>NC_134693.1:55101283-55430450 GCF_050947455.1 Rhinoderma darwinii
CCCCTATAGTGCTCCACAGAAAGCCCACCCCTGTATATAGCCCCCTTGTACATATAGTCCACCCATGTATATAGTGCTCCACAGATAGCCCACCCTTGTATATAGTATATACAGGGGTGGGCTATCTGTGGAGCACTATATACAGGGGTGGACTATCTAGTGGAGCACTATATACAGGGGTGGACTATATGTACAAGGGGGGCTATATACAGGGGTGGGCCATCTGTGAAACACTATATACAGGGGTGGACTATATGTGGAGCACTATATACAGGGGTGGGCTATATCTACAGGGGGACTACATACATGGTTGGGCTATCTGTAG
Organism: Rhinoderma darwinii; assembly: GCF_050947455.1. Lineage (NCBI taxonomy): Eukaryota > Metazoa > Chordata > Amphibia > Anura > Rhinodermatidae > Rhinoderma > Rhinoderma darwinii. The sequence continues at coordinate 55,101,609 of NC_134693.1, forward strand.
AGCTCTATATACAGGGGTGGGCTATATCTACAGGGGGCTATATACAGGGGTGGGCTATCTGTAGAGCACTATAGGGGGTTATTTGTGGGACACTATATACAGGGGTGGTCTATATGGGGGCACTATCTACAGGGGCTCTATGGCAGGCACTATCTACAGGGGGCACAGTGTGTGTGGGACACGGTGTATGGTGCTATTATAATTAGAGGTGCAGTGTATGGTGCTGTTATATTTAGGGGCGTAGTGTGTGGTATAATGAGAACTTTATCTTTGTTTATAGGTGCAGAAATGTTGGAAAAGTGAGAAGCTGAAGACATGTGAGCGGCAAACTGCAGAAATGGGCTGTGACCGGGAGAAGTCATCATAGAGGTCTGGACCAAATGGAGAAAAAGAACTAGAATCTGAGACGTCACCGGTGAGTCACTTAATGTAAATGTTTATTCTGCCTCTAATCAGTAATGTAGTCACTGTATGATCTGCAGCGAGATGATGGGTGGTATGATTATGATAGGATTTCTTTTTTGTGAAGCAGCATCTCCTAGCATATCCTTACCATTGTTCAGACCATGCTGGGAGCTGTAGTTTTACGCCGTACACACCTATTCGGCAGGGGTTGCACTAAATTGAGCTGTATTTGTTCTGGGGCTGTATATATGTACCGAGCTTGGTTCTGGTGTTGTGTATAGGACCATATTGCTTGTGAAATGTACAAATGTTTTTATGCTTGCGTTACATAAAAAGAAATGACACGTCGATTGGTAGAGAAAACAAACACGGCGAGGGGGAAGGAGATGTCGGGAAAGAGGTTGGGGGGGGGGTGGCGCCAAACTGAATCTTTGCCCCGGGTGCTGGAGAACCTAGCTACGCCTCTGCTAGACCCCACACACTTGCATGCAAATCCTTCTTTCCTCTCATATCACTCTGTAACTCAATAAGCTAAGGTTTATTGTACTTGCTTGATTATACAGTTTTTATACATTTAAAACCCTTTATGTTTCATATGTACAGGACCCCTGGAAGTTAACGGCGCTATAAAATAAAATAAATAATTATAATCTGTTCTCTGTTTTACTCCTTCACAAAAAAGTGGCCTTTACAGTCCATTATCTGGTCTTCTACCTAGGTGTACTTTGTTATTAATTTAGTGGTGGTAGAACACGTTAGAAATAAAGTTATGTTTAAAGAGGTTTTGTCACTATTTCTTATAAGTTGAACTGGTTAACTGACCTGAATAGCGCTGTCTCCCTGATTCCAGTGCTGTTTTTTAATTTCCTGGACCCCCCTGTTCCAGAGATATGGTCCAATGTTGTGTTGGCTCACTATATGCTAATTTGCACTAATTAGCCAACAGGGTGGAGCTAGCTTCCCTGTCTCTGATGCTGATGAATCAGCAGGAGGCAACTTGAGGGTAGTACGCCCTATTGGCTAACTACAGAAAATTAGCATAGAGGGAGTCAACACAACAGTGGGCCATATCTCTGAAACGGGGGTCCAGGAAAAAAAAACAGCGCTATAATCAGGGAGACAGCGCTATTCATGTCAGTAAACCAGTTCAACGTATATGACCTAGTGACAGGTTTTCTTTAACCCCTTCCCTAAATCTGCCATATATATATGGCGCAGGTCGTGTTGAGGAGCATGGAGTGGCCTCACAGGCTGAGCCTGCTCCATAAAACAAGCGTGTCAGCTGTATCTTACAGCCGACACTTTAATGTAATGAGCGATATCCCATTAGTTTAACCCCTTTGATGCTGTGGTCAATAGCGACCACAGCATCTAAGTGGTTAGAAACAGGGGGACAGCCCACTGTAACATTACAATGCCACCCCCCCCCCATCACAGGGTGCCAATAGTTGCCATGGCAGCCTGGGGGCCTAATGAAAGCCCCCAGGTCTGCCATCTTCGTACTCCTATGAAGCCCTGCTTTGGGCAGGGCTTCATAGGAGACTGTTAGTATAACGAAATACTGCAATACATTAATATTGCAATATATCATGCAAGCGATACAACGATTGCTGGTTCAAGTCCACTATGGGGACTAGTAAAAAAAGTTAAACACAGTAAAATAAAGTTGTATACATATATAAAAAGTATTAAAAGTTTTCAAAAAATAACTTTTCATATTTTCTTTTTCATTTTCATAATGTAAAAAAACCAAACTAACGTAACTGGTATCTCCGTGTCCGCAAAAGTCTGAACTATTACAATACATCATTATTTAACCCGCACGGTGAACGCCATAAAATATCAAAAACTAAAACACCAGAATCATAGCTTTTTGGTCACTTCATCTGCCACAAAAAAAAATTCATAAAAAATTATCGAAAAGTCTCATGTAGCCTAAAATTGTACCTATAGAAACGACATCTCACCCAGCAAAAACAAAGTGCTGATACTCCTCAATCGACAAAAAAAAAGTTATGGCTCTCAGAATATGGAGACAATACACAAATGTTATTTTTAACAATCAGTTTTTCCTTGTAAATGTAGTAAAACATAAAAAAAATATATAAATTTGTTATCGCCATAATCGTATTGACCCGCAAAATATAGTTAACATGCTGTTTTCACCACATGATGAACGCCGGAAAAACAAAACCCCACCAAAGGATTGAGGAATTGTTTTCTTCCTATTCCACACCACAAAGATTTTTTTTCCAGTTTTCCACTACATAATATGGTGCAATAATTTGTGCCGTTAAAATCCCGCAAAAAACAGGCACTCATATGGCTATATAGATGAAAAAATAAAAAAGTCATGGCTTTTGGAACATGGGGAGGAAAAATTGGGAGACAACAGCCACCACTCAATTTGGTTAGTAAAGTCATCTTGTATAGTAGCAGGGGTTGCTCCGCTACTAGATGTCGCAAAAGCCCTTAGACGAGAAGATAAAGACAAAACATTTATTCTATTAAAGCAGATCTTGGTCTTTTTTACAGTAAGTAGACAGTGAGGGTAATCATTAACATGCTGTTTTAATAATTCGAGCCCGATGCAAACTCAGATCGCAAGAACAGGGCTCCGAACCCTCTGTTTCTCCTCACTGCAGCCTCCACAGTGAGAAGGAGCTTGTACGGAATGGTGGTCAAGCATGCACGCTGCCGTACCATTCAAAGTCTTTGGAAATTACAGAAACAGCCAAATACAGCGCTGAGCTATTTCCATCAGTCCCATAGACATTAAATGGAGTTATAGGGCGGTATAGTGAGGAGGAACGGGTGGTTCAGGACCACCCCTTATCGTGATTGGTGGAGGTCCCATAGGTGGGGCCACCAGTAATCAGACAATGATCACCTATCCTGAGGATAGGTGATACTTGTTATTTCATGTACAACCCCTTCAAGTCAATAAGCAGCTGCAATGAAATGTTTTTTAGGATTGGAGAAACATTGCTGCTTTCTTCAAGAAACAGCCCCAAACCGGTCCATAGGTTGTGTCTGATATTGCAGCTATGGACAGGTTTGGTGCTGGGGCTGAATGGGGCTCTACTGCATCAACACACACAACCTGTGCACAAGAGTTGCATTGTTTTTGGAAGGAAGGAACCACGTACATCCCGTTTGAAGCTGTAGTCTCATCCAAGAAGATGTGAAGATGCAATCAGCTATTAATGCTGCGACATTGACAGTCGAATTGTAGTATTAGGTATTACCATTTAAACAAATGCCAACATACAGGGATTGTTAGAGGGTACCCACCTTTATGATGTCTAAATGACCTGGTAGGGCATTTGGGGTAGGGTTGTCAATATGAGAACACCCCTTACGCCTTCTTCCTCGCTCTGCTGAATACAGAACAGAATAAAAAAGACGATGTCACGTATAAGCAACTGTGGACCAGCTTTTACATCTTACATTCTATCTTTAGAGTGCAGCACAGGTAGGTTTTTTTCAGACTTGTATTATAGGTTTCTATATCTGTTTTATTATGCGGTTGAAAAGCTGGTATTATGATGGCGCTACGGTTGATATTATGTGGGTTGTATGACTGGTATTAGGTGGGCCCGTGGAGGTATAATGTGGCAACTGTACTTGATATTACATATGCCACTATTAAATGTGCTGCACAATAGCTGGTACAATTATCCGTATAATTGGTGGTATCATTACAAATACACTATAATTGCCACTTTTTTATATGCACTGGCATTATTATATTAATTAAATGAGTGGTATATATTATACATGTGTATGAGAATTAGATGGGGTTAGGGATTCAGGCAGTGGGAGATACTAACTTAATTTTTCTATAGGCCGCTCCTTCCAGCGTGTGTGCCGCTGCATAGAAATAGGCATTTTATATTATATATTAATCAAAATAATATATACATCCTCCTCCAATACCGTCACAAACTTGACTTGCTAGTCTATGATTCCCTCTGGCCTTATATAACTTAGGATGACAAGCTGATTTACAAAGCTTTTTTTTTTTAAAAACACAAAAATAGCAAAAACAGTGAAGAAAATCTCTATGGAGAAGTCATTGTACTATGGAGTTGTTGAGGATTGACATATGAATTGCTGTACACAATATACATCAGTTTTTTCATTTGTACAATGCCACAACATGTAATTACTATGCTCTGGGCTGGTTTATGACAGCAGATGACATGGAGTCTACTGATTAGATTACGTTCTAGCAGTCATTCTACTGGGTTGGTCCCAAGAATCCCAGGAGAGACTAAGTACAGTATGTCCAAGTGAATTGGCTGTTTTAAGACCTCTGTCCAGATTATAATACATCTCTCAGCCGCCCAGAAAAAGAAGATTAAAACGAATCAATATCTGGGATCATTAAAAGAAAAATGTACCGAGTTCGATAAATCTGTGTCACCCGTATATCTCACTGCCAGCTCATTCTAGTAAAACTGTGACCCTTCCATGAAGAAATAAGAAGCAATCATTAACTGTTTCCTTGCCAACATGGCAGTCAGCCTTGAATAAGTTGTTGGTTAAAGACCATTGGCTTTCTAGAAAGAAGATGTAATTGACAAAGCTCAGCATTTACATAGTGATACTTGCTATGTTTTGGTTACTACGATCGCTCGACAATGATAATATTTTTCTGCTGCAGAAAGGATAGGATTAGAAGATGAATGAGAGTTTGCTTGATCATCGTCTGATCCATGACCTGTTTTCCAATGAGCGCTCGTTTGCTCGATAATTGGCCTGTGTAAAAGGGCCTTTACTATCCTGCTTTATCTAAGCCTCCAGTAGTACATTTGATTTGTCATTAAACCCCTACTCTCTGGTGACCCTGTCTCAGTCTACACAGTGGAGCAGAGCTGCAGGAATTGTACGTTTATAGTAATCGCCTGTGGAAAAATGTCTCCAACCTGACTATAATGTGCATGTATTTTACCTGTTTAGTAACTGATTGGGAAGTGGGGAGAGATCATTAACATTCTGGCAATAGTACAATATATAAATCTATGTCCCGTATAGACATGGACTTATCGAATCCAGAGCTTGTTCGGAACATAGCAAGAATGGATTACGAAATGAATGGAATCTCTGAACACGCTTTGGTCAAATTAGAATTTAATTATATAAGAAAGTTCCAACAACCAAAGGAGGCATTAAAATAAATCCACATTGGCTCACACTTATAGATAAACAGGGAAAGATAGGAAAATAAATACATTTTCTATGGGAGATAAACTTCAAATCTACACATGTACATTTAGTTTGGGATGCATTGAAAGCCTCTCTAAGGGGACTTCTCTTTGGGGAAATTCACTCTACCCGTAAATCCTTCTTACGACAGGAAACTGAACTTAGAAGGAAGGTTGACTGTGCTGAGAGGGATCTTTTCGTGGCGAGTGACACATGTAATACAGAACTACTCTTTAGAGCACAAAAGGATCTTGGGCGTTTTTTTGCTGGAAAAAAACACAACAGAAATTGTTCTTTTCTGGCCAGAATTATTTTTGCGAATCTAGGAAGCCTAGTAGACTACTAACACAGATCATTGCCAATCAAAAGACGTCTAGTATTGTCTCATGTGTTGAGAGACGGCAGGGAGGTCTTTCTCGTGACCTGGAAGAAATAATGGGAGAATTCTTTGACTTCTACTCAGATTTATATAAAGATGAGACAGGAGCCAGCGACATGGAGCTGAACTCCTTCTTAGATAGAATAAAATGTCCTACTTTGACAGAAGAACTGAGGAAAATGTTGGGAGCTCCCATTACAGTGGAGGACCGTAGGGAAGCAGTAAAATCATTCTCAGGCAATACATCTCCAGGATCTGATGGGCTCCCGTTCGAAATATATAGAAAATATGATAAGGAGCTACTCCCCTTATGAGTGGAAACCATCAATGGGTCAGATAGAGATAAGGGACTCCCATCATCAATGTCTGAGGCTATTATAACGGTTATATTGAAAAAGGGTAAAGATCCCATTGAAGTTGAATCATATAGGCCAATCCCACTCCTTAACACGGACGTAAAGATACACGCTAAGGTATTGGCAATGAGACTGGCCAAAGTAATTTCATCAATAATACATCCTGACCAGAGTGGGTTTGTTCCAGGAGGAAACTTTAATGATAACCTTGGTAGATTGTTCAGTAATATGCAGCTAGGGGATGGGAGGACCTGCTCCATCCTGTCTCTTGATGCCACTAAGGCATTTGACAGGGTGAAGTGGGTATATCTATGGAAAGTGATGGACAGGTTCGGCCTGGGTCAGGAATTTGTTGGATATGTAAGAAAAATGTATGTCAATCCTAGCGCTAGAGTTAGAATAAATGGGGAGCTTACCACCTCTTTTTTTCTCTCCCATGGCACACGACAAGGATGTCCCCTCTCTCCGCTGCTGTTCGCTATTTTTATAGAGCCCCTAGCAATTTTTTTGAGAAGTAATGACGATATAGAGGGCTTCGGCAGCGGAGGAAGGCGAGATAAAACCCTGCTCTACGCAGAGGACATATTCCGCAAATACTGTGCCTAGGACCATCTATGAAATAGAAGAGTTCGGAAGATAATTAATTGGAGTAAATCTACGTTACTCCCCTAATTTTCGAACTACATCATAGCAAATTGAACGTTTTGCAGCCAACAGATAACTTTGAATACTTAGGTATAAAAATCAATGCAGACATTGGAAAATTCATCCCGCTTAATGTCATGCCTCTCCTGGCCAGAATTTGTTCTAAAATCTCCATTTGGATTAAGCAACCTTTGTCTAAAGCAGACAGGGTAGCACTAATTAAAATGATTGTACAACCACAATTACTCTATGTTCTGGCAGCTAGCCCAGTTTGGATTAATAAAAACCTATTTAACCCCTTAATGACCGGGCTTGTTTGTACCTTAATGACCAAGCCAGATTTGTCAAATCTGGTATGTCTGACTTTATCAGAGAATAACTCTGCGAAAGTTTTGAATATCCAAGTAATTCTGACTTTTTTTTTTTTCCGTCACATGTTGTACTTTATTTTAGTGGTAAAAGTAGACTGATACGATCTGCGTAAATTAATAAAAAAATAGAAAAATTGAAGACATTTTGTAAAAATTAAAATTGTTCCCTATTTTTAACTGCAATATGTCACATATGTACAGATATACTGCACAATTTTTTTTATTAAATATATATTTCCATCTCTTTACTCTCTATAATTTTTGAGCAATTTAGAAGACTTACAAATTTAATAATAATTTTATAAATTTTGAAGTACATTTTGTTTTCCTGCACCAAGCCAGGTTTTCAGAGGCTCATAGGTGTTATAATGATGGAAACCCCCACAAGTGACCCCATTTTGAAAACTACACCCCTTAAGGTATTTATTAAGGGGTGTTGTAAGTATTTTGACCGCACAGTTTTTTTGTAAGAATTCATGCAAAGCAGGCGTATAAAAATATAATTAAAATGTTTTCACAAATGTGTAAATTTTAAGACAGATTTCTTTTAAAGTGAACATGAGAATGAAGAAACACACCCCAAAATCTATCACCCTGTTTCTCCTGTTTTCAAAAATATCCCCATTGTGGCCCTAATGCGTTGCCTGGACACACGGCAGGGCCCGAAAGGAAGGGAGCAACCGGAGGCTTTCAGGACTCATATTTTGCTTGAAAATGTTGTAGGTCCCACTGTACATTTGGAGAGGCTTTGAGCTGCCAGAAGGATAGAAACTCCCCATAAACGACCCCATTTAGAAAACTAGACCCCTTAAGGTATTTATCTATGGGTGTAGTGAGTATTTTGACCCCACAGTTTTTTGCTAAATTTAATGTATAGCAGGTGAAAAATAATAAGATTTCACTTCTTTCATAAAAGTATCACTTTGAAGACCGATTTCTTTGTAAAACGAACATCAGAATGAAGAAACACACCCCAAAATCTATCACCCTGTTTCTCCTGTTTTCAAAAATACCACCACTGTGGCCCTAATACGCTGCCTGGACACACGGCAGGGCCCAAAAGGAAGGGAGCACCTGGAGGCTTTCAGGACACAAATTTTTCTAAAGGTGTAGTAAGTATTTAGTATTAATATGTTAATTTTTTTGCAATGGAGACTAAGGAAATTGACTACGCGTTTTATTTTCTTCTATGTTCAGAAATTTCTCCATTGTGTCCCTAATCTGCACAGTGGAAATATGGCTGGGCCTAGAAAGGAGGAAGCACCCTTTGGTTTTGAGGGCGCAAATTAATAATTGCCAGGGCCCCATTTCATGCATGCAAAGGCATTGAGCTGTAAGAACGAAAGAAAGCTCCAAGAAGTGACCCCACTTTGAAAATTATATCCCTTGATATTAGTGCACATCGTGATGGTAAATTTTCTTTGGCAAGAAGTAATGGAAATTATTGTGCTTGTGGCTATGTCCAGCTAACAAAGTAGTTGTCCCGCTATTGTATTAGTCCACAGCAATTATTATTATTTTTTTTTAAATCTTAAATTTTTATTGAAAGATTTTTATAAATTACAACCAAACAAAAATACACATAAGTAACAAACACGCAATACTGTTCGTATTAGAATGACACTCCATACAAGTAAAACACATCTCAAATTAGCCATTTAAGATCATAATTAAATATAGTATTTTGAATGAGTCCAAGAATTCCATCTCCTCACATTCCGACCATGAAGAACTAAATCAGAAACTAAATAATTTTCATGATAGCATTGGCTATTAACTCTTCTAATGACCTCCTGGATAGAGGGGGAAATCTGAGATTTCCAAGATTGTGCGATGGCCATTCTAGTGGCTATAAGAAGATAGGGGAATAAGTAATCTATCTAGCGGATCTATTTCCTCTAGATTAATATCCAAAATTGCTATGGCAGGGGATATCGGCACAGGAACCTGTACGAATTCTAAAATAAGTGCAAATACCCGAACCCAAAGGCCAGACACTGATGTACACGACCACCACATATGTAGAGGGGATCCTATCTGTCCACAACCTCTCCAGCAAAGTTTAGAAGAACCTGTGATGATATGCGCTAGTCTGGAAGGTGTTAAATACCACCGCATGTGAATTTTCCGCATTAATTCAGTATGGTTTACACATTTGGAGTGTTTTGCGGCCCAATTTGAAGCTTTAATCCAGGTATCTTCCGAGAAAACTGAACCCAGTTCCCTTTCCCATTTTAACATGTAACTTGTTTTACCCTTATTATCGAAAGCAAGGATCAAATCATAAAACTGTGGTAAACCCTTTGAATATCCCTGCCCTTTATGTAAGAATTTGTGGAATGAAGTGAGATTAGTAGGTGAGTGAGGAAGTTTCATGGATTTGATACAATGTCTGATTTGCAGATATTGGTAAAAAAGGTTATGGGAGAGTTGATAAACCTTCTGTAAGTCTTCAAACGTCTGAAAAGTGTCAGAGTCATAAAAATCAGAAATAACCTTCATACCTGCGGCAACCCAAGGAGACATGGAAATATGAGGAATAAAGAACTCAAGAACAGAAAGTGTAATACAATCTTTCGACACATGAACCCACTTATTTTTGCAAACATATTGTACCCACACCTGTAAAGAATCGGTCATAGAAGTCAAAGTAAATTTTGGTATCTTAGCTCCTAATAAAGTCGCTATAAGAGTAGATTTAAATGAAACGTTAGGGTGACTATTCTCTTCCAAGACAGCTCACAGAAAGGGGGTCGTATCATTCCAAAAGGGATATAGTTGGTCTGCAATAGCCGCTACGTTATAGGCTACAACATTTGGTACACCCATCCCTCCATTTTTTATATTGCGATAAAGGAGATTCTTAGCTACTCTAGCTCTCTTCTTATTCCAAATAAAATTAAGAAATAAGGATTGGAGTGGTGCTGTAATAGAAAGTCCACAGCAATTATTAACGGTCTGAGTTTGGACAGATTGAGCATGTTTTCAGGATGCAATAAGACTTACAGAGGTATAAAAACATTTTTTTTTCAAAAGGGATTGGTCGTACATCTCTTTAGCCCCATCAATCCCTATATGAGAGATAAATGTTGCCAAGTGACGTAACATAACAGGTTTCTGCCTGGCAAGGTAGGAACCAAAATGTGCTCAAAACAACCAATCACCAGAAAAATAAAGCCCATAGTATATTGATAAGTAACAGATTGCTTATTAGAAATTCACGAAATAAAAGAAAAACATCATGCCACAATTCCAGCTTGTTCCAGGCGCCACTTTATTTTATATAGGGGTCACCTATATATAGGTCACTTTATATAGGGGTCACCTGCTGGGGGGCATTGTGCATTGTCATTGTAACGGATAAATCTCATTATGGCCTCAAAACGATTGCGCGTCATCACTGCACGATATAGGGGCGTATCACACAGGACATCCGTCGACCAGTATGATCTTATAGTCGGCTTTTTTACAAGGCCCATGTTCAATAGTAGTCCCCAATATTTAAGCATTTTTGCTTTGTCAACTGGCCTTCCAGTTGTTTTTCCTGGCATAAAATGAATCGGGGTGAGTTAAAATAAAATTGTTGGCATATAAATTTGTTTGAGTTAGTATTAGATTAATTAAATTTTCTGAAAAGAAGATTTTAAAAAAATCCCCCTCGCTAAATCCTGTGGTGTTGATGTTAATTCCTGTGGCAGGTATGAAATCAGGAATTTGGAGAATAAATGTGGCGACGGACTGCCAATCAGGGTCACTAACACTCGGCTGACTTTCACTAGGCCTGCTCCGCTGTGCTTGGGGCTCATCACTGTCGCTACTAGATGATGAGGATGATGACAATAAAAACTGCTCCTCACTTTCGCTTGCAGTGTCTGTATCAGAGCACATCATCGCATACGCCTCCTCTGCTGTAAACATCCGGCGAGCCATTATTTTAGATCAAAATCTTATATATATATATCTATATATATATAGATATATATTTATATATAATTTTAACACGCACTAGGTAATGTGTAACGACAAACTATAAACTATGTACCTTACTAACCCTACACCTATCTAATGCTAATTAACGCCCAATCCCTAACACTACCTATAACACTAAACAATTCTTTTTTCTTTATACAAGACCCTAAAATGCACCTAATTAGCCCTACACCTAATGTGAATTAACGCCAAATCCCTAACGCTATCTATAACACTAAACAATTACAAAAAAAATGTAGATTTTTTTTTTTCTTTTTTAGTTTTTTTATTTATAACTAAAATAAAATAAAAGTACGCTAACTAACGTCCTACACCTGGCGCTACCTAACGCTACCTGAATGATAAATTATATACTTTTTATAAAAAAAAATTTTTATAAAACAAAAATAAGAAAAAATGTAACAGGGGTGGATAAGGGGAATGGTGAGGTCACAGGGACATTGGGGAGGCAGTGTAAGGGTTAAATTTCTCTGCTTTTTAACTTTTGGACGATGACAGGAGGATCAAGCAGCGCAGCTCTGATCTCCTCAACACCACTGACAGGACTGAGGAGATCAGAGCCAAACACCGGCTTTTCCTCCTACCCCACTATGTCTCGTACTATGATTGGTCAGTAACTGACCAATCATAGCGATCGTGGCGCCAGGACGTCGTGATTGGTCCCTCGACGACTGACAGAACTGATCAGCTGTCTAGGACATCTGTCAGCGCGGGCTTGTCACTCTGTTTACACAGAGTGACAGTTTGAAAAACTGACGAAAATGAACGTCCTGGTGCGGGAACTAGCAGCCGACCATGACGTTCATTTTCGTCATATGTCGGTAAAGGGTTAAACTAATAGAAACTATAACAAGCTATCTAATTTGGGGTAAGAAGAAGGTAAGACTCAAGCAAAAATTCCTAAGTAGACCACTGAGCGAGGGTGGTATGGCAATTCCCTTCTTCTTTGGCTAACACATAGCATTTCAGCTTAAAGAGGCTCTGTCACCAGATTTTGCAACCCCTATCTGCTATTGCAGCAGATAGGCGCTGCAATGTAGATTACAGTAACGTTTTTATTTTTAAAAAACGAGCATTTTTGGCCAAGTTATGACCATTTTCGTATTTATGCAAATGAGGCTTGCAAAAGTACAACTGGGCGTGTTGAAAAGTAAAAGTACAACTGGGCGTGTATTATGTGCGTACATCGGGGCGTGTTTACTACTTTTACTAGCTGGGCGTTCTGATGAGAAGTATCATCCACTTCTCTTCACAACGCCCAGCTTCTGGCAGTGCAGACACAGCCGTGTTCTCCAGAGATCATGCTGTGACGTCACTCACAGGTCCTGCATCGTGTCGGCACCAGAGGCTACAGATGATTCTGCAGCAGCATCGGCGTTTGCAGGTAAGTCGATGTAGCTACTTACCTGCAAATGCTGATGCTGCTGCAGAATCAAGTGTAGCCTCTGGTGCCGACACGATGCAGGACCTGTGAGTGACGTCACAGTGCTGCACTGCCAGAAGCTGGGCATTGTGAAGAGAAGTGGATGACACTTCTATACACAACGCCCAGCTAGTAATAGTAGTAAACACGCCCCGATGTACGCACATAATACACGCCCAGTTGTACTTTTACTTTTCAACACGCCCAGTTGTACTTTTGCAAGCCTCATTTGCATAAATACGAAAATGGTCATAACTTGGCCAAAAATGCTCGTTTTTTAAAAATAAAAACGTTACTGTAATCTACATTGCATCGCCTATCTGCTGCAATAGCAGATAGGGGCTGCAAAATATGGTGACAGAGCCTCTTTAAGCCTCTAACGAGATGGTATTAGGTTAGCACTCTAAGGAGGTTGGTGAGCAAAAACGAAGATCAAATAAGTAACATATATGAGCTATTGGAATCAGGGCAACTAAGAGCAGGTATTAATAAGGGTCGGCCGATAAATAAACTTTTGACGGAAAGCTGGGCAGCATGAAAAAAATATTGGAGATTAGGAGATCGACACATTGTACACCAATATGGCGCAATAAAAAATTGAAGGAATTGGAAAGTATTCAAGATATAAGGGGGTGGATAAAATATGGTATTAAAAACATTAAGGATTTTTTTACCAAAGGAACACTGATCACTTTTGAGAATCTTAAAATAATTTATTCAGTAAAAGAAACTTACAGATATCACTATGCACAAATACAACACGCAGTAAGTAAAAAATATTTCTTATACAAAGTCACAAGGGAATGGAAAGGCTTATTCATAACACTTTATGCAAAAAGACTGCCTCATCACTATATCAAATTATCAACGGTGCACTATTTAGAAGTAGATCACGTCTGAGTCGGGAAAAATGGGTCAGGGACTTGGGACCAATCGAGCACGATCAGTGGCTAAACTGTTACAGCAATGTCAAGAATGTATCGGTCTCTATTAATCATAAATTTATACAAATTAATATTCTACACGGACTGTATTATCCCCCTGCCCTACTATCCAAATTCAATAACAATAACAGCTCTAACTGCCATAGGTGCCAACACACGATGGCTGATTTTCTCTACGTAATATGGACATGCTCTGCTATAAAAAAAATTTGGGATAACATCTTTGAGGAAATTGGAAACCATGTTGGTAGAAATATCCCTAAATCCCCTATTCTCGCTATTCTTAATTGCACATCAGAGTTGAAGGAAAGCAACTATAGCGGAAGTGGGGAGCCACCCTACCCCTCACAGTCCAGGAGTGGAGAAATCTCATGAGTAAAATAAAGGAATTTGAGAAGATCAAGTTTAGTAAAAATGAGCACACTGGAAGGTGGGAGAAGATTTGGGGATCAAAGTGATAGTTATGGGTCTTTTTTTTAATTTATTTTTTTTTTTATTTTTTTTTCTTGGGTGGTATTAATTGTTGGGGGAGGGGATATACAAGTTGGACACACATGTGTAATTCTGTTTTTTGTTTATTTGTTAAATTGAAAATAAAAAAACACTTATTTAAAAAAAAAGAAAAAACATTCTGCCAATTATTTTGCACCTCAGGGTATCAGCATCTATGCAATAACTTTTATTTTCACCCATGAAAGGGCTTCCTAGATTTCAGTATCTCATCTGATAGTATCTGATCTGACATCAGACAAATGGATGTTCTTGTACATTTTTTTAAAATGGATCTCTATATTTATTTGAAATACTGGTAATTTTAAGACAGACAGTTATTGATCTGTACAATAAGATATGAACAGTTATGAACAGGTGTAGTGACAGATATTCATAGGTAAGCACTTCATTGGGCAGTGACAAGTTCTCTTGACCTTTTATTAACACAGATGTCATTTTAATTTGGCTGCAGCTGTAAAGACACAGTTTTTGACCCTCTACTGAACCCTGCAGCAAGTGACAGCTGATAGATTCTCATTTGTAAGACATGTCACCCTAGAGGAATTAAATTTATGATCATATTTGTAAGTCACATATACCTTGCTACTGACAGGTCTGCTACATTTCAAAAGTCACATTTTTCATAAGCACACACTGAATTTGGTGAGCAGAAAATATCCACATGCTGATGAAGGTGATTCCCAGTGGCGTAGCTAAGGGGTCGCTGCGGTCGCAATTGTGACCCGACCTCGAAGCCAGGGGGGCCCATGGCCCCCTGCACCACATCTATTCACTGTTACTATAGTAACTAAGGCCTATGTTATAAACTAGATGGGCCCCTGTTACTATAGTAACAGTATACTTACCCTCCTCACGTTCGGGCGCAGCACTGGCCCGTACGTCTTTCAGCATCATGACGTTACGACGCTATGTACGCTGCACACAATGTCATGACGCTGTATGGCGTCAGGACCTGCGGTGTGCCCGGAGCTGATGAGGAGGGTAAGTGTGATATTACACTGTCTGCTGGGGCCCTGTATGTAAGACTACCATGTGGTAGGCATAGATACAGGGCCCAGCAGACAGTATCACACATGGGTCCTGTATCTAAGTCTACCATGTGGTAGGTGTAGATATAGGCACTAGCGCTTTGCCTGCTGACTCCAGCACTGCTCCTGACGTCATTGTCCATATATGGACAATGGTGTCGGGAGCTCCCCAGGGTATACGTTTAACACTCCCAGGCCTAATTCACATTTGCATTGGAGGCTCCGTTAGGGACCTCCATCGCAGATTCCACCAAAAATACAGGAAAAAAATAGCGCAGGCTATTGTTTCTGATAAAACCATGGACGCCCTGATAGAACCCATTAAAGTCAATGAGTTCCATCAGGCACCAGATGTCTCCGTTATTCAATGGAGCCTGCACTTCCGGCATTTTCGTTGTTCTGCTCCTCTGACGGATGTAAACAGGGCCTTACCTGGTTACTAGCGATCATTTAGCTATTTTTAAAAGTAGGTGAATGACCGCTAATATCTCCTAACTCAGGGACTCCTTTGTATGTAAAGGAGTCCCCTAACTAGGTATTTTTTGTGGCGCATGCACCCGAGATGCGGCAAAATTCTGTCATCAGTAAACTATGCAGTGACGGCTCTAAGCTGTCATTGGTTAGTTTACATCACGTGGTGTCCGGTTACCTCAGTCCATTGTCCTACTTTTAAAAGTAAGCCCATAACCTGAGACCACGTGATGTAAGCTGACCAATGACAGCTTAGAGCTGTCACAGCCAGGGGCATAGCTAAAGGCTCATGGGCCCCGATGCAAAGAATCTTCTTGTGGCCCCACCCCAACCTTCTCATGGCCGACGACCCGCAGTTTTCAGCTGCATCGCTGGGTCTCCTAAGTGACCCAACAATGCAGCACTAGCAGCCAGGGGCGTCACTTAGGTCTTGAAACGTCAGGGGAAATAGCCCCAATACATATACCCCCCCCAAAAAATGTATGAGCGTATATATGTGTATATTTGAGACAGCATATCTATACCACTATGACCCTATAGCTATGGATAGGATTAGATACAGTGGCTCAGCAGACAGTATCACACATGATAGGATTAAATACAGTGGCTCAGCAGACAGTATCACACATGATAGGATTAAATACAGTGGCTCAGCAGACAGTATCACACATGGTAGGATTAGATATAAGGCCCAGCAGACAGTATGACACATGATGGGATTAGATACATTAGCTCAGCAGACTGTATCACACATTATAGGATTAGATACAGTGGCTCAGCATAAGAGTATCATACACGATTGGATTAGATACAATGGCTGAGCAGACAGTATCACACATGATAGGATTAGATATGGGGCCCAGCTCACTGACATTGCGGCTCCAACGCTGGACCCAGGAAAGGTAAGAATAATAATTGTTTTGCTTTTTTATGTGTTACTAATTTTTTTTGGTGTGTTCGGTCGTTGAAGTACTTCTGATTCGAGGACTACTTCGATGACGCCATTTTTTTATTCTCAATAAAATGGATAATGAGGGTTGTGTGGGATTTTTATTTCAATAAAAAATTTTTCCTATGTCTTTGTAGTTTTCTAACTTTATTACTACCACCTTATTAATAGCTGCTGGCTGATTGACATGGTCCATTACTAAGGCGAGGCTTAATGTTAGACATGAAGAGGCTAGCATTAACCCCCATTATTACCCCTGTACCCACCACCACCAGGGAACCCACGATCCAGTACCCGACCATCCGTAGTGGTATTATTAGGCTGGGAAAGCCCAAAAACAGTAGCCTTTTCCACCCTGGTAATGCTAGCCTGCTGCTGTGTTGTATCTGGCTGATTATAAAAATGGGGGGGACCCCACATCGTTCTTTCCAATTATTTATTTATTTAAATTCTTTAAATGACGTGGGGTCCCCCCCATTCTTCATAACCAGCCAGATACAACACAGCAGCAGCAGCAGCAGAAGGCTAGAATTACCAGGGTGGGAAGGGCCACTTTGTTTGGCCTTTCCCAGCCTAATACCAGCCTGCGGCCGCCCCAGTGCCCGACCCTCCCTGCAGATGGTCGGGGACTGGATCGTACTCGATTCTTCCCGGCACCCTTGGTGGGGGTGGGTATCGGGGTAATAACGGGGGTTAGTGTTAGCCTCTGCACTGGCTAACAATAAGCCCGCCTTAGTAATGGACACTGTCAATCAACCAGTAGCTATTAATAAGGCAGTAGTAATAAAGTTTAAAAAAAATACCACATGGTAGGCTTAATGGGGTTGTCCAGTCCCAAAACATTGATGGCCTATCCTCAGGATAGGCCATCAATAACTGATGGGTCGGGGTCCGACTCCCGAGACCCCCTGCAAATCAGCTGTTTTGAAGGGGGTGCAACGCTCATACAAGTGCTGCTACCCCTTCATTTTCCTCACTTGCACAAACTGTGAATCACTGACATGTCCGTGTCGGCGATTCAGTGTGAGAAAGTGACCAGAATGAAGGGTAAGTAGCGCTCGTACGAGCGCTGCACCCTTTCAAAACAGCTGATTGGCGGGGGTCCCGGGAGTCGGAATCCGACCCATCTGCTCCAGTAGACAGTGATATTAAACTTACCCTCCTCTTCGGCCGTAGCGGAGGTCCTGACTCCATCAAGGGTCGGGATGTTGTGCGCAGCGCATAGCGTCGTGACTTAATGCGCTGCGCACAGCGTAGAGTACAGCGCTTCGCTCCGGATGAAGGCATGTAAGTACTGTAAGTTACTATAGTAATGGGGGCCCGTGTAGTTTACTACCTAGGCCCCAGTTACTATAGTAACTTTTCGTTGAAGTGGTGCGGGGGGCCACAGGCCCCCTGGCTTCGGGGCTCAGTCACAATTGCGACCGCTGTGACCCCTATAGTTATGCCACTGGTCACTGCTTAGTTTAGTGTTTTACGGACCCAGGATAAGTAATATAATAGTTTTTTTTGGGGGGTTTGTGTTTTTTTTTTACAGGTTCGGTTGTTGGACTACTTCGGATCCGAGGACTACTTCGGTGACGGCGTTTTTTTTATTCTCAAAACAATGGCTAACGAGAGTTGTGTGATTTTTTTTATTTCAATAAAATATTTTTTCTATGTGTCTGTGTTTTCTTTTAACTTTATTACTGCTGCCTTAGAAATGGCCGCTGGCTGATTGACAGCATCGATTACTAAGGGTACCCCCTTGGTAATGCTAGCCTGCTACTGCCTTGTTGTATTTGGCTGGTTATGAAACATGGGGGGGACCCCACGTCATTTTTTTTTAAACAAATAAATATATAATTGAGAAACAATGTGGGCCTCTCCACATTTTTCATAACCAGCCAGATACAACAAAGCAGCAGCAGACTAGCATTACCAGGATGTACCAACCTGCGGCTGCCCCAGTGCCCGTCCATCACTACAGATGGACAGGTACTGGATAATACCCGGCTCTTCCCAGTACTCCTGGTGGCACAACCCTCGTTAACCATTTTATTGAGAATAAAAAAACAACGCTATCATCGAAGTAGTCCAACAACTGACTCTGTAAAAAAATACCAAAAAAATTATAAATAGTAGCACATAAAAAAGAAAAGCAATTATTATGCTTACCTTTCCTGGGTCCAATGCTGGAGCCGCAATGTCAGTGAGCTACGCAGTATGCATAACTTCAGGCGTTATAGGGGGGATAAGCACTAAAAGTGCCTAGGGCAGCAACAACTCTAAATACGTCCCTGCCTGTATCTAAGTCTATCATATGTGATACTGTCCGCTGGGCCCTATATCTAATCCTATCATATGTGATACAATCGCTGTATCTAATCCTATCCATAGCTAAAGGGGTCGTAGTGCTATAGATATTCATACACCGGTTTTTCATACTGATGACCTGTGCCCGGACAACCCCTTTTACTTAGACTAATAAATTCAGACCCCAGACCGGACTCTAGAATATATACAGACACCAACCTTCTAAACTATTGCAGTCCCCAGACCAAACTCCCCTAAACAAATACAGACTCCAGAACAAGCACCCTAAATAAATACAGACCCTAGACCAGATCCCCTAAACTAATAATGAGCCAGACCTAAGTCCCTAAACTAATACAGACCCCAGACCCCTAAATTCAGTCCACAGACCAGACCCCCTAAACTAATAATGACCCAGACATAACTCCCTAATCTAATACAGACCCCAGACCAAACCCCCTAAAGTAATAATGACCCAGACCTGACTCCCTAAACGAACAGACCCCAGACGCCTAAATACCGACCCCAGACCAGACCCCCTAAATTAATACAGACCCCAAACCCCCTAAATACAGACCCCTAAACTAATCAGACCAGACCCCCTAAATACAGAACCTGGACCCCTAAAGTAATAAAGACCCCAGACCAGACCCCCCCGAAATACAGACCCTAGATCCCTTAAACTAATACAGAACCCCAGACCAGACCCCCTAAATACAGACCCCAGACCCCTTTAAACTAATACAGGTCCCAGATCAGACCCCCTAAATACACACTTCTTACACTTAAACTAATACAGATCCCAGACCAGACCTCCTTAAATACAGACCCCAGACCCCTTACACTAATACAGACCCCAGACCAGACCCCCTAAATACAGACCCCTTAAACTAATCCACCCCTCTTATAATTACATAGCAGCATAGTCTTCTCTATGGAGTCTTGCTGCTGTTCTAGGACCTGTGGTCATGTGACCCGCAGGTCTCTAAACAGTATCAAGAACTGCAAATGTAAGGTCATGTGATCTTATGTCTTCAGGTCTTTTTGCAGGACAAATACAACGCAGTTCTTCCACAACTTTTCCCCCGATTCGCAGAAAAAACGCTACAAAACTGCAATGTACTTTCTTCGGGGGGATAGGCCCCCCGGGAGCCTCGGCCCCTGGACAGCCGCCCAAGACGCCCCTATGATGATCCGCTATTGATCCCGGGAGTAGGACCGGTGTGACGTTCCCTTGTGAAAGGAACGCCTTGATGGCGTTGCCCATGTGGTTTCCAGACCAGTCTCTGTCTATTATTTCATCCAAAACAAAAGCGAGACTCATTGCTGAAGAGGACAGACGTCCATTCCAGCCTCCATTGCCATCATGCTGTGCACCATGATAGCCTTTGAGAGCGGTGGCATGTGGTCTATGGAACACTTGTAGCTGGACGTCTGGCTCGTAGCCCAATGTCATGCAAATCCTTTCTGATGGTTTGTGTCGACCCTGGTTGTCGTCCTAGTCTTGTGATGTGACGTCCAATTTCACTTGCAGTACAGAATGGCTCACTATGCTCCATTATTCCCATCAGACGATCCGTCCGTGCAGAGGTTAACCTCTACTCACCTTTTGCTGTCATTCCCATTCGTTGTTGTTTCCCCAACCTCCGGGACACGCAACGTTGAACAGTGCTGACATCTCGGCCTAGATGTGTTGCGATCTCCCGGAGTGATAAACCAAGATCTCTCAGTTCAAGGATTATGTCTCTCTCAGTTTGGGACCAGTGGTGATAACTGGCACGTCGACGAACAGGAGGCATCGCACAATCATCTCACACCACTTGATCCAATTTTTGAGGTTTCATGTGGCTAAAAAACTTTGCTTTCAATCTGGATTTTATACCTCTACAACATTTTGATCATTTGCAAATCTTAGCGACACCTGCTACTTTCTCAATTTGAATAGCCTTACGGCTTGCCCTTCTTGGTGTTGCAATTTCAATGTTGAGGAGTGTATATTGTAAAATGTATATATATCCTGAAAATGGTACGTTTATTTATGCACTGTGCCTTTACGGGTATGTTCACACAATAGACTAAAAACTTCTGAAAATACGGAGCTGTTTTCAAGGGAAAACAACTCCTGATTTTCAGACGTTTTTTAAGCTACTTGCGATTTTCGCTGCGTTTTTCGCTGCGTTTTTTTACGGCCGTTTTTGGAGTTGTTTTCTATAGAGTCAATGAAAAATGCCTCCAAAAAAGTCCCAAGAAGTGACCTGCACTTCTTTTTCACGGCCGTTTTTTTATGCGGTCGTTTTTTATCAGAGCGGCCACATAAAAAAACGGCCCGTCGGAACAGAACGTCGTTTTTCCCATTCAAATCAATGGGCAGATGTTTGGAGGCGTTCTGCTTCCGATTCTTCGGCCAATTTTCGGGCGTTTACGGGCCGAAAAACGCACGAAAATAGGCCATGTGAACATACCCTAAGTGCTGTGGTTTTGTGTTGTTTTCCTCCCCTTGGTGGTGTTCTCTGAGAAGAATGACCTGTCATGTTTATGTTGTGCTGCTGTTTATTGCACTGTAATGTTACTTTTGTTTAGGATCCTCAAGCCACTTTTCAATCCAATTACAAACTATTACAAACTATACATCTAACCTTTAGATCTTAATTTACCCATTAGGCGTCTATGAGGGACACTGTCAAATGCCTTTGTAAAGTTCAAAAACACTATATCCACAGCGGCCTCTCTGTCCAGACCGTGCTGGCTGTCACTTAAACATAAAACTAATTTACATACTCCTGTGTATAGTCCCTTTAAAGCCCCTCAAACATTTTTCTCACATTGGAAGTTTCTTCTTCTGTTGTATATAAAGCGCTAAAGAGCCCATTTAGTAACTCTGCCTTCTCTTGATCCCGCCCCCCCTGACCAACCCCCCATTACCACTATTTTGGGGTCCTACATGTTCTCACCTTGTTTGTTTTTTATTTTTTTATTTATATACTTATAGAATATGTTTGGTATTTGTTTTGCTATCTTTGGCAACCTGCTTTCATTTTGTATCTTATTAAATTTGTATTACAGATTTTATTAAGCTCTTTGAAATTTTTAAAGGCTAAAGCTGACCGCTTTAGATTTGTATTTTTAAATGCCCTTTTGTTTGTCATATATTGCCCTTTACACAGAAGCGTTCTGTTAACACCGGTTTAGTAAAGTTTAGTTGCCACGTGATCCTGGTATATGTTCTATCTTTTCTGCGACAAACCAGCAAGGGCCATGCACCATCTTAGGGCCCCCAATTTACAAGCATATAAATATGGTACCAGAATAAGTGTAGTATGTAGATGATCTTACTTTTAAATATGGTGCCACATCCAAGATAGAGCATAGATACAGTAACCAAACTGAGCCAATTGCAACTATAAATTGTCACCATGCTGCCCCATTATTTAGTTGCAAAAGAAAAAATATATATATATTTCTGTGGAAATATTTTTTGTAAATCTAAGTAATATTTTGATGCACATTACATGTGTTCATCGCAAAATGCCAAACGCATGCTTGAATAGCATGGACTGTAAAATGTGGTTGCTGCCACTAGATGGCAGGCAAGTGTTGTAAAAAGCAATCAGCTAAGTACCACACAGCTTCAAGAAGTTCATTGTCTTTTTATTGCAGGTCTTATATGAGATTCATGTATTCTTCTTTATTTGCAATTGGAGATAAAGGAATTGTTTAAAATTCTGATTTGCTACAAATATTAAACTTAGAAATCCTACCATATTTATTGAGAATATGTAATTTTTTTATCCAAGAATTTTTCAGACTTTAATCCATACAAAAAAAAAAATCCATGTTCAGGGATCAGAATTAAAATGTTAAAAAACTTTCATGTTTCATTCTAAACTATGGTCTCTGTTATATTGAACTGCACATTTCCTGGAGATTCATTGTTAAAGTGGGTTACTTTATAATATTGATTGTTACAATGTACAGCACCATGATTTATGACATACCATAGTTAGCGTATCACAGATCCAGAACTGTGTCTGGATAATATATAAAACATTGTATTCATGAGAATCAAATCACCCAATATTAATGTGTAACATAAAAGCCAAGACCAGCTTTCTTGTTCTAATGGCAACTTAACACTGAAATATCAATTGTATGTAATAAATAAATCCAATTGCAATAAATAAATTAGATCAGCGCAGTTTTTAAATGATAATGTGCACACACACGAACAGACACACAGACACGAAAACACACTCCCCTACCTGGAGGTTTCTGTTCTAGTGAATGTGGTTTTAGTGGCAGGCTCAGCAGATGCGAATCAGCGCAACACTTCAAATACTTCAAGACAATCTCTATGTGAATGCAGCTAAACGTACATTTTTTCTGAACTCTCAGGGGGGATTCACACGAGCGTGTATTCGGTCCACGCACAGACCAATACAAGTCTATGGGGCAGTACAGACAGTCCGTGCTTTTTGCGCAGCTTTTGTCAGCTGCGCAAAAAGCGCGACAGGTTCAATATCTCCGCGTATTTCGCGCATCACGCACCCATTGAAGTCAATGGGTGCGTGAAAACCACGCAGGTCGCATGGAAGCACTTCCGTGCGAACCGACTGAAACAGCGCACCAGCTGTCAAAAGGATGAATGTAACCAGAAAAGCACCACGTGCTTTTCTGTTTCCAAACATCCAAATGGAGTGTCTTTGAGATGAGCGAACCCGGACAATCGAACCGAACTTCACCGGGTTCGGCCGAACTCGTTTTGGCCGAACCCGGCAAAAAAAATTCCCGTACGCGACGTCCGGAGATAGTCACTGTCCAGGGTGCTCAAAGAGTTAAACTGTTTCAGCACCATGGACAGTGACTACCGATCCCAATAAACATGAACCTGTAAAAAAAAACGAAGTTCTGACTTACCGATAACTCCCGGCTTCTTCCTCCAGTCTGACCTCCCGGGATGACAATTCAGTCCAAGTGACAGCTCCAGCCAATCACAGGCCAAGCACAGGCTGCAGCGGTCACATGGACTGCCGCGTCATCCAGGGAGGTGGGGGCCCGATGTCAAGAGAGGCGCGTCACCAAGGACGCGTCACCAAGGACGCGTCACCAAGGCAACGGCCGGGAAGTTCTCGGTAAGTACGAACTTTTTCTTTTTTTTAACAGGTTGCTGTATATTGTGTTCGGCATTCACAGTCGAGGGTGCTGAAAGAGTTACTGCCGATCAGTTAGCTCTTTCAGCACCTTGGACAGTGACGGGCGTCGACTAGCCTCATCTCTATGATGGCGGCTGCGCGAAAATCACGCAGCCGCGCATCATACACGGATGACACATGCAGCTGTCAAATGGTTTTTGCGCGCGCAAAAACGCAACGTCCGTCTGTATCTGTCCTCAGGGTAAGGCCAGACAAGGTGGAGCAAAAATCTATTACGTGTGGATTTCCCTGAAGCTCCCCAACTACTCCACAGTAGAATTGGCATGATTTGGATTTTATATCTTTTCAGTTACATATTGATGACGTTTTTGAAAACTTGTACTGTAAATTATTGCAGAATTTTGGTGTGTAATAATCCCCACCGAAAATCTGCAATGTGTGAATTCACCCTCAGGGTATGTTCAAGGTATGCTTCCGACCGAGGATATGCTAACACTTGGTGATTGTGGGGTTTAAGCATCCCCACAGATCACGAGACCTAAGGGATATGCAGTCTGCTAGTGTGGAAGATGAGCACATATACAAGTTTATATAAATAACCTATAGAGAAGACATCTGTAATCACACTTAATGTAGTATGAAAAATACTTTATTAATTTAAGTACACAATGCATAAAAAAAAAATAAAAAAAAATGGATCATGCAGTGCAAGGAAAACTGGTGTCATAAACCCAGTGGAGAACATGATATATGTATGCCAAGGGTCCTAATAGACTAGCAATATCAATCAGGGTCGGACTGGCCCACCAGAGAACCAGAGGATCCTCCGGTGGGCCCAGGCTCTAACACAATAATGGGCCTTAAAGAAGCACTCCACTTTTTTCTTTTATTGCACCCTCCATTTGTACATTGGTGTTTCAGTGGGGTGCTGTGTGCAGAAATACCTACCGATCCCCGCATCTTGTCGTTTTCAGGTCGCCGCTCACGTGATCTTCCCTCTATCTTGTCTTGAATCGCTGTGCTTTTCAGTAAACCGGAAGTTAGTATGCAGTTTTCCCCAGGGTGGGGTTTCATATGTTAATTTGTATGTATCGTACCAGATATTTCTAGTCTATTCGGACCCTCAGCATACTTATAGCATGTCTTCCACCGGATTTATGACACCAGTTTTCCTTGCACTGTATGATCCATTTTGAAACATTTTTATGTATTGTGTACTTAATAAAGATTTTTTTGTACTGCATTAAGTGTGATTACAGACATCTTCTCTATGGTTTATTTATTCTTTTTGTCTGTACACCCCCTACGGATGTGTTATTAGTGTCCCCTCTTACAGGTATATACCTAATTAGGGGACAATTACCTGATGCTATTCTTTTCTTTTGTTTGTCATACAAGTTTATATAGACTACTGGAAGTCATCTTTCAAATGAATTGTCCAACAATATATAAAGGAGGTAATGTAAATACTAGGTTTCAATCATATCAGTGCAAATATTCTTTGTATGTAAGGAAACATATGGGTTATATTCATAGCTGTCCTATATAAATCACCAAACTTCCTTCCTGTATATAACCCATAGAAAAAGATTATGTAACGTCCTTTTAAGATGTCTCACTCCAAAGATGAATCACTTATCTGGAATACATAATAAAGAATAACATAACCACCAATAAAATTACTTCAAAAATAACACACAGTAGATATATATATATATATATATATATATATATATATATATATATATATATATATATATATATATATATATATATATATATATATATATATATTTATTTATATATAAAATGGGTAGAGAAGCAGCACTCCAAAGTGTAGAAAATACTTAGTCACCACATAATTTCAGTGCAACATTTCACCCTCTCAATGAGGGCATTTTCAGGCATAGTATAACAATGATGACAGGGTTTAAATAGGGAGCATAGCTCATTAAAAAGGCTCTGTCACCACATTATAAGTGCCCTATCTCCTACATAATCTGTTCGGCGCTGTAATGTCGATAACAACAGTGGTTTTTATTTTGAAAACAATAAATTTCGAGCAAGTTATGATCAATTTTAGATTTATGCTAATAGTTTCTTAATAGACAACTGGGCGTGATTTTACCTTTTGACCAACTGGGCATTGTAAAGAGAAGTGTATGACGCTTACCAATCAGTGTCCATTTGTATTCGAGATCACGCTGTGCTGTCACATACTCACACATTAACTTTACTGAAGTGACTTGAGATTGAATAGACATCACCTCCAGCCAGGACGCGATGTCTATTCACACTCCCGACACTTCGGTAAAGTTTCTGTGGGACTTAATCACATCACAGCGTAAATGGAGAGAAGTGTATGACGCTGATTAGTCACTGATTGGTCAGTGTCATACACTGCTCTTTACAACGCCCAGTTGGTTAAAAGGTAAAAACACGCCCAGTCGTCTATTAAGAAACAAATTAGCATAAATCTAAAATTGCTCATAACTTGCTCAAAATTGATCGTTTTTCAAAATGAAAACCACTGTTGTTATCTACATTACAGCACCGATCAGATTATATAGGAGATAGGGCATTTATAATCTGGTGACAGAGCCTCTTTAAATAACAGGTATAATTAATACAAAACAATCCATAGATAAAGTGAAAAGTGCTTATACATTTCAATACTCTCTTTGGTGACAAAAGGCCAGATACAGTACAAATGTCTGGTATATTACAAAAAATTCATATTCATACATAAGTGAAAAAATACAAAATTATCTTAAGTATATAAATAATTAATAACGTGTTCACCCTTACTCTAATATAAAAACTGTCACTCACCCTTAAACTAGAGACTCTAGGATGCCGCATTAATGGATACATGCTGTGTTTGGCGTCCTTGCCGTGATACCACGCATGCGTCACTAAAATGCTTTACTATTCGACCATTTGAATCATCTGACCTGAGCCTGATGGAAAGCAACAAGTCTCGCGGGATACTCCAGTCCCGCGCATGTTCAGAAAGACTGAGCACCTCTGTGAACAAATTCACATGGTTTACCTTG
Source organism: Rhinoderma darwinii (assembly GCF_050947455.1). Classification (NCBI taxonomy): domain Eukaryota; kingdom Metazoa; phylum Chordata; class Amphibia; order Anura; family Rhinodermatidae; genus Rhinoderma; species Rhinoderma darwinii. Next base: position 55,128,795 of record NC_134693.1, read on the forward strand.
AGTCTAATGGAACACAACTAGTCTCATGGGATGATAGAATCCCGCACATGCTCATGAAGGTTAAACACCTTCGTGAACAATATATATTATCTGTGGTTACGTACATGTTAATGCTGTATTATAAATCACATTCTCAATACGAGGATCAGAAAAAAGAACCACTAGTTGATTTAAAATTCCCGAACGATTGTTATTGTAATATATATATATATATATATATATATATATATATATATATATATATATAAATCTACCCTACACAAGGTTCAACTAAGTGTGAAGATATTTTATTATTATTATTATTATTATTACATTGTAGAAGTAAGGGACCGTTATTTTGATGACAGTTTTTTTCATATAACATATGATACGTACTTTCAATATACTGTACATGTGTGAGGACGGAAATAATGAAAAAAAAAAAAAGGATTTATAGATCTCTGAACTAAATTTAGACAGTGCTCCCATAAACTGGAATGGGCTGTAATGCACTCAAAATTAGGATTCAAGCACAAGGTCGTATTATGGCTCATTTTTGTACAGGGCCATAATCGGGCTGTCATAGAACATGCGCGGGACCTCTACTGTACCTTTGCATGCCTCCGATTTCACATGTAAGTATATTGAGGTTTGTTTAATGTCAGATTCCATATGAAATTGTGGCATTTTTCATCAGACTCTGTGAGTAAGGAGGTATTTTCCCCTAGAAACATTGCTCCATGCCGTTGTGCATGAGCCTTTAAGAGTGTGGGCATAAACCACAGTAGTTTAACCCCTTTAGGACACAGCCTGTTTTGGCCTTGTGGACACAGATGATTTTTTCAAATCTGACATGTGTCACTTTATGTGGTAATAACTCCGGAATGCTTTTACCTATCAAAGCGATTCTGAGATTGTTTTCTCGTGACATATTGTACTTTATGTTAGTTAAAAAATTTGGTCGATAAATTCGATATTTATTTGTGAAAAACTTCAAATTTTAGCAAAAATTTGCAAAAATTTGCATTTTTCTAAATTTAAATGTATTTGCTTGTGAAACAGATAGTAATACCACATAAAATAGTTACTAGTTAACATCCCCATATGTCTACTTTATGTTTGCATCATTTTTTTTCACGTACTTTTATTTTTCTAGGACGTTACGAGGCTTAGAACTTTAGCAGCAATTTCTCATATTTTCAATAAAATGTCAAAAGGCTATTTTTTCAGGGACCAGTTCAGTTCTGAAGTGGCTTTGAGGGCCTTATATATTAGAAAGTCCCCATAAATCACCCCATTTTGAAAACTGTACCCCTCAAGGTATTCAAAACCACATTCAGAAAATATTTTAACCCTTTAGGCGTTTCACAGGAATTAAGGCAAAGTAGAGGTGAAATTTACGAATTTCATTTTTTTTGCCGAAATTCATTTGTAATAAAAAAAAAATCTGTAACACAGAAGGTTTTACCAGAGAAACGCAACTCAATATTTATTGCCCAGATTCTGCAGATTTTAGAAATATCCAACATGTGGCCCTAGTGCGGTAATGGACTGAAATACCGGCCTCAGAAGCAAAGGAGCACCTAGTGGATTTTGGAGCCTCCTTTTTTTAGGAATATATTTTAGGCACCATGTCAGGTTTGAGGAGGTCTTGTGGTACCTAAACAGTCGAAACCCCCCCAAAGTGACCCCATTTTGGAAACTACACCCCTCAAGGCATTTTTCTAGGGGTATAGTTAGCATATTGACGCCACAGTTTTTTTTGCAGAATTTAGTGGAATTAGTCTGTGAAGATGAAAATCACCTATTTTTCTGTGGAAACATAGAATTTTTTCATTTTTACAAGGAATAAAGGAGAAAAAGCACCCCAAAATTTGTAAAGCAATTTCTCCCGATTACGGCAATACCCCATATGTGGTCGTAAACTGATGTTTGGACCCACATCAAGGCTCAGAAGGGAGGGAGCGCCTTTTGGATTTTGGAGCGCAGATTTTGCTGGATTGGTTTTCAGTGCCATGTCGGGTTTGCAACGCCCCGGAGGGACCAAAACAGTGGAAACCCCCCAAAAGTGACCCCATTTTGGAATCTACACCCCTCAAGGAATTTTTCTAGGGGTATAGTGAGCATTTTGGCCCCTCAGGATCTTTTTTAGAGCTAAGGTGACCAAAAAACAGCGATTTTGGCGCTTTAAATTCTTTATTTATTACAGCGTTCACCGTGCGCAATAAATTACGTTTTAATTTATTCTGTCGGTCGGTACGATTATGGCGATACCATATGTGTATAGATTTTTTTAAGTTTTGCAGCGTTTGCACAATAAAATTAAGTTTCTATAAAATTATTTATTTTCTGGGACACGCTATTTTGAGCCGTAACGTTTTTATTTTTTCGTCAAAAAAGCTGTGGGAGGTCTTGTTTTTTGCGGGACGGTTTGTAGTTTTTATTGGTACCATTTTGGGGTAAATGCGACTTTTTGATCACTTTTTATTCTCTATCTTGGGAGGGGTGGTGACCAAAAAATAGCGACGCTGACAGTTTTCCGTTTATCTTGTTTGCGGCGTTCACCGTGCGGAAAAATTAACATTATAGTTTCATAGATTGGGTCGTTACGAACGCGGCGATTCCAAATATGTGTACTTCTTTTTAACGTTTTCATTTTTTCCCTATAATAAATGACTTATTATAGGAAAACAAAACCTTTTATTGTCAGTATGACGTCACAGTCACTCTGGCAGAGGCTGATCCTCATAGGCTGACATATATGGCAGACTTGGGGGCCGTTGTCTGGCCCCCGGGTGCCATCACAAGCATCAGAAGCCCCCACGATTGCATGGGGGCTGCTGATGCGCTACAAACCCGCTACATGCGGAGATTGCAATCGAGCCCCGCATGTAACGGGTTAATTGCCGAAATCAGCGGCGATGAGCCGCTGATCGGCAACACTGGAGAGTGTCAGCTGTCGGGGACAGCTGATCTCCAAGTTCCCGATGCACACTGTCGCCGACAGTGTGCATCGGTAACGGCACAGTGACTTTCTGTCACTCTGACAGGAAGCCTATCAGGACCAGCCGAAGGTTGGTCCTGATGGGCTTCCATCCATGGCAGACCCGGAAGCCATTGTTTGGCTTCCGTTTGCCATACTAACTATCGGTAGACCCCGCGATTTTGGACGGGGGTCTGCCGATATGTTAGAAACCCCTAAAATTTGGCGATTGCACCCGATCGCCGAATTTAAGGGGTTAATGCGCCGAAATCAGCGGCAAAGGACCGCTGGCCGGCAAGAGGGGAGTGTCAGCTGTCGGCGACAGCTGACCTCCCGATTCCCGGTGCACACTGTCGCCGACAGTGTGCACCGGGATTAACTCAGTAACTGTACGTCCTCGTGCGGGAAGTAACCTCCCGCAACGACGGACCGTTACGTCCTGGTGCGGATAGGGGTTAAGGGGGTTCATTTGTTTTGTTTGTGGTCAGACGGTGACGGCAGGAGCCCCCCTACGTGACAGTGTGATGGCCTAGTGCAAGACCTGAGATTTGTAGAAGACGTGCCCCCGCATCAGGGAGGAGTGCCATAACTCTGTCCTGTGGAAGAGTGAGCTAGCCATCATACACCGGCCTGAAGCGACTGTACTCTTTACTTAGCAGACTCAGAACTGCTGGTAAGTGTTTATTTGTCTGCTGTGGTTGAGTGTGACGCAACATAGACCTGAATACTTTGTTTTTGCCCCTACTCCTGGTCTCCATACTATCTTTTCCGCAACAACCTTTCTTAGGCCGTACACCATCCAGGCCGCGTACTCACAAACCCTTAATTCACAAAGATCAGGATACTGCAGATCAGCATCTAAGACTTTTGTTGTCTACTGAGTTTATTCATCATTCTAGTTCTCCGTCTCCAACTCATGTTCTTTTCAAGGCATTGTATCTGGAACATTAGTAAATATTGTTATGATCTTGGATTGCATGTGTAATAATGTAATATTAGTTTTGCATACATGTAACAAAATGCAATTAATTATTATTACTACTGTCAATATTATTACTGTTATTACAGGTGGAGGGCCATTGGGTGCAATATATACTGATCTGTATGAAATGTCCATTAATAGATGGCTGTAGTAAAGTGAGGAAATAATGAAGCACTGGCCTTGAAATTATTTTGGAATAAGCTTGTTTATAGGTATATAGTTAGACGTACAAAGTGCATGAGATACTCCACTTTTTATTCATTGATGGAAGTATGATCAAGCTGTAATATTCTGAAATTAAAAAAGAAACATGAATAGATTTAAGTGGTTTTGTAATTTTAGGGGAAATTAAACTTGAGTATTGCTGAAGAGGAACAAACGTAAAATTGAAGAGTTATTTGAAAAGACCATAAGAGGAATCTATTTAGGCATTGACCACCTATTACAGGTTACCAGAGTATAAAACCGTAGACTCCACTTTTAGCAGAGCTCTCAACCTTACATACAGGTTAAAGGCTATGTAAACCTTTGAAAGACATTTTTTTAAAATAAAAAGGTCAATCAGTGTGATTGGTGCAACTTTATAAATAGTATTTATTAAAAATTATTTTTACTTTTTGAGATACAGCTGCTCTGTATTCTCTATACAGAGCAGCTGTATCTAGCGATAAATCCTGTTCCTGTCCGGTCCGCGGGACTGACGGGTTCAGTGAAAGCGGGTCAAATACACACAGAATCCACTGGTAATCTATTACATCTAAGTTCATAACTTAGATGTGATAGATTACAGGTGGATCCTGTGCCGCTGATGCTGAACCTGTCAGGTCCGTGGGACTGACGGATTCAGGTCATAGCGAACGATACAGCTGCTCTGTACAGAGAACACAGAGCAGCTGTATCTCAAAAAGTAAAAAGTATTTTTAATAAAATCTATTTCTAAAGTTGCACCAATCACACTGATTGACCTTTTTATTTAAAAAAAATGCCTTTCAAATGTGTACATAGCCTTCGCTCATAGGGAAAGTGATTTTAGATTTTATCACATTACTAAATCATCAGCCTGACACTGAATGTACATAAGTAAAAAAATATATATAGTGATAAATACAGCATTAACCCCAGGAGAAGAGCAAATATTGCCTTAAAGTGACACGCCAAGCAGATTTTCATCATTAGTAAAATAGGCTACCAGGGTCATAAAACATACCAGGGCCGTTTATTCTTTCACTTTTGTTCCTCAAATGCACATTTGTAAGGTGCTCTGGACACTGTAGCTTCCTAAAGGGGTATTTTGGTCACAAGTTATCACCCATCCACAGGTCCTGTGTTCTGGCTATCGGTGGGGATCCTAGTCGTCACCAACCCCCCCCCCCCCCCCCACGATTTACCATAACCATCCAGTGGACTTGTTGTGCCCGTAATACCCCTTCAACACTGCAGGTAATGGCAAATTGGCTGCATGTTACTGAGCTATAAACGAGCAGTACAAAACGACACCCCCTTCCCTGACATTATTCCGTGCTCTGCAGCTATTGGCTGAGGTTGTACCTCATAGACTTTGCTCAGTCTGCCACCATTTTTTGCAGGACTTGTTTTTTTTTAGGCATAATTTTGGCGATCGGTATGTATGTATCTTTGTTTTTTATGCTGTTCACCATTCAATATTTCTAACACATTAGCATTAGTTATTTTTTACATGTTAACTTTATATTTTAGTTATATTACATGTATGTAATTTTATTTAGTCCCAGTAGAGAACTTAAAGAGGCTCTGTCACCAGATTTTGCAACCCCTATCTGCTATTGCAGCAGATCGGCGCTGCAATGTAGATTACAGTAACGTTTTTATTTTTAAAAAACGAGCATTTTTGGCCAAGTTATGACCATTTTCGTATTTATGCAAATGAGGCTTGCAAAAGTACAACTGGGCGTGTATTATGTGTGTACATCGGGGCGTGTTTACTACTTTTACTAGCTGGGCGTTCTGATGAGAAGTATCATCCACTTCTCTTCAGAACGCCCAGCTTCTGGCAGTGCAGATCTGTGACGTCACTCACAGGTCCTGCATCGTGTCGGCACCAGAGGCTACAGTTGATTCTGCAGCACCTGTGAGTGACGACACAGCGTGATCTCTCGAGAACACGGCTGTGTCTGCACTGCCAGAAGCTGGGCGTTCTGAAGAGAAGTGGATGATACTTCTCATCAGAACGCCCAGCTAGTAAAAGTAGTAAACACGCCCCGATGTACGCACATAATACACGCCCAGTTGTACTTTTACTTTTCAACACGCCCAGTTGTACTTTTGCAAGCCTCATTTGCATAAATACGAAAATGGTCATAACTTGGCCAAAAATGCTCGTTTTTTAAAAATAAAAACGTTACTGTAATCTACATTGCAGCGCCGATCTGCTGCAATAGCAGATAGGGGTTGCAAAATCTGGTGACAGAGCCTCTTTAACTTTTGGACTTCTTATTTCTATTCATGTTTTGGAATATATTTCAATACATCACTTCCTGTGCATGTAAAAAACACAGGGATCTGTCAGGACAAACTTACTTAGGCCCCAGTCTGTCATGTTAAAACTGTGATGCAAAGGGAGCCCACTTCTTTTGTTTACGCTCCTTTATGGTGCATTCAGAATTGAATGTGGTATCTAAGGGGCCAAGATCGGTGGTTTCTCTAATCCCAGCTGCTACAGTGCGTGTGCGGCTATTAATCACAGGACATTCCGTTGCCACAAACTAGCCAGTTTACTGAGGTTATAAGGAACTTGGTATTTTATGGCGGATTACTAAAATAGTAAAGAAAGGAACTTTTTTTTTTTTATCCAGGGACAGCATTTCACTGGCACATTTCACTGGCACTATGAGGTTTGTGGTAGGATGAGGTTTAACATGGAATTGCTTTTCCAGCTTGCCATGACCCTGTCATAGCGCTTACCTGAAACCAAAGCTAAAGGAAACTTTTGTGGAGCTTAAACTGAGTTCAAAACTATCTGTATAAGGCCTTATTTACACGAGCGTAGTTCACATCCGTGATACACGCGTGATTTTCGCACGCGTCGCACGGACCTATGTAAGGCAATGGGGACATTCAGACATTCCGTGTTTTTCACGCAGCGTATGTCTGCTGTGTGAAACTCACGGCATGTCCTATACTTGAGCGTTTTTTGCGCATCACGCACCCATTAAAGTCAATGGGTGCGTGAAAATCAAGCGCAGCACACAGACGCACTTCCGTGTGCTGCGTGTGATTCGCGCAACAGTAGATCAAGAAATGAAGGGAAAAATGAAACCACCTCCTTAATTTATTTTTCTAAACCTCAAAACCGCATGTCATAAGGATGGCATATGCGCGAAAATCACGCAGCCACGCACCAAACACTGATGACTCACGGAACTGCAACGCGCAAAAAAGTCCATATGCAGTGGTGACTGCACACAGCAAGAATATGAACATAATCGAGAAACTGGCTTGAGGTACCATACTAGGCAAACCACGAATGAGCTCCATTTGCTCTCCTCTCTACCGAGCAGGATTTCACTGATTACACAGGGAAAGGGCTGCTTTGGGTACTCTTCTTGGGGAAAGGATGGGGAAAGATGCCGATCTCTATTAAAGGTATTGGCGAGGCAATACAATTTAAAGGAAGGTTGGTTAGGTATTATGTGGTCCTATTGGTATGTGGAATTTCCAGTATAGGAAAGGTCAAGATAGGAGGATCCCATAGTGTGTGAGGCATACAAGGTACATCAGCAAACTGGTCAGATGTTGGTAGAGGTAATAGATTTGACCTCATCTTTTTGTAGTGAAACAAAGATTTATTCAGGATAAACAGTGTTATAATAATACTTTCTCTAATATTATGGCATATGCAAGGCCAGTGAGAAAGCTTTTCAGCATTACTACCATTGAATTAGCACATGATAGACTGAGCTGGATTAGAATAAATGCTTTTGAAGAGGTTACATACTAGAATCATCTGTTTCATGAAGGGATAGTTTTGAAGTTTAATATCGAGGCCAATTTTTCGATATGGTTTACTTAAATTGCACCTATTTCTTTAGTTCCATACCTTGCTTTTACTCTGAGTTGTGTTTCAGCAAATACACTTGTCTGACAGCTCCACATAAATAGTCTGTCTGAGATATACTTCCGTAGTGTATATATATATATATATATATATATATATATATAAATTTGAATGTGTTAAATATGTTAAACCTTTACAAGAAAATAAACATTCATGGGTTGCAGATTCAACATTATTTTGGCGTTACAACGTGTTGATATCTATACAATTTACTGGTAATAAATTAGGATTATCACCTCCCTTTTTCCTTTCACTTATCATACTTCCAAACAACCCCACCAAAGGAACCAAACATCTTCCCTTTCACTGTACATACCATAAGGCCTACACACCTTGTTAAATACGCATGCAAACCATCTCCTTGCTTATCTTTATCACACTAAACTAGGAATACTTTTAAAATGTGTAATCTCCCCTTTTTCGAAGGATTTCATTCCACAACAGAAATTCTTAGACTCAAGGTATAACCACCAGGGTAGGAGCAACTACTACCATGGGGTCGAACAGCTAAGGTGGCCCAGCTCCACTAAGAAGTGAAGTTAAAGAGGCTCTGTCACCAGATTTTGCAACCCCTATCTCCTATTGCAGCAGATCGGCGCTGCAATGGAGATAAGAGTAACGTTTTTTTTTTTTTTTAAACGAGCATTTTTGGCCAAGTTATGACCATTATTATATTTATGTAAATGAGGCTTTCTAAAGTACAACTGGGCGTGTTTAAAGTTATGTCCAAGTGGGCGTGTATTGTGTATGTACATCTGGGCGTTTTTACTTCTTTTACTAGCTGGGCGTTGTGTATAGAAGTATCAGCCACTTCTCTTCACAACGCCCAGCTTCTGCCAGTGCACAGACACAGCGTGTTCTCGAGAGATCACGCTGTGACGTCACTCACTTCCTGCCCCAGGTCCTGCATCGTGTCGGACCAGCGAGGACACATCGGCACCAGAGGCTACATTTGATTCTGCAGCAGCATCAGCGTTTGCAGGTAAGTCGATGTAGCTACTTACCTGCAAACGCTGATGCTGCTGCAGAATCAACTGTAGCCTCTGGTGCCGATGTGTCCTCGCTGGTCCGACACGATGCAGGACCTGGGGCAGGAAGTGAGTGACGTCACAGCGTGATCTCTCGAGAACACGCTGTGTCTTTGCACTGCCATAAGCTGGGCATTGTGAAGAGAAGTGGCTGATACTTCTATACACAACGCCCAGCTAGTAAAAGAAGTAAAAACGCCCCGAAGTAACGAACACAATACACGCCCAATTGTACTTTTACTTTAAACACGCCCAGTTGTACTTTAGAAAGCCTCATTTACATAAATATAAAAATGGTCATAACTTGGCCAAAAATGCTTGTTTTTAAAAAAACCTAAAACGTTACTCTTATCTACATTGCAGCGCCGATCTGCTGCAATAGGAGATAGGGGTTGCAAAATCTGGTGACAGAGCCTCTTTAAAGAGGCTCTGTCACCACATTATAAGTGCCCTATCTCCTACATAAGGAGATGGGCGCTATAATGTAGGTGACAGTAATGCTTTTTATTTAAAAAAACGATCTATTTTCACAACGTTAGGAGAGATTTTGGTTTATGCTAATGAGTTTCTTAATGCCCAAGTGGGCGTATTTTTACTTTCGACCAAGTGGGCGTTGTACAGAGGAGTGTATGACGCTGACCAATCGGCATTATGCACTCCTCTCCATTCATTTACACAGCAGAATCGCGTTCTTACTAGAACATGATCTGCAGCCACATACACAGCGATTCTGCTTGATTAACGTTAATCCAGTGTCCTGATAATGAATACACATGACCATCCAGCCTGGACGTCATGTGTATTCAGAATCCTGACACTTCTGAATCTTTTCTGTGAGATTTACAGCAAGGGAAACGAAATCTCGTTTACCTCTGTAATCTCGCGAGATTTCATTTCCGTTGCTGGAATCTCATAGAAAAGATTCAGAAGTATCAGGATTCTGAATACACATGACGTCCAGGCTGGATGGTCATGTGTATTCATTATCAGGACACTGGATTAACGTTAATCAAGCAGAATCGCTGTGTATGTGGCTGCAGATCATGTTCTAGTAAGAACGCGATTCTGCTGTGTAAATGAATGGAGAGGAGTGCATGATGCCGATTGGTCAGCATCATACACTCCTCTGTACAACACCCACTTGGTCGAAAGTAAAAATACGCCCACTTGGGCATTAAGAAACTCATTAGCATAAACCAAAATCGCTCCTAACGTTGTGAAAATAGATCGTTTTTTTAAATAAAAAGCATTACTGTCACCTACATTACAGCGCCCATGTCCTTATGTAGCAGATAGGGCACTTATAATGTGGCGACAGAGTCTCTTTAAGTTAATGGTTATTGTAGATAATGGAGGGTGAGAGAAACTAAGCAGTTGCTGTGATGGAGAAGAAGTGGAGAAGCATTGGGAAAATTAATCCACGTCACTGGGAGACCAAGGAAAGGAGTAAAAGACACAGTGAATGGAGTAGAGCATTTCATAGCCTGAATTTATTTCATGCAATTGGTAACAATGTGTAAACAGGGCAGCATTTAAAAATGTTCTATTGGGTCCCATGGTTACTTGTTCCACCCCTGCTTGGACATCAATTTCATTTGTTGGAGCCGTATAGGTAACGGAAATAAGTGAATATAAGAAATCTAAGTGAATATAAGAAATATAATAAAGGTTACAGAAATAAGTGAATATTTATCAATACCGGCGTACTATGTTGCATCAGTCCCTACTCCAGTGCAGTATGCACTGCAGGGTTGGAACTGGTGTTATTTTGCTAGGTATGAAACTGCTCCAATAAGTAGAATGTGGAAAAATGAAGAACTTTAAGTTGACAATCTAGGTCAGGGGTCTCAAACTTGGCCGGGTAAGTGGGTCGCATATAGAAAAAATGGGAAGTTGACGGGCCGCATTACTTTCAAATTTGATACAATACAAAATTATTGTTAATCAATTAGTTATTTGAACTACTATAACACTATATTACTAGAATAATAATACTACATTACTAGAATAATACCGCTAGGTTTAAAATTTGAGATATTTCTCCACGTGCTTATTTCAACAATCCAGCTTTCCAGTTTAAGTGTCGCTAAATGCAGTCCGGCGGCTCAGTTAGCACACATGTCAAGATTGGGCAGCCCCTTTTTAGATAGTGCCGCAGTGCCCTCTGTGGATGCTGCCGCAGTGCCCTCTGTGGATGCTGCCGCAGTGCCCTCTGTGGATAAGGCCACAGTGCCCTCTGTAGATAAGGCCACAGTGCCCTCTGTAGATAAGGCCACAGTGCCCTCTGTAGATAAGGCCACAGTGCCCTCTGTAGATAAGGCCACAGTGCCCTCTGTAGATAAGGCCACAGTGCCCTCTGTAGATAAGGCCACAGTGCCCTCTGTAGATAAGGCCACAGTGCCCTCTGTAGATAAGGCCACAGTTCCCTCTGTAGATAAGGCCACAGTGCCCTCTGTAGATAATGCAACACACCCCTAGATAATGCCAGTGTCCTCTTCAGATACTGCCACACACCCACTTGTAGATAACGCCACAGTGCACTCTGTAGAGGCTGCCACAGTGCCCTCTGTAGAGGCTGCCACAGTACCCTCTGTAGAGGCTGCCACAGTGCCCTCTGCAGAGGCTGCCACAGTGCCCTCTGTAGAGGCTGCCACAGTGCCCTCTGTAGAGGCTGCCATAGTGCCCTCTGTAGAGGCTGCCACAGTGCCCTCTGTAGAGGCTGCCACAGTGCCCTCTGTAGAGGCTGCCACAGTACCCTCTGTAGAGGCTGCCACAGTGCCCTCTGTAGAGGCTGCCACAGTGCCCTCTGTAGAGGCTGCCACAGTACCCTCTGTAGAGGCTGCCACAGTGCCCTCTGTAGAGGCTGCCCCAGTGCCCTCTGTAGAGGCTGCCCCAGTGCCCTCTGTAGAGGCTGCCCCAGTGATGTCAGGGGCTTGCCCAGAGCTGGAGTCCCAGGCAAAGCGCTAGTACGCTCTTCCTGGGACTCCAGCTGTGCTCCTGACATCACTGGGACTCCTGCTCTGGGGAAGCCCCTGACATCATTGTCGATGTATGGACAGCGATGTCAGAGGCTTCCCCAGAGTCCCGGAGCAGAGCCGATACTAGCGCTCTGCCCGGGACTCCACTCTGGGGAAGACCCTGACACACTGTCCATATATGGGCAGATATGTCAGGGAATTCCGCAGCGTCCCGGAGCAGAGCCTATACTAGCGCTCTGCCCGGGACTCCGCTATGGGGAAGACCCTGACACACTGTCCACATATGGGCAGCGATGTCAGGGAATTCCACAGAGTCCCGGAGCAGAGCCTGTACTAGCGCTCTGCCCGGGACTCTGGCTCTGGGGAAGCCCCAGACATCTCTGTTCATATGTGGACAGCGATGTCAGGGAATTCCACAGAGTCCGGGAGCAGAGCCGACACCAGCGCTCTGCTCGGGACTCCGACTCTGGGGAAGCCCCAGACATCGCTGTTCATATGTGGACAGCGACGTCAGGGAATTCCACAGAGTCCCGGAGCAGAGCCGACACCAGCGCTCTGCTCCGCTCTAGGCAAGACCCTGACACACTGTCCATATATGGGCAGCGATGTCAGGGAATTCCACAGAGTCCTGGAGCAGAGCCTGTACTAGCGCTCTGCCCGGGACTCCGGTTCTGGGGAAGCCCCAGACATCGCTGTTCATATATGGACAGCGATGTCAGGGAATTCCACAGAGTCCCGGAGCAGAGCTGACACCAGCGCTCTGCTCGGGACTCCGGCTCTGGGGAAGCCCCAGACATGGCTGTTCATATGTAGACAGCGATGTCAGGGAATTCCAGAGTCTCGGAGCAGAGCCGATACTAGCGGGCCGCGTGCTTGAGACCCCTGATCTAGGTCATCCATAAATGATCTTTATGGGTGTTCATATGTTAACCTTCCATAATAGCAGTAAATGAGAAGCGTTTACATTAGCAAATAACTTAATTGCAGTTTGAAGAAATGTAAACTATATCATACAGAATATAAAGATAGTATCTTAAAGTGTGTGCATGGAAGGGGACTGTACCATTAAATAAATTGTATGTTCACACACTTCATTAAAGATCTGTCTGCAGTGAAGCTCAGTGCTGCTAAATGCGCACAGCAGGCTTGTTTTAATATGATGCTGATTTTCAGCAAGGAACATCAACTTTGATCTATGAAGAAGGTTTAAAGCTCTCTAGGTGGTCCTCATTACTGATCCACTCTGATCTCTTACTATCCCACTTGTAAAGACCACTAGAACTCATTATTGCTCTGATCAGACATATACCATGTCCCCTGGGAACTTATGTGGAGGAGATTCAAAGAGGCAGGACCAAAGTGTCCTAACAGCAGTGACATGTTTAAGGGGTCAGTCTCTCAACACGTTAAAATGTTCTATTGGCAATTAAAGGTTTAGATGAGCAGTATTGTTCACATGATAATAATAACAGATAAATATTTGAATTGTCCTGATCTATTGTTGTATCCTCAAGCTGAGAAAGAAGGTGTCTGGATAAACAATATTTAGGCTTTAGAATTAGATTGTTATTGTGACATGTTGAACAGCGCTGGTAAATTCGGGGAGAGGTTCAGTAGGTGCAATAACCAGGTGAAGAACAATACTATCAATATTTTATATTGACTTATATTAAGGATTTTTTTTAAAATCTGGCCATCTGTTTACAAAAAGTTTCTTACATAAAATCTTTGCAATGTTTTCATAGGAAAACATTTCCGCATGTGAATGTAAATACAACTGGGAAAAAGTCTTCACTTATAAACGGGCCTTTACTGATTTTTATAACAAATCAAGAATGTAAGTTTAACTCTTAGGCCGGGTTTACACGAGCGCGTGCATTTTGCGCACGCAAAAAACGCAGCGTTTTGCGTGCGCAAAAGGCACTTAACAGCTCCGTGTGTCATCCCCGTATGATGCGTGGCCTGCGTGATTTTCGCGCAGCCGCCATCATTATGACACTCCGTTTGGATGTTTGTAAACAGAAAAGCACGTGGTGCTTTTCTGTTTACATTCACAGTTTGACAGCTGTTGCGCGAATCACGCTCGTCCCACGGAAGTGCTTCCGTGAGGCATGCGTGATTTTCACGCACCCATTGACTTCAATGGGTGCGTGATGCGCGAACAACGCACAAATATAGGAAATGTCGTGAATTTTTCGCAGCGGACTCACGCTGCGCAAAAATCACGGACTGTCTGCACTGCACCATAGACTAACATAGGTCCGTACGACACGCGTGAAAATCACGCGCGTTGCACGGAGGTATATCACGCTCGTGTAAACGAGCCCTTAGTGAGTGCTGGCAAAGAGAAGTTTTTTGTGTATTGCTGCTCAGTATCCCCTAACGACGCTGGACTGCTGATTTCATCTAGTGATGTCGTGCCTGTAGGATAACCAGATCTCTGAAAAAAATAATTTCGGAACATACCTGTAATACCAACACAAGTTGTGAAAAACATACGTTGTCTTTACATTTTAAAGAGGCTCTGTCACCAGATTTTGCAACCCCTATCTGCTATTGCAGCAGATAGGCGCTGCAATGTAGATTACAGTAACGTTTTTATTTTTAAAAAACGAGCATTTTTGGCCAAGTTATGACCATTTTCGTATTTATGCAAATGAGGCTTGCAAAAGTACAACTGGGCGTGTTGAAAAGTAAAAGTACAACTGGGCGTGTATTATGTGCGTACATCGGGGCGTGTTTACTACTTTTACTAGCTGGGCGTTGTGTATAGAAGTATCATCCACTTCTCTTCAGAACGCCCAGCTTCTGGCAGTGCAGACACAGCCGTGTTCTCGAGAGATCACGCTGTGACGTCACTCACAGGTCCTGCATCGTGTCAGACGAGCGAGGACACATCGGCACCAGAGGCTACAGATGATTCTGCAGCAGCATCGGCGTTTGCAGGTAAGTCGATGTAGCTACTTACCTACAAATACTGATGCTGCTGCAGAATCAACTGTAGCCTCTGGTGCCGACACGATGCAGGACCTGTGAGTGACGTCACAGATCTGCACTGCCAGAAGCTGGGCGTTCTGAAGAGAAGTGGATGATACTTCTCATCAGAACGCCCAGCTAGTAAAAGTAGTAAACACGCCCCGATGTACACACATAATACACGCCCAGTTGTACTTTTACTTTTCAACACGCCCAGTTGTACTTTTGCAAGCCTCATTTGCATAAATACGAAAATGGTCATAACTTGGCCAAAAATGCTCGTTTTTTAAAAATAAAAACGTTACTGTAATCTACATTGCAGCGCCTATCTGCTGCAATAGCAGATAGGGGTTGCAAAATCTGGTGACAGAGCCTCTTTAAATAGGTACAGTACACAATAGTTGCCCAATTGGATTGATGTCTGCAGCAATCTAATCAAATGGGATTGTAGGAGCGGGGATTATATCGTACGTATGTCCAGCGCCAAGTCCCGTAAAATCTATGAATTTGAGTCACTGATACCTAAGCGTCTCAATTCTGTACTTGAGATCTTTGGGTTTCTGATGCCGTATTTATATATATTAATATTAGGATTGACTCCACCTTCATGACACATTGGTGGTCAGGTTGGTAACAGCACACTGATGTGCCCTGCGATTTGTATGTGTTTTGTTTTATTTAGTTGGATATTCTAGATACTGTATATAGCATGAAGTGGAGTTTATACTGTAGTTCAGATTTTCTTTTTTTGTTGTTTATTGACATTCATACCTGAGGAAGCAGCTAAAAGAGCTTGTTTAGCTAACAAGACAACATACTACAGAGACATTGAATATTGTATTCCTGCAAGTATCACATTCCCTATTGTGTCCATTGATACCCGAAAAAATATATATCTCAGCGTTACCAACAGCTGAGTTGGAGCAGTCAAAAATGGAAGCGCAGAAGTACGTAACTGAGAGATTGCCACAATATCCCGACATCTTCAAGGAGATGCTGTGCAGGTGCAGCAGCTCCAGATAGAATCAGCAGCCCAGTGTTCTTGAGAAGATACTGCGTAGACGCAGCAGCACCACACAAAATCAACGAGAGAGCGCCAGACATATTCAACATGATTTCTGCAGGCTAAATTAATGTGACTTCCTTAACTGTACTGGCTCCAAACACAGACGAATTAAGGATATATAACAAATATACCTTCCAGTTGTTTTCTGGATGGGTGAGACGAGCACTAGCCCCAAATATTTTTGCTATACTACAAGCACTTAATTTCGGTTTCATGCCATCTTAAGACAAATTTTTAATTGTAAATATGTTCAACCAGTGAAGATTCTGTTGTAAAAATGTTATTACGAAAACTACACAATTCCACAAGGGCCCTGGAGTAGTTATACAAATCCCCTTAACTATTAATGAAAAAGTTTGATTGGTACAGTATTCATTTATTATGTATTGTTTTTAATTATGATAATTTTTTTTATTTTATGGCGATGAAATATAGTGATTATTCAATAGATTATTGAATCCGTCATTTGGACTCATATAGTTATTGATCCTCACTGTCTGGCATGTCTAGAGAGCCGGTGAACATTGATTATTCAAATTTAAAGATTTTCCACTGACTTATTTGTGCATACACCCTATAATTTGGGTCTTTATACAGCATTTACATTTATATGTAACAATAATTGTATTTTTTTATTTATTTCGATCACTTTTAATATCGCTTGTCTTTCCTGCTTTTCTCCTGTATCGGCTGCTAAGGACTAGCACTTGGCTTATTACGCAAGGGGATATACTGTATCTCTGACAAACGATAATATGTATGCTATCATAAAAGATTCGATCAACAACAAACAAGCATATTCTTGCTGAATGTGCAAACGCTGAACATAATTATACTGCACAATGACTGGGAATGTTTGAAATCTCCCCATGTAAAAGGCCCTTAAAGGGAATGTGTTGCTAGAATTTTTTTTATTTTTTTTTCAGTTAAACAATTAGTATATAAGTGATTACACAATGTTTTAATTTTTTTAATTTTTTCACAAGTCAGGAAATATTATAAATTAGATTCTAATTTATAACATTTCCATGTGTTGGCCACTAGAGGGAGCAGTTCCCAAAATTGCAGCATGGTCACTGTGGTAAAACAACCTCATTGATTTATGCTGCAAATTTGGGGTGGACACACTCTCCTCTAGTGTCCTCACACAATCCCCCCTCCCTTCTTCTGGCTAGTGCCAGGAGAGGGAGGGGTTTGAATGTCTACAAACCTCCAAGACTGTGTGCCGCCATTTTCTGAGCGACTGCACAGTGGTAGGAGGTTCTCAGCAGACAGTATCACACATGAACATACACGAACATAATACGCACATCACATACACATACACGAACATAAATTACCTGCTCCTGCCGCTGCCTCCGCTGGTCTAACAAATTCTTACCGCCTACGCTCCTCTTCCTTGCGCCTTTGCTTCGTTGAACATATGGCCGGAAGCCGCGGCCGGAAGTCGTCATCTTACTGTCCGGCAGCGGCTTCCATTCCATATGAAAATGGCGCCGGATTTCGCTCTACGAACTAGCTTTGTTTTGGTCTGTGTGGGAACGGCACATGCACCGTTCCCAGACAGACGGCGCACGCTTCTGAGAATGGAACGGCTCCCGTTCACATTCTCTATGGGGTTGTATGTGCCATATAGCATCTCTGTATGTGTCGTTAATCGACACATACGGAGATGGAAAAAAAAATGGCAGCCCCCATAGAGAAGTAAAAGTATGAATACAGTAAAAAGTAGAAAGTGACAACACAAATAAATAAAATTTTTGTTTATATTGTTTTAAAAGTATTAAAATAAAAAATAAAAAAATTAATCATGACACATTCCCTTTAAAGACTATGCACACCTTTGAATCCGCATTTATTTTTATCTTTTATAAATCAATGATTTAGGTGATTTAAAACAACTTTTAAATTGACCTTTATTAAAAATAATATAACATATATATATATATATATATATATATATATATATATACATATAAATATATATATATATATATACATATAAATATATATATATATATATACATATAAATATATATATATATATATATATATATATATGTAATAAAAGTCAATTTAAAAGTTATTTTACATCACCTAAAACATTGATTTCTTGAAAAAACGGTGTACATAGCCTTTAAAGGAAAGGTGTCACGAAAAAAATAATTTTGATATCAATTTGCTTTTAGTGTTTTATTAAAATAAATTTTATTTATTTGTGTGTTTGTGTTTGACTTTTTTTTTCTAACTTTTTCATCACTATGGGGGCTGCCATTTTTTTTTTCATCTCTGTATGTGTCGATTAACGACACATACAGAGATGGAATACGGCACATACATCCCCATAGAGAATGCGAACAGGAGCCGTTCCATTCACTATGGTGTACGCCGTCTGTGTGGGAACGGCGCATGCGCCGCTCCCACACAGTCCAAATGGAAGGTCTTCGGCCGAGCGACATCCGGTGCCATTTTCTTGTGGACCGGAAGCCGGCCGGACAGTAAGATGACCACTTCCGGTCGCGGCTTCCGGACATGTGATTAGAAGCAAGCACTAGGAGCGGACGGACCGGAGGCAGCGGCGGCGGCTGGAGCAGGTAAGTTATGTCTGTGTTTGTTCGTGTTTTACTGTGTGATTAACACTGTATGTAAGCCTACTACACTGTGTATTCGCTCAAAAAATGGCGGCACACAGTGTAGGAGGTTTGAACATTCAATCCCCTCCTTTCTCCTGCCACTAGCCAGGATAAAGGTGGGGGGATTGTTTGAGGACTCTAGAGCAAGTGTGTCTTCTCAAATTTTGCAGCATAAAGCAATGTGGTTGCTTTACCACATGCCAATGCTACAATTTTGGGAATTGCTCCCTCTAGTGACCAGCACAGGGAAATGTTATAAATTAGAATCTCATTTATAATATTTCCTGACTTGTGAAAAAATTAGAACAATGTCTAATCATGTATATAATAACTGTTTAACTAAAAAAAAAAAAATGTTCTAGCAACAGATTCCCTTTAAGTGTGATTTTAGAGAGTAGTACCCAACATAATGTATGTTGTGTTTTTTTCTATCTCTTATCATTCATTGATTGATTGGTTTATCACTAATTGTTTTTTGTTTGTCCTTTTATTTTAGGTAACATGTTGATTGTGGAATGGAGTGGAAAATGGACTCCTAGGCTTCTTAGTATCCGTCACTTGGATTGTGGCCCTTAAATGTATAATGTATAATATTTTGTATGGTTTGAAAGTAGAAAATATTTGCTTTAATTTGAAGAATTTGGAATTGTAATATATTCTGTCTTTGAAGGAAGCCCCGGGACCTGCAAACCGACTGGACTACGATGAGAAGCATGAAATTCTCAGATTAAACTTGCAATGTGAATATTGAAAAAGGCTCCAATGAATTCTCCTCAGGTCCAAAACTCTTGCAAGCAATTAGATATTGTACCTTCTACAATCTAGAATTTTCCTTCGAGTTATCGTGGACTGGAGGTGCAAAACTTACCGGCAGAATCAGAACTTGGAAATTCAGGACGTCAGTTGAATCTTAAAGGCAATCAGATTTATTTGTTTGCTGATACTGTAATCAGGTGTAACGGGAGTAAGCACTCTCCGATTGATGATGAATGCCACCTTATTGGAGGTAATTATGCTCACAGACTTCCTATTGCCTACTACCTAATTAAACCTATACAATGGTGCTTCCTTTTTTAAATGAGTGTAAAAAAATTATATTTAATATGTTGCATCATGGAATGACTGATTGTGTATTCATAAAGAAGAAATACAAATGTTGTACTTGCCGATACTGGTACAAGCCTAACTCCAGTTATTGTTGAACATAACAGTTAGCTGACTATATAGACATTAGTATGGAAATGCTGGCGGCTCATGATGACGTTCACATCATGACATGAACAATATATCATGTCTTTGATCTGCAGTGATATTCTAATGATAGTGGATAAAGAGGTACTTCACACATGTGCCAATAATGGTGCACGTGTAATTCCCATGAGATAATCAATGTAATCAATGTACATTAATCAATGCTGATTATTGTGAAGGTTCACCTCACTATTAAGAACATCGTATTATTAGAATATAACACAAAGGCTGTATACTGTAGAAAATGTGTGACTTTCTATATATTTAGTATCTATAATATTACAGTTTGTCTATTCTTTTATAAAAAGAATGTATAACTGAAAAATTATATAAATGATGTAATAAATTTATAAACATAATTTATATGTGAATAAAAGTAAAAATAATTAAAATAAAAATAATTTTGAAAAAGTAAATCAATTCTCTTTAGGGGTAGAATGTGAACTACGGATGTAGCCATCTTTATCTTGACTCTGATAACTTGCAGCAGTGTGATATTACACAACAAAATTCATTGAAAAAGTCATGGTAAAGGACCTTGCCACTGTGTATTTAATGCGTTAAAAGTCAAGATAAAGATGGCTACATCTGTATGTACAAAACTAAACTGAACTCAAACCCAATTCGAATATATCAAAGAAGTATTCGGCACACAAGTTAGAAGTTTTAAAAATTCTTGAAATTTATTTATCAGTAGTAGTTGATGCCAGAGGCTTAGTGCGTCCGACGTTTCGGTCGTAACAAGACCTTCATCAGGCACGTTGCCTTTCTGGTTACTGGTATATCCAGTCGTTGACGCTGTGTTTTGAATGGCGGCTGACCGCTGCATTTGTCGTCGCACGAACTAAGCCTCTGGCATCAACTACTACTGATAAATAGATTTCAAGAATTTTCAAAACTTCTAACTTGTGTGCCGAATACTTCTTTGATATACGATTGGGTTGGGACCCTATTCGTGCATCTACCTTGGTCTAGTGCGTTTTGAACCACTACCAACCGTTTCAAATATAAACCATACCCACGTTTCGTAACAAGTGATGAAAATCGATACATTACAATACATTCCAATTGAAAACATTAAAAACCTAAAACACCACTAAAAGTCTGGAGTAGCGGAAAGTCATACAAATCATAAGCTATAATTCACAGAAATTGCACTGCAGTATAACAATATGACCAAACAAGTAAGGGAGCTAGTTATTGTATATTGCAGAGACATTTTATATTCCATAGCCAATAGCCAAAAGTATAATGGCTAATAACCTAAGAAAAAGTATATATTAGCTGCTCAAAGGCATAATATCTGTAGCTAATATCACCCATTCACTCAATTCAATATTCAATAGGATTAAATTTAGATCATATAGAATCCCTATAAACTATTTCTACAAGATTCAACTTTCACTATGTTGCTAGTACTTGACTTTACGTTATCTGACAGAATAAAATCTTTGCATGTCTTCATTTGAAATTGGAGGCATACTGAGGTACAGTAGCACTAAATAGTAGTCTATGGGTGCCAACTACTCTAGGGGTCTGCAATGGTGCACCGATATGGACACATAGTAGGCAATAGATCCCGAATAGAGTTGTGTGCATGAGAACTTAAGAGTAGTTTTCCTTCCATATATTAAGTCTCTAATGGCATCCAGCTTATTGTATAACATAATTAGTCATTTCATTTTTGTTTTTTTAATAGAATATCATTCATTTGAACTGAAAGACCAAATAAATTTGAACCTATCCTAAATATTACACTTATACCTGGAGTAATTGCACTTACAAGAGCCTTCCATATGTTGTCCCTAAAAAGGGTCCAGAACTTTTACTAATATCCTTATTCAGAAAGGACTCGTTTATAAGAATCTTTCTAAGGCTAAAGCGATCCCTTCATGGATCTCATTCATTTCGTTGGGATGCAAATTGAAGCATCAAGTTCCATCAGGTTTTTATTAATTTCTGTCAAAATAATGAAGTCGATCTTTAAAAAAAATGGTAATAAAAATACCAGTGGGCACAAAACCATGCCATAGAATCAGATTAAAAAAAATACAAAAATTCAAAAACTGATACAAACTGGTCCAGTCAGTTTACTGATGAGTTGTCCAAAGAGTTTGGATTTGTGGGACAAAAACTACAAAACACATGAAACTAACAGACACTAGTATGAATAGGCCCTAATATGCCCTATATGCTCCAATAAATCCACAATTGGCATTAAAGGGGTTATGTGGGGACCGAAAAGTATTGGCAGTGTGGGAGTACGCATGCTAATATACATTCCAGTCCCCCATCCCACTGATTATGAGATTTTGATAGTTTTTTATAGCGCTGGAGGGGGACTGGAAGTCTCTTCTTTCAAGACGACACGTCTCTTCATCATGTGACCGGCCCCGCTGTGCTCTATGTAATCGCTGTACTACTGCTAGAGCTTGTACATAGAGTACAGCGGGGCCGGTCACATGATGTAGAGTCGTGTTGTCATGAAAGAAGACTGTGCCACTAGACTTTCCAGTCCCCCGGCAGCGCTATAAAAATCTATTGAAATCTCATAATCAGCGCGACGGTCTACCAGAATGTATATTATCGAGTGTAGTCACATACTACAGTGAGTACACTGCTAATAAATTTCGCTCCCCACATAACCCCTTTAATCCAAATGAAGAAACATGACCTATTTTTAGAAATATTTATAAGATTCATAAGGGAGGGACCATTGTAAAGAGAGCTACATAAAAAAGTTGTCTTATCTCGACAGTCCCTTTCTTGAATAACCCCACCCCCAAATTGTTGCTTGTCCCATCTCTGGCTTTCCTAAGCTGGTAATCAGCCATTTTGCCTAAAAAAATCTTCATGCACCCATTCCTTTCCCTTGAAATCCAATGTACTGTAGACAGGAAAAAGCTTGGAGGAAAAATGGCTTGCATTTATGGAGAAACTTTTTAAGATAAGTGATGATGCTGGAGTCATAACGGTGGTGTAAGTTCTAAGGGACAGGGATTTAAACTTTAACTTACGATCCCCGCACCTAAACTGTAAAAAAAACGCTGAATAAAACAACTGCACCTTGCCTCAACAATACCATTTAAGGGATGATACACATATGACACGATATTTCCTAGTTTATGCAAAGTTCTGTTTCCAATTACCTCCTCAAACAATGATACCCCCATATAGGAAAGACTGGGCCCCATAGCAAACTTTTGACTGGCGCCCCCCCTCCCCTGGGTATCTACCCTTGTAGATAGTGCCTTTTTTACAGCCCCCCCTGTAGATAACGCCATACAACCCCCCTGTAGATAACGCCATACAGCCCCCCCTGTAGATAACGCCATACAGTCCCCCTGTAGATAACGCCATACAGCCCCCTCTGTAGATAGCGCCATACAGTCCCCCTGTAGATAACGCTATACAGCCCCCTCTGTAGATAGCACCATACATTCCCCTGTAGATAACGCCATACAGCCCCCCTGTAGATAACGCCATACAGCCCCCCCTGTAGCTAATACCATACAGCCCCCCTGTAGATAACGCCATACAGCCCCCCTGTAGATAACGCCATACAGCCCCCTTTGTAGATATCTACAGAGGGGGCTGTATTTTGTTATCTACAGGGGGGCTGTATGGCGTTACCTACAGAGGGGGCTGTATGGCGTTATCCACAGAGGGGGCTGTATGGCGTTATCTACAGAGGTGGCTGTATGGAGTTATCTACAGAGGGGGCTGTATTGCGTTATCTACAGGGGGGCTGTATAGCGTTACCTACAGTGGGGGCTGTATAGCGTTATCTACAGAGGGGACTCTGTATGCCGTTATCTACAGGGGGGCTGTATAGCGTTACCTACAGGGGGGCTGTATAGCGTTACCTACAGGGGGGGCTGTATAGCGTTACCTACAGGGGGGCTGTATAGCGTTATCTACAGCGGGGACCCTGTATGGCGTTCTCTACAGTGGGGGCTGTATGGCGTTATCTACAGAGGGGGCTGTATGGTGCTAACGCCATACAGCCCCCCTGTAGGTAATGCTATACAGCCCCCCTGTAGGTAACGCTATACAGACACCCCCCGTAGGTAATGCTATGCAGCCCCCCCTTTAGGTAACGCTATACAGCCCCTCTTATAGATAACGCCATACAGAGTCCCCCCTGTAGATAACGCCATACAGCCCCCCTGTAGGTAACACTATACAGCCCTCCCTGTAGGTAACGCTATACAGCCCCCCCTGTAGGTAACGCTATACAGCCCCCCCTGTAGATAACGCCATACAGCCCCCTCTGTTGATAGCGCCATACAGCCCCCTCTGTAGATAACGCCATACAGCCCCCCTTGTAGAGAACGCCATACAGACCCCCTGTAGATAACACCATACAGAGTCCCCCCTGTAGGTAACGCTATACCGCCCCCCTGTAGGTAACGTTATACAGCCCCCCTGTAGGTAACCCCATGCAGCCCCAACCCCCCAAAAAAATCTGACCTACAGTGTGTCCTACGAAAGAAATGTATCCCCTATCCACAGGATAGGGGATACAGGTGTGATCGCTGGCAGCGATAGGGAGAAAGTCCCCCGAAGTTCTCCATGACTAACCTCAGACTTCCGGCGTCTACGCAGCTCAATAAAAATGAAAGGAGCGCTGGTCACGTATGCGCACAAGCGCGACCGGCGCTCCATTCATTTCTACGGAGCTGCCGACACAGACCCCGGAAGTCCGAGGATTGTGATGGAGAACTTCAGGGGACTTTCAGTCCCTCGTTCTCCCTATCGCTGCCAGCGATCACACATGTATCCCCTATCCTGTGGATAGGGGATACATGTCTTTTGTTTAATGGCAGAGCGGGGAGATACCTCCCTGCTCTGCCGTAGTGTTCAGTGGCGTCGCGCTGTAGCAGCCATAGCGGCTGCTAGCGGAGCCTCCGGCCATGGTGGGGGCCCGTGCCGGCGGGCAACACGGGCCCCCTCATGCCGCGGGCCCCGTACGGGCCTGTTACGCCACTGCCCCCATATCCATTATTGCACTGGCCCTGTGGATTACCTTATTTAACCTGTTCATCTCTGCTCTCTGAATATTACCACCCCAACACTACCCTGCGCTAAAAAAGATGATGCTCGTGACCACTGAATCCTAAAACATATGCAACATTTTACTGCAAACATTAAAAAATCGGATATTTTTAAAGAAATATAAGGCTACATTCACATGAGCGTATCAGATTCACGCGCGTGAATCTGGTTCGTTATGCATCAGTGTGCTTTGCGAGGGGTATGCATTATTCATGACTCGTAAAGCACATCATTTTTTCTTTTTTATTTATTATTTTCAATTGAATTGATGTGTAAATCACGCACTGCACACGAATGTGCATCCATGTGCTGTGCGTGATTTTCACGCACCCATTGAGTTCAATGGGCGATAGGTGCATGAAAAACTCACCAATATAGGACATGCAGTGAGTTTTACGCAACGGACACACGCTGCGTGAAAACTCCTGCATGTGTGAACGGCCCCATTGAAATCAATGGGTCCGTGTGCTGCGCGTGATTTCCCTGCATTATTCACGTTTGTCTGAATTAGCCCCAACTGACTCATAGCCTTCTTATATACTTTAGTTGTATTCTCTATTCAATTTTATTTGTGATCCAAGTGTCACCCAAATATTTGTACAATCCCACTTAATCCACCTCCTGATCTAAAATATTTCATCCCAGCGTCATCACTTTCGAAACCATTGCAGCATATTTCATAGAAAATGAAAAAAAATAAAAAGGTTTTTCACAAATTTAAAACATTTTTCCACCAAAATCCCACTTGGACCACTGCCAACACAGGAGCACCTGAGTAGGAGCCTTTTCCTGTCTACATTGGATTACTTTAGACAGCGGGAGAGCTGCATCAAGCTAACACCCATCTCCGAAGGCCAGCATACTGTGTACCATAGAGTCAGCGACTCAACACAAATTGAACCACACACCTCAAAAAGGTGAGCAATCACAAACACAAGACTTAAACATTGTGTTAGAGAAAACTATTACTCTTACATTACTTTAGAGGAGTGCCATTTATTTCCGTTTTTCTTTCCCCTCTTTCAAGCATTTCCCTTGTAATGACTGTTACAGATAAAATGTAGTCTGAGATACCACTTTCAAATAAATGGGAAATAATTTAATTCAAGTTCACATTGAGTTTGCCAGGGCATTCATTAGAACTATCTCATTTACTGGGGATGTGAGCACAGAACATCCCCTCTATGAAATCTACGATATATGCCCTAATATGGGTGTGGAAAGAAATGGTCCTGTCACGTAGGGTTTGTGGACCCACTGGGCTGTAGCGCCTTGGCGGTATGGCAGCTGGCCAACAGGGCGCAGGTTAAAGTCTATAGTTCGTATAGGGTACCTGTGGCAGCTCGGACAGTAGCAAGGCAGGCTCGTCTGGGACTAGGCAGCAGGCAGATATCAGGCGTGGTGAAGTAGGACAAGCGTGGTATACAGCACAGCACGACTCTGGCTCAGCACGGCACACAACCAGGATAGCACGGGATACATGAACAGGAAAACACTAGGAGACCATTGCATAGACAAACTTAGGGTACGACAACAATGCTCAGGCGTAGAAGCAAGGGGCTGAACCCTACGGGATTCGGCCGAGGTGAGTGGAAGTGAGAGCTGGCATCTCCTGAGAAGGAGACTGGGGCCAGCGCTCGCCAACCCATGGCTGCGGCCGTCAGGGGGAGAGTGAACCTGATGGCCCGCAGCCACGGACATGACAGGTCCCATCCAATTGTCCAATTTAATTGCTTAATAAGGGCACAGGTACGGCACCTATAAACAGATTGCCAATCTAACCTTCCTGAACTCATATGAAAATTACTTAATGGGTGAGTGTGAGATTGAGTGTGCTTTCAAAGTAAGTGTTCTGGTTTGACTGGGAGTGTGACTTAAATTAGAAATTAGTTCCTAGAAAAGATTGCAAAATCACTTGACAGATACTTCATATGTGCAGTTCATTTTATCTACATTGATGAACATGATTGTGCACATTTATATGTGGATTGGTATTTTTTAAACCTGAAATACTAGATTTGGATCTTTTATTTTCTGGCCATTTAAAAGAAGTCTCAGCTGGATGAGAAAGTTAACCAAATAATTGCAAATTCTGGAAAATAGATTTACCATACATCTTGACCTTGGATTTATTTAAAAAAAAAAAACTATTACATTTTTAATTGAAGTTTTGAACATCTGAAGTTCCTCTTATTCAGTTAGGGTACTTGGAGATATTAGTATTTACTGTGATAGGCTTTTTAATTAGGTAGACAAAATTAATACTTGGACATTTGCTTTAGATTGATAAAATTTGGATTGACCTAAGTATTTTCATATTATCATGAAGCTTAAATATTGTACGTCATATGACGTTCATTGTATATTACACAGAATTAACAGTGTAAAAGGACCCATAGATATTCAATGGGGGGAAATTATCAACGTTTGTAATGATGTTAAAAAGTTGGAAATTATCATGCCATAATAGCGCAATAATTTGCAGACCTTTTGTGCCTTTTTACCATTATATGCTGTCTCTGCTATTAAAAAAAAGTAGTTGGAACTTAGTGTGGGTCGGCTGGGTCACGCTGAGCCCGACAAATTCACTATAATTTACAACAGAAATTGCTGTAAATTATAGCTGAAATCTATTCCAGCTCAAATCTCTTTTTTGGCAGAGATCTGCCTAAGTTATTAAAATGCATGTGCATCCTAATAAATTAGACACATTTTACTCCAGTGCTCTTTAGATTAAGACTGGCATATGAAACACCAGTTTTAATACATTTTCCCCATTGGCTGTCTAAACAGGCCAATAAGTGTGTCTATGGGCACCATCAGACATCATCACTACCGTATTTCCTGCCACTGCTGCTATTTCATGGTCTTAAGAAAATATCAATCAGTCAGGTTGCATTATTTCTAAGATAATGCTGGATCTAATTGGTTGTGTACCCTCCCGCCTGCATGCAGGGACATAACGAGGGGGGGGGGGGCAATCAGGGCACGTGACCCAGGCGCAGTCAGTGAGTGTTTCTGGAAGTCCTGCCTTTCCCCTCGATTTTCTGTCTGTACTGCAGAAAACTACAAAGGCAGGAGCTTCTTATTGGCTGTTGTAACTCGATATAGACAGCAGCTCTGTCGGGACGGACAGAAGAGGGAGTGAGAAGAAGTGCAAAGAGCAGTTCAGCAGAGCCTACTTCCTACAGCTCCCTTTGCACTGCTGGGATGTGCCAACTAGCTGCAGGACAAGTAAGTATGTGTACTGTGATGTGTGTGACTATATATGTGTATGTGAATGTAATGTGTGTGTGTAATAACTATATTTGTGTGTAATGTGTATAATTATGATTGCAATGTGTGTATACGTAATGTGTGTAATTCATATCTATGTGTATGTAATGTATATGTGTGTAATGCGTATATATGTGTGTAATGTGCATGTATGTGTAATGTGTATGTATATGCATGATATGGTATGTGTGTAATGTATATAGCAGTAATATATTTGTGTGCAGTATAGCAGTACTATATATGTGTGTTGTATAGCGGCAGAATGTTTGTGTGTGGTATAGCAGTATAAAATGTGTGCAGTATAGTAGTACTCTTTGTTTGTGAAATAGCACCTCTATGTACCATATGTATTTTTATAGCTGTATCCAAATTGTAGCTGTAGTCCTGCCTCTGTTAATAGGAAGTCACATTTTTAAACATTTTTTGTGTAACTTTGCATTACCACTTCTAAAAGGTATCATAGATCTTATTATAAGAACATTGTATAGATCAAAACAATGAGAGATCTTTTAGTGATTGGAACCTACATTCACCAAATATGGAAAGATTGAAAACGGATGCTAATGATGACAATTCATAACTTTATCTAGAAAGACAAAAGCGATTTCATGCTGTAAATTAAGTTGATATATTTTTAAATATATACTTCTGGGAAAATTAGATGCTCTAGAACAGCATTTCCCAAACCTGTCATCAAGGGCTCCCAACAGGCCATGTTTTGAGGATTTCCCATTAGGGAAAAAATGACTAATTAAATTGCCTGTGCAACATTGAAAAAAATCTTCAGGACATGGTCTGTTGGGGTTTTTTGAGGACAGGTTTGGGAAACACTGCCTGAGGCCTCATGCACACGAACGTATTTTTTCCCTCCCGTAAATACTGGCGTAAATACGGGTCCTTGGTCACACATATTCGACCCGTATTGCACCAGTATTTACGGACCCATGCCCGTAGATACGGGTCCGGTGTCACCAGTATTCCATCTGTATTTACGGGCACGTTTTCGCTGCAAAATTGCACTGCACTAATCGGCAGCCCCTTCTCTCTATTAGTGCAGGATAGAGAGAAGGGGCAGCCCTTTCTGAGGTAAAAGTAAAAGAAATTCATACTTACCCGGCCGTTGTCTTGGTGACGCGTCCCTCTTTCGACATCCAGCCTGACCTCCCTGGATGACGCAGCAGTCCATGTGACCGCTGCAGCCTGTGATTGGCCTGTGATTGGCTGTAGCGGTCACATGGGCTGAAGCGTCATCCCGGGAGGCCGGACTGGAGGAAGAAGCAGGGAGTTCTGGGTAAGTATGAACTTCTATTTTTTTACACATTCATTTATATTGTGATCGGTAGTCACTGTCCCTGGTGCTGAAAGAGTTACTGCCGATCGTTTAACTCTTTCAGCACCCTGGACAGTAACTATCCACTGACGTCGCCTAGCAACGCTCCCGTAATTACGGGTGCACACACGTAGTCACCCGTAATTACGGGAGCCCCATAGACTTATATGGGCCTGCCCATGCCGTAATTACGGCCTAAAATAGGACATGTTCTATATTTTTCAAAAGGCCCGGGCACCTTCCCGTAAGCATACGGGGAGGTACCCGTGGCCAATAGAAGTCTATGGGCCCGTAATTAGGGGCTGTAATTACGGCCCGTGATTACGGGCGTTTTTACGTTTCGTGTGCATGGGGCCTGAGAACATACTTTGCGATACCCATGCTATATCAATCTCACAGACATGACAGATATAGGGACTTTCAAATGGCCCACAAGAAGCCGAATTGTCAAATCTCAAGTCAGATTAACAAGAGTCCTAATGTACCACCTGAATTTTTAAACAAAGTGCTATTTTAATAATTGTGTACAATACTATTTGTAGCAATAAGTCTTGTCTCCTGAAATTACATATGAACAGGGTTACATTTTTCCGGTCTACTCAAAGATGGATCCTCAACCTGGAGAAATCAGGTGATGCTAATTTTTGGGGTCCGAAACAGACTCTGAGACTTTAATCCTCAGTCTTACACATTAGATCGCTGATGGCCCAGGTAGAGGGACTATTAGAACCCAGACATGTGTCCATTCACCAGGTTTTGTGTGCCGTTGTCTAAAAGTCAACTGTGAAAGCCACACTTCCAATCTTATCTACATTATTGATTGACCTTTTGCCAATTAGCTCATGGAGAAGTCATTAACACAGAAGTTCACTTACTCTTTTCTTTTTTTTAACACATAAGTTCACTTATTTTTTTACCTTGCACTGTGGATATTTACTTAGTGGGGCAGATTTCTGATTCAATAATTCAAATTGAGCCAGACTTCAAGTACACATGCCGTTTTAGGTACTTTTATGAACCTTGCTCAAAAAGGGTGTGGTTTAGATGAAAAGTGGTGTAGTCTAGAGGAAAAAGAAGTGGCTAAAATATGAAGCTATGCATTAGCATTTCACCAATATTTTTGCCCAAATAAATAGAGGAAATTAAGCTAACCAAGAGATGGTATAAGGAAGAGAAAATTGTCTAACGTGCCAAATTTATCATACCATATGCACACTATGATCAATTTTAAGCCTCTTCTGAATGCTTTAATTAAGTTTACGTTATCTTAACCTGTTAGTGACCACCCATTAGTGTTTTTACGTCGGCCACTAACTGGCTTTATTCCGATGCAGTAGCCTTTTTACGGCACTGCATCAGAATAAATAAACAAGGCAGGGAGCAGTTAAATCTCCCTGCCCTCACCTACCAGAGGTAACTGAGGGCTGGAAGCAGACCTGCTCGAATAGGCAAGATCGATATCAGTATCGATCCAGCTCATTTAACCCCTCAGTTGCGGTGCTCAATAGCGAGCACGGCATCTGAGTGGTTTTGGAGGGAGGGAGCTCCTTCTTTCACTCCACCGGCACCCTGCTATACGATCACAGGGTGCAGGTGTCTTCTATGGGTCTAATAAAGGCCCCAGGACTGCCTCTAGTTAATGCTTGCTAGGCCATGCCTTGTCTCCATATGGAGACACAAAAACAAATAATTTTGAAATAAAGTGTTTTTACTGTATAAAAGTAGTAAAACATAAGAAAACTATATTAATTTAGTATCATTGCAATCCTAACAGCCCGCTGAATAAAGTTATTGTGTTATTTATACCACACAGTAAACTTCGTAAATTTAGGACGCAAAAAAGAGTAGCAAAATTGCTGTTTTTTTTCTATTCCCGCCAAAAAAAGTTCATAAAAGTTAATCAATAAACTATATGTACCCAAAATGGTGCTATTAAAAATACAACTTGTCCAGAAAAAACAAGACCACATACAGCTAAATAAAAAAAAATTAAAGCTCTTTGAGTGAGACAATGAAAAAACGTAAAAAATAGCTTGTTTATTAAGGCCTAAAATAGACTGGTCACTAAGGGGTTAATCTTAGAAAGTATTAGTAATGTGCTCAATAAAAGACATGAACAGTACAACTGTTTGTGTGTTATATTAGTTTAGATTGTGTTTGTGTTTAATTATGACAATAAGAATCCATTTTATTAGTAATTAACCCCTTTGCGCACCACAACGTGCTATTATGTCCTGGTGCGGGGGGGAGAAGTATAGAGCGGGCATACGTGCTGAGTCCACTCTATACGCTGCGTGTGTTAGCTGTGTTTTATAGCTGACACCCGGGACGAATGGCCAAGAACAGAGATCGCGCTGTTTCTGCCCGTTTAACCCCTTGAATGCTGCTGTCAATCGCGACCGCAGTATCTGGGACGTTAAAAAGGAGGGGTCCCCTCGAACAGCTCATCGGTGCCCCCAGAACGCAATCGTGGGGTGCCAATGGTTGTCATGGCAGCCCAGGGGCCTAATGAAGATCTCCAGGACTGCCTTTACTCTGCCTCTGTTAAGCCATACCTGTGGCAGGGCATAACAGAAGCCTGTAAAAATTACTACACACTGCAATACATTAGTACACATTAGTTTTGCAGTGTATTGTACCAGCAATCTAACAATCGCTGGTTCAAATCCACTAGGGCAACTAATAGAATGTGTAAAAAAAAGTGAAATAAAGTTTTTAGTAGTGAAAAAAATATATATATTAAAAGATAAAAAAAAACTTTTCCCATTTTTCCTCTAAAGTAATGTAAAAAATAAAAAAAGTAAACAACATTGTTATCGCTGCGTCCATAAAAGTCTGAACTATCACAATATAGCCGTTATTTAATGCGCATGGTGAACGCCGTAAAAAAAATAAAAAATTAGGGCACATTCACACGTGGTGGAATTGCTGTGGAATTCCGCTGCGGACAGTCCGCTGTGGAATTCTGCAGCGGCCGTTTTTTACATTTGTTTCTATACCTTTTTAGGAAAGTTAGTTCAGAAAATAACTGTGTGGAAATCAGGCTGCGGTGCAGAATTTCCCCTCCGCAGCATTTTCTTTCCTTTGCGGAGAATAAGCGGAATTTCACTGCGGATTTCAGCCTTTGCAATGCAAAAACTGAAATCTGTGGCAAGTCCGCAGTGATATCCGCAACGTCTGAATTACCTGTCAAATATGCAAATGTTGGGGCAGATTCATTGCGTAATTGCCCCAAATCTGCACCAACATTTGCAGCGGAAAAATTCCGCCACGTCTGAACGTGCCCTTAAAACGCCAAAATCGCTGCTTTTTGGTCAACTTAGCCCTAATAAAATGTATTAAAAAGTGATCAAAAAGTTGTATGTACCAAAATGGTGCCAATAAAAACTACAGCTCGTCCTGCAAAAAATAATCTCTCACATCGCAAAATCCACGAAAAAATAAAAAAGTTATGTCTATCAAAATGTGGTGAAACAAAAAGTTGTTGTTTTTTTAACAAAAAGTTGTTGTTTTTTAAAAGTAATAAGATATATAAATAAAACAATATAAATTTGGTATCACCATAATTGTATTGAGCCACTGAATAAAGTTAAGTTGTCGTTTTTACCGCACGGTGAAAGCCGTAAAAATGAAACCCCCAAAAAATTGAGGAATCACACTTTTTTCCAATTTCAGCCCGCAAAGAATCTTTTTTCAGTTTCCCAGTACATTATATTGTACTTTAAATGCTACCAATAGAAACTACAACTCCTCCTGCAAAAAACAAGCCTTCACACCACTTAGTTATGGCTCTTGGAAGGCGGTTAGTGAAAAATGAAAAATAAAAGATGGCTCAGTCCTAAAGGGGTTAATGCAGAAATCCAGGACATCGCAAAGATTCACTTAATTTTGCTTGTGACTGTATCTGGGACCACTAGCTGTAAACCTAACTAGCTACAGTAGCGTAATCAGGGTATAATAATGAACCAGCCATATAAACATCAACATACCTCACCTCCTAGGGTCTGCCCTTAGAGAAGCCAATATAAATCAGATTTAACTTAATCAAAACATTAGAGAGGTTGGCAGGGGCATAGCTAAAGGCTCATGTGCCCGGGTGCAAGAATTCAGCTTGGGCCCCCTAACCCTCCCCAACACCACCATCACCAGACCCCTGCGCACGCCTATGCCCAGCCGCCTTGCCCAGCAGCCCCCATAGTATAATGCCCCCACACAGTATAATGCTCCCATAGCTGCCCCCCACACAGTATAATGCCCCATAACTGTCCCATACAGCATAATGCCCCCCCCCATTACTGCCCCATACGTATAATGCTCCCCATATCAGCCCCACAGTATATTGCCCCACATAGCTGCCCCCATACAGTATAGTGCCCCCCATATCAGCTCCCATACAGTATAATGCCCCCCATATCTGCTCCCCATACAGTATAATGCCCCCATATAAGCTCCCCATACAGTATAATGCCCCCATATGAGCTTCCCATACAGTATAATGCCCCCATATCAGCCCCCATACAGTATAATGCTCCCATATGAGCTCCCCATACAGTATATTACCCCTCCATATCAGCTCCCCATATAGTATAATGTCCCCTCATATCAGCCCCCCATACAGTATAATGCCCCCCAATATCAGCTCCCAATACAGTATAATACCCCCATATCAGCTCCCCATACGTTATAATTCCCCCCATATCAGCCCCCATGCAGTATAATGCCCCCATATCAGCTCCCCATACAGTATAATGCCCCCTATATCATGATGTCGTTACATCACACCTGCCTGCATCGAGCCGCTCAAGGCACAGTGAATGCTGGAGCAAGGAGACGTCAGCTCCTTGCCCCAGCATTGAATGGAACCGGGACCTCGGTGAGTGACTCGCGACCCCCCAGAGGTCTTCACACGACCCGCCAGGGGGATGCGACCCACAGTTTGTAATGTACTGTGCTGTATTGTGCTGTAATTTAACCCCCCCCCCCTTTCCACCACAAACACAGACAGCACAATACAACATAATACATTACATTCCAATACAGACTCTGCAGCTCACCTGGAGTCCTCCGCACCGGTTCTTCCACTGCACTGGCTGGAAGACGGATTCGCAGCATAGAAAATGCAATTAACCAGCATGCTGTATGGCAACGGGTGCCCCACGAACCCCCCCAGGCTTAGGGGCCTGGTCGCAACTGCGACCGCTGCGACCCCTATAGCTACGCTACTGGAGGTTGGCCAATTTATATATAATAATGGAGATTTATCAAAACTTGTGCAAAAGCACCATCCCTGGCCACCCCCACCACTCTCGTTCCAAAAATGACTGCTGATGATGGGCACATGACCCAACCCAGTCTATCAGCCTGTATAAGTGTAAAGCACTGCGCCTGCGCTAGTTTCCTGGTGCGCAAGAGTAGTTGAAATCTTTGTATAATACTTACATTTGAACTTGCATATAATAGGAAACGAGGAAAAAAGCAGCAACCTTTTTTCTTAATTTTATGCTTCCATGCTTGCCTTAGTGCTTCTGCTCATCTGTGCTGCTGGAGGAGGATCTCTCAGCAGAACTATCACTTCCCCTCTGAAAGCTGATAATAGTGCCCTTTCTTACTGTACTTCTCCTGCAGAGGGAGTCTCCTCGCTATACTGCCATGTTACTGCAGAGGCTCTGCTCCTTCCCTTGATGATCAGGGTAGAAAGCTATTTCTCTTTGTTGCTCTGCAGTTAACAGAGGATCACTATGCAGTGAACTGGCTGTGGGGAGAGTGACTGAGAACTCATGTGTAGTGGATATAAAAATTCTACACACCCCTGTTAAAATACCAGTACAAGATGAATCATTTCAGAACTTTTTCCACCTTTAATGTGACCCATAATCTGTGCAATTCCATTGAAAAACAAGTCATTTAGGGGGTAAAAATAAAAATAACAAAACTACAATAATGTGGTTGCATACGTGTGTACACCCTCATATAATTGGGGGTGTGGTTGTGTTCAGAATTAGCCAATCACATTTAAACTCATGTTAAATAGTAGTCAGTACACTGCTGCCATTATTTAAAGTGATTCTGAGTCACCCCATATAAAGTTCAGCTGTTCTATTAGGATTTTCCTGAAATTTTCTTTGTTGCATGTGACAGCAAAAGCCATGGTTCGTAAAGAGCTTTCAACACATCAAAGGGATCTGATTGTTGAAAGGCATCAGTCAGGAGAAGGGTACCTAAGAATTTTAAGGCATTAGATATACCATGGAACACAGTGAAGACTGTTATCAATAAGTGGATTACATTTGGCACAACAGCGACATTACCAAGAACTGGACATCCCTCAGAAATTTATGAAAAGACAAGATGAAAATTGGTCCGGGAGGCTACCAAGAGGCCTACAGCAACATTAAAGGAGCTGCAGGACTTTCTGGCAGGTACTGGTTGTGTAGTGCATGTGACAACAATCTCCCATTTTCTTCATATGTCTGGGCTGTGGTGTAGGCAAGATGGACGCCTTTTTTAACAAAGAATAACATCCAAGCCCGGCTATGTTTTGCAAAGACCTACATCAAGACTACCAAAAGCAGTGTTATGGTCTGATGAGACCAAGGTTGAACTTCCAAAAGGTATGTTTGGCGCAAAGTCAACACTGCACATCACCAAAAGAACACCATACCCACAGTGCAGCATGGCGGAGGCAGCATTATACTTTGGGCTGTTTTTCTGCAGCTGGAACTGGGGGTTTAGTCAAGGTGGAGGGAATTATGAACAGTTCCAAATATCAGTCAATATTGGCACAAAACCTGCAGGCCTCTGCTAAAAAGCTGAAGATGTAGAGGAATTTCACCTTTCAGTACGACAACCACCCAAAGTATACCTCCAAATCAACAAAAGAATGGCTTCACCATAAGAAGATCAAAGCTTTGGAATGGCCCAGCCAGAGTCCAGACCTCAATCCCATTGAAAATCTGTGGGTTGACCTGAAGAGGGCTGTACACAGGCGATGCCCTCGCAATCAGATGTATTTGGAGCACTTTTGCAAGAAGAGTGGGCAACAATTGCCAAGTCAAGATGTGCCATGCGGATAGAATTCTACCCAAAATGACTGAATGCTGTCATAAAGTCAAAGGGTAATTCAACAAAGTATTAGTTTAAGGGTGTGCACATTTATGCAAGCACATTATTTTTGTTCTTTATTTTTATTTTTCCACCCTAAAAAGATTTCAGTTTGTTTTTCAATACAATTTAACAGATTATAGGTGACATTAAAGTTGGAAAAACTTCTGGAATGATTCATCTTGGACTGATTTTATTACATGACAAAAACTGGCATTTTAACAGGGGTGTGTCGAATATTTATATCCACTGTAGGTGGGCCTGCACATTGTTATATGCTTTGAACATCGGGTGGCGTCATACTATGTAAGTAAATGTCATAACTTCACTAGATTTTAAAAGCATGCAAATGGGAAACATTATTTATTGTATGGATCATAAAAAATGTACAGCTTTTTAAAGTGGGTATACACATTAGAATAACGTCAGCTGAACCCACCGGTTTCAGCGGGACTGGCCGTCCCGCTAATATATATTAAATGTTTTTCAGACATCAAGAAAAAATACACTACATACCCAATCCTTTGTTCTCAAGGGAAATAAGCCGTCAGCAGTGGTGTCAGGCAGCGGCTTATTTCCCTCTCCCTGTTGTGAACAGACGCACGCTTGGCCAAACCGAGCAAGCATGTTTATGAGGAGGTTGGGTGAAATAGCTTTTGGTTGGACAAACATTCAGCCGACAGCTAGTGAAGGTGTATGGTCATCTTTAGATTGATTGTCTAGTCAACAAATTTAATTACAAGAAGGATAATTATTGTGAGCATGTACTTTATTCCTGCCCATAATACTTTCATACTCGGCAATGAAAAGTGCCTTCAGGCTTTCCGCTTTGCTAGGTATTGGTTTCTTTCAAGTGCATAGGATTTGCTGGACAGTACACTGTTGTAGCTCTGGTTTTCCTGCTCTCAGTCACTACGGCTGCCACACTTACTAAACAAACATGTGCTGCCTTAAAAATAACATTGAGACGGAGCCTCCTCATGTGTCTGAAGGAAATCATCTAACATGGTACTTTCAGCCCTACAAGTGTGTAACAGGACCCATTGATAGTAGCACTTGACCCATCAGTAGTGCTTAACAAACGGCTGTTAACACATTCAATGCCACTGCCACTTGCTGGCACATGCATACCCATCCATCTTCCTGTGGTGACAGCAGAAAGGATCCATTCTCATCCATTATACAAAATGACATGTTGATTTTTTTATTTTTTTTCCTGATGGAACAGATGCACACTGATGAAATTCGGCATTTGTTTATGGCCTATAAACAGACTTTAAGGATATCCAGTTATAATGGCATGTAGAAATATTATGGCGCTGGCACTCTAGTATCACCAGAAGTATACATACTGTAGAGGAGGGATGCTCAATAGCAAAGCTCAAAATGGGGTCTCTTCCTTGTAGATATTTCATGCCATGACCACACTTCCCTTGACAAGAAGGGTTGAACAAACTCTTGACCTGCCTAAGTAGAGTCGTGTGTTAGTGAACCTTCACTTATCCCTTCCTATCCCTCCACCCCCACCTTTAGAAAAACACGTGACACTGAGGATGGATGTGAAATGGCCACAGCAGCCGTTTATTAATTTCACAGTTTTATAAAAACAATTTAAATCCGAAACGTTCGGATAACTAATTAGGAATCCACCAGAGAATTCCTCCTAATAATTCACATGACCCAACATGGGTCAGAATCATAAATAACAATTTAACGTTAACATTAGTCCGGGCAGGGGAAGTCCTTGAAGCCATTTTAGATATTCCTTTTTAACACACCCCGAGTTAGCCATCTGCAACCACCACCAACCAATTACCTCCAGCCGTAAACCAGCTCGGAAGCACCGCTCACCTCTGCAGATGGCTCCAACCACTAGAAGTCCACTTCAAAGGGATAACACCCGATGAAGCCTTCAAGTGATATACCTTCCACCAGAAGACCACTTCAAAGGGATAACACCCGATGAAGCCTTCAAGTGATATACCTTCCACCAGAAGACCACTTCAAAGGGATAACACCCGATGAAGTCTTCAACCATGTACCTTTTTTGGGGGACGCATACCCCCGATGCGACCCCCCCACCATTTTGTACTGACTGACCTCAAGGACTCCCCCCGCCAGCTGCCATGACACCAGGACCTACTCCGAATGAAAAGAAAAACATGTTAAATAAGCACACAATAAAATTACAACGCTCATAGACGGACTTAATAAAGACCACAAGGGATAACGAACAAGGGCGGGAGGGTGGGAGCTTAATAGAATGTATGTTACTCCTCCCGCTGCTTCCGGCTCAGTGCCGAAAACAGCGGGAAGCTCTGTAATGGCCCCTAACTCCTCCCTGTCCCTCCTCCACCTCCTCGTAACTCTCCCTCAATTACTTAACCCTTTCCCTCCTGGGCTGTCATGGAGGCTTCCCTCCTAAGCCCTGCAGGCTGCGTCCAGCCTCTTCTTGACCTGCCTAAGTAGAGTCGTGTGTTAGTGAACCTTCACTTATCCCTACCTATCCCTCCACCCCCACCTTTAGAAAAACACGTGACACCGAGGTTGGATGTGAAATGGCCACAGCAGCCGTTTATTAATTTCACAGTTTTATAAAAACAATTTAAATCCGAAACGTTAGGATAACTAATTAGGAATCCACCAGAGAATTCCTCCTAATAATTCACATGACCCAACATGGGTCAGAATCATAAATAACAATTTAACGTTAACATTAGTCCGAGCAGGGGAAGTCCTTGAAGCCATTTTAGATATTCCTTTTTAACACACCCCGAGTTAGCCATCAGCAACCACCACCAACCAATTACCTCCAGCCGTAAACCAGCTCGGAAGCACCGCTCACCTCTGCAGATGGCTCCAACCACTAGAAATCCACTTCAAAGGGACAACACCCGATGAAGCCTTCAAGTGATATACCTTCCACCAGAAGACCACTTCAAAGGGATAACACCCGATGAAGCCTTCAAGTGATATACCTTCCACCAGAAGGCCACTTCAAAGGGATAACACCCGATGAAGTCTTCAACCATGTACCTTTTTTGGGGGACGCATACCCCCGATGCGACCCCCACACCATTTTGTACTGACTGACCTCAAGGACTCCCCCCGCCACAGCGAAACAGGCCTTGACCACCTTAAGCCTGTGAGTTCCGCCACACGACCACCGCCCTTTCAATTCCCTCTGCTATTGCCAAGCTCCACAGATCAATACCAACCTCGGTCAAATGAACCCCATCGCTCCTCCAATAGTTCCCCACTCCTGACTCCAAATCCCTGTGCCGCACGCAAATGCCCCCATTTTTGGCTACAAAACGGGACACCACCCGATTAACTTTAATGCGAGCCTTATTGACTCTTTCCACTGACCTAGCCAGCCGCCAATGTTTCCTTGGGACAATGTCTGACCACACTATCACCAACCCGGGATAAGAAACCCACAAACACAACATATCGTGTTTAATGTCCCGCACCAACTCACGAAAGGGGCGGACTCCCAAGTCATTCCCACGCACGTGCAATACCAAGACCTCTGGTACCCTATCAAGCCGTGCATATGTCTGGAATTCTGCTAACACACTGCTCCATGACATACCTCTAAATCCCAGCCAATGCAAAACCGCATCCTGTCGCGGAATGCGCAACTGGCGACCGTCCGGGCGGACATCCGCCCTCAAAGCCCCCCAATGCACGTAAGAGTGGCCCAGCAACCACACCAAACACGGAGGCGGATCTGAAATGGAAAAGAAAGTTAAATACCACCCCACAAACATTTTTTAAGCGCTAACAACAAGACTCATAACAGATGAGGGCGGACATAAGACCTAAATCTGTTGGACTCCCAACGACCGATGCGCCGCACCCCTTCATCATCCA
The DNA here is from genome assembly GCF_050947455.1 of Rhinoderma darwinii. Lineage (NCBI taxonomy): Eukaryota > Metazoa > Chordata > Amphibia > Anura > Rhinodermatidae > Rhinoderma > Rhinoderma darwinii. The sequence goes on from NC_134693.1 coordinate 55,169,405, forward strand.
ACCCCCAGCGCCCTGCTTCTGTTGCTGCGCCAATCCTGAAGGAATGAGATGAATACGAGCCCGCCGCGACACCGACCGCCGCCAAACATTTTTTAAATACAGCTCCAAATTGAAATCTGGACAAAAATGACCCATCCTCGTGACATAGCAATGGCAACTCTGGAGACCCCACCTGTGGCTTAAAACCCCGCATGCACGCCACCGGACACATAACAGAACCCGGGAGGGCGAACAAAACTATCAGCTTCCCCTTCCCTAATTGGTCCGTTTTTGACCAACGCAACCATACCTCCAGCCTATCTGCATATAGGCTCACCTCCCCCAGTCTCAACCCCCCTGCCTGCTTGGTACTCGGCGACACCAACTCGCCAATTCTAAAGGCCCCGAAGAACGCTAAAGAAAAAGCTAACCGAAACAACTCCATCTCGGCCGAAGAACGACAGACCGATACCAATGATCCGCCCAAAGAGCTAAGCAGAGAAAACGACACAGGCCTTCTACGATCCGCCTCGACCCTACCTCGGCACAAACCCTTCACAGCCTGTCCCACTAAAAATTCCTTAGATACATCCCGAAAGCCTCGCAACTTTAAACCAAACGCCACCGCAGACATGAAACGGTTAACCTTTGCCAATGAAAACCCCGCCTCCCAGGTGTCCCCTAACCAGTACAAAAGTGCCACCAACCGGTCTCTATCCGTGTTGACGTCACCCAACTCTCTTACCCACTCCTCCCACTGCCTCCAACAAGCAGAATAAGCACTCCACGTCGTGCGCGCCAAAGACCTTTCCACCAATCGTTCTACGGGACCGAGACCAGATCCCAAAGATGTTCCGGACAAGCCAAACCGAGACGTTCCGCTCCCGGTGCCAATTGCCGAAACCGGTCCCACTGCGAGCGAGAAAGAGCATCAGCGATACAATTCCGCACCCCCGGCACATGCACCGCCACCACCCACGCGTTCAACGACAAGCACACCAACACTAAATGTCGCAACAACTGAACTACCGGAGGAGAGGACGCCGTGATGTTATTAATGGCCAGCACCACCCCCATGTTGTCGCAGTAAAACCGAACCTTCTTATCCCTGAGCCTATCCCCCCAGATGGTCGCCGCAACCACGATATGGAACAGCTCGAGCAGGGCCAGATTCCGCGTGAGTCCACTGGACACCCAGCTAGCCGGCCATTGACCTGCGCACCACGGACCCCCCCCCCGTAAGCTCCAAAACCGCCCGCCCCAGCCGCATCCGTAAAAATATTTAAATCACTCGTATCCTGCGCTGGAGCCATCCATAGCGAGCGACCGTTATACTGGCCCAAAAAATCATCCCATACCTGCAGATCAGCCCGATGCTCCTCCTTGAGCCGCACAAAATGATGTGGCGCACGCACTCCCGCCGTTGCCGCCGCCAACCGTCTACCAAACACCCTCCCCATTGGCATAATCCGGCAGGCGAAATTCAACTTCCCCAGCAACGACTGAAGCTCACGCAGCGTAATTTTCTTTAACCTACAAGCCCGACGAACCTCCTGACTCAAAGCCTCCAACTTATCCGCAGGAAGACAACACTCCATTGCCACCGAATCTATTTCAATTCCCAAGAAACAAATAGTCGGTACCGGGCCCTCAGTCTTTCCTGGCGCCAAAGGGATCCCAAAATCCCTCGCAACCTTCTGCAGTGCATGAAGCAGATTACCGCAAACCGGCGAACCCGCCGGGCCGACGCACAAGAAATCGTCTAAATAATGTATCAACGAGTCGACCCCGGCTACTCCCTTCGTCACCCACTCCACGAAGCTACTAAACGCCTCGAAGTATGCGCAAGAAAGGGAACACCCCATCGGAAGGCACCGATCCACGTAAAAAGCCCCATTCCAAAAACAACCCAACAGCCGTTGGCTTTCTGGATGAACTGGCAACAACCTGAACGCCGCCTCGATGTGGGTATTTGCTAGCAGCGCGCCTGGACCCGCAGCACGAACTAACCACCGCCTTATCGAATGAGGTATACACTACGGAGCACAACTCGTGATCAATCCCGTCATTTACCGACGAACCCTTGGGAAACGATAAATGCTGAATCAAACGAAATTTCCGGGGCTCGCGCTTTGGAACAATACCCAATGGGGACACCACTAAATCTTTTATTGGCGGATCAACAAAAGGCCCCGCCATGCGACCCAACGAAACTTCTTTAAACAATTTTTCCGACACGACCTCGGCATGCACGTAAGCCGATTTAAGGTTCCTCCGCGTAACCGGGACCTCATAAGGAGGCGAGGGAATAATAAAACCAACACTAAACCCATCGTAAAGTAACTTGGCCGCCGCCCTATCCGGATACTCATTTAGATAAGGGGCCATCCTTTCCACCCTCACCGGTGACAACCCCTTGACCAGCCGAGGAGGACTGGTTCCCTGACCTCTTTTTTCGCATACATCTTGCAGCCCCGTGGGATGCACCATTACACTCTGAACACACGTGCTTGAACCTGCACGTGGCCCCGAACTTACACTGGCCATCGTTGAATTGCCAGCAGAATCCCAACTTTGCCCCGCCGCCTTGTCCGACCTGACTGGACTGGCCCCCTTGGCCGGTGCTCCCGGGAAAGGACTGCCTAACCGGAGCCGTAACCCTTAACCAGAGAGCAATATCCTTCTGGTCCCACCGAATCGCCGGCCGAAGCGCTTTACGCTGACGGAATTGCTCGTCGTATCTTAGCCACGCCTGCCCCCCGTACGCCCTCTGAGCCTCCCCAATGGCGTCAAAATAGCAAAACAACGCCGAACAATTTTCCGGCGCCTTTTCTCCTATTACACTGGCTAATATGGCGAACGCCTGCGACCAATTAACGAACGTCTGCGGGATAAGCCAATACCGCCGACGCTCCTCCTCGTCCTACTTACTCTCATCCCGCTTGCTCTTATCCAAATTGAATTTAGCAAGCGGCAGGAGAGAAAAAATCTCGACATACTCGTCCTTCCAGATACGCTCCCGCACCTCCTGCTTTAAGTGCGCCCCCAACGGGCCTTCGAAGCAAACATACACCTCCCCACGAGCACGATCATCAATACGCACCCGATCGCCTTCTTTTTGGGCCTCAGTCTGTACCGACACCGCGACCGCCTCTCTAGCCGCCAACCCCGGTCGCGCCTGTAACGATCCCACTTCCCTGGGGCCTTCCCAAACTACCGCCGGGGACACCTCCGTAACTACTGGCGCCGCCGCCCTATCTAGACGCTCGACCAGCTCCCGCAAGCAACCCACTAAATCCGCTAGACCCGCGCCGTCGCGCCCGCCCGCACCACTACCGGCCACCGATGCGACGCTAGCAGCCCCCCCCCCGCCGACACCCGACATAAAAATCGCTGGATACGACAAAGATGGAGTTATGCACTCACCGGGCTGCCCAGGCGCTGTGTTCCCGTCAGCCGGACCATTCTGACCTCGCCGATCCACGTCCAGTTCACCTTCCTCCAGCTCCTCTCTCGCAGACGACTGGCCATCCCACCGACATCTCCGCAACGGGGATGATGACGCGCTGACAGATGGGCCGGCAACCTGCCGCCCGACCGCTGGGACCCAGACTTCCGACCGGACCTGTTGCCTCGACGTCGCTGCAATTCTAGGCGTCCGTCTCGACGATCCTGATGAAGCCTGCCCCCTGGCCGGAACATCACCAGGCGGGGCGGCCGTAGCTTGTCCTCCAAATCTTGCATCTGATGGGGGAGGGGTGACAGGGAGCCCGGCCTGCGACTCCCTGATTACCGCCGGACCCCGTCGCGGCTGGGGATTCCTGCCAGTACGCAGGGCCTCCCAGCTGCCTGGCCTTTTTAGGGCTCCCCCTGCGACGCCGTGTCCGCGGGACCACCTCAGGGCTGAGACGTTCTGGAGGTCGGGACCGCCGGGAGCGACGGGTAGACCCGGCCTGAGTCACCGTCACCCCTGGCGACGCTCTCTGCCTCCTCTGAGCAGGAGCGGGTGTTGCTGACTCCCCCCCCGCCGCCATATTACTGCTAGGAAGGGGGCCGGGGGAGGGGAGCCTGTCCCCAACATCAACAGACCTCGAATGCCGGGCCTGACGTGGCGATTCGGCGTCTGGGATCACGGTAAGTGCCGCCACGGTCTCCTCCAACCATCCGGGACCGTGGTGCACAGCAGCGGCGCGCAGCCGCGCGAGGATAACAGCCATCCACACAGAGCGGGGCAACGGGGAGCTTAATAGAATGTATGTTACTCCTCCCGCTGCTTCCGGCTCAGTGCCGAAAACAGCGGGAAGCTCTGTAACGGCCCCTAACTCCTCCCTGTCCCTCCTCCACCTCCTCGTAACTCTCCCTCAATTACTTAACCCTTTCCCTCCTAGGCTGTCATGGAGGCTTCCCTCCTAAGCCCTGCAGGCTGCGTCCAGCCTCTTCTTTCCATTCCAAGTTGTATGAAATGGTGTCATGAACCCCAGACTGATCTCCTCCTGCTTCTGGAGGGCCCTGTGCACATCACCCCTTCTCTATAGGCCCCGCTAGAGCATCATGATCTGCCCCTCTTGTTAAATAGAATAAATTAATTTTACAATAAAATTTTCCACAATGATTTGCATTTGTCACGATAATGGGATCTGCTTATCTTGAAACATAGTTGGTTTGCCAACTATAGATTTGTGATATCCTAAGGGCTCATTCAGATGAGCGTAAAACTCGTCCATGTGCTGTGGGTGAAAATCGCGCACAGCACACTGACCCATTGAGTTCAATGGGGCCATTCACACATGCAGGAGTTTTCACACCTACGCGCCCATTGAAGACAATGAGAGTGTGAAAATCACATTTGAGCATCAATTCCATTGAAAAATAAAAAAGATGTGCATTGCGAATGTGTGAAAAACACATGCCACTCGCAAAGCACAGATGCAATAACACAACGCACAAGAACCAGATTTACGCGCATATTCCACGCGCGTGAATCTGATACGCTCATGTGAATGTAGCCTAACATATACTAACATTGATATCCCCTTTTGGGTTAAGAATTCTATGGAAAAATAACTTCAGTATACCCTTTTCTGACAACCAATATGGCTGCTATTACAGCTCTCACAGCATTGACCAGCATTTCTAAACTCCTAATGCATGTGTGGACATATCGTCGCTGCAGCCGGTTTGGCTGCACAGGGGCCCGGGGGGTGGGGGCCCACTCAGCTGCCCTAAACGCTGTGCGCATAGATCGGCACGGCATATAGATCGGCACGGCCGTGCGGTAGATGGAGGGGGGTTCCCTTCCCTCCCTGTGCACTTTCGGCAACTCACAGATCAGGCCCCCTTCCTTTACATATGTTATTGATGCCATCAATAACATATATTAGTGAAGGAAGGCCGATCTGTGAGTTGCCGAAAGTGCACAAGGTGGGAGGGGCCCCCACCGTTTGCCGCACGTCCGCGGCGATCTATTACGTAGAAAACGAATTAGGAAGGGAGGGGCCTGGTGAGGTTTGCTCTGTCTGGAGGTCTTCGTCACCTAGTAACCAGTATCCCTGTCAGATGCTCGAGTTACATAACAAAAAATTAGAAAAATAAATTACATCTCATTGATTAGTAGAGAAAGCAAACTTGGCAAGGGGGAAGGAGATGTCGGGAAAGAAGTTGGGAGGGGCCAAAGCTGAATCTTTGGCCTGGGTGCAGGAGTACCTAACTACGCCTCTGCCTCTAGTAACCAGTCCTGCAGCGCCATGATTGAACATTTTACTTGGAAATACTCTAGTCTGTTTTTCTGTTTTTACTATAATGAGTTACACCCAGAAACACAGAGATGCAGTCGTGTTGCACTGTGGAAAATAGGCAGAATATACAGTATATTCATGATTAAATATGAAATACAGGTATAAACAAATATACAGTATCTCCCATTTATAGTACCTGCAGGGCTCTACTAGTTGAGGGGGGTTTTGTGCAAAAAGTTGTGTTATTTGTAGGATCCCTTTAAAATATTAATTAATAATTAAAATATTAAAGTATTTGCACATAGGTGAGTAATTGCATTTTACCACATGGGTCTAAATTTTTTTTGGAATGTAATGGGTTAAAACTTCATTCTTACAACTGGGCATACAAATCAAGCTCAGAATGGTAAGTATGTACACTAGCTCAGTGAGTTTGATCTATATATAACTCTGCATGCCAGTCTGTTATTGCAATAACAATCTGAGTTCTCGGTATATACAGCTGTCAGGATTCTTACATGGCAAAAAATACGGTTTCAAATATTTTCTGTATGAAATTGGTGTTTCTAGCAGATGTCACCTCATATACCCTGAATGAACTGCAGGGCTTCATATATCTTTTTCTCTGCACCAATATTAAATCAATAAAATAAAAACAAAAATGTGAGGACATTTTCATTTAGTCGGAAACATTTTAAAAATGTTTTGTTATGCCGAATTGTATAAGTAAACCATCCATTTATGACATATTTACACAGCATGTATTTGCATTCAACATACAGGATTGTTCTCCATATTTCTGGTCCCTAAAGCCGTATTTTGGTCAGTATTTTGCCCCCAATTTTGACTTACAAATATGATGCAAAATACTTTGCAAGATGGACATAATTAGGGTGCATTTTAGCGTATATATTATGGCCAAATTACCCGAGCCTCCTGCATTTACACTAAACCGAACTCAGATGCATAATGTTCTAGGGTGATCTAAGAAAGGTTAAGAAGAACCCTGGGAGGTCTCAATATTGTAAATGCTACGCTTTCTGAAACTGGCCTATGCGTGCATTCAGACTAATGTTTGAAAGATCCTTCCTTACATCTTTATTTGTGAAAGACAGGAACAGATCCCAGCAATATGACGAAAATAAACATTATTAAAAGAAAAAAATAACTTTTCTCTTCTTCACTGTTCTTAAATCTCTTTTCTGTTTTTTTTGGAATGGATCTCCTACTTACTACTCTATACATATTAAGACAATTGATACCAGGATATAGCTTCTAGATTGGCATATACACTAATATTTTAGGTCTTCCTATTATACATCCTCTGCTGGTGTGTCTGTGCTTATATAGAGAACAAATCATTACTTTTACAAATGTCCTGCATTAGAAATATCTGGGTTTTGTACAAAAATGTGCAAAAGCTCCAATTCATCTGACAATGTTTTTGAAAAGGGTTCTGATTTTTTTTTGGCCGGTTTTGGTTCTGCCTGTTTTATTTGTGAAATGTAAATGTTTTAAAAAAAAGAAAACATAATACTTTAGACCCTCCTATACCAATTTCAACTATAATAGAAAGGGTATGCTAAGCGATGCTGTTTTTACAGACTAAAATTCTATAATACATCATCTTGCTGCAGATCATAAAAAAGAAAACATAATACTTTAGACCTGCAGTACCGATCAGATGCAGTAAGAAAGTTATTCTCTTTCCTTTTCTGTCCTATTTGGCCCAGACTGTCATGATGACTTCTACCAGTCACAACGTGTCTCAGCAGAGCATTGTTTCCAGACATATTTGGCTCCTCACTTTTCCAGCAGGTCCTCAACCTCCATACTATGCCACCAGACATATACTGTGCCTCCATATGTGCCCCCAGAGATAAACTGTGCTGAGATACGTACCCCCAGAGATATATTGTGCTGCCATATGTAACCCCAGAGATATCATGAAAAGACTAGAACCCAAAATTAATTTAGAATGAAACAACACCCCTAAATAAACTCAGACCCCAGTAGAGACCCCTAAACACAGATGTGTCTAGCCTTAACTTTTCTTGAATTGCATTAAGTAATATAATTTGTCATGATAGAAATCCAATAGAATCTTGTGCCATCAAGTAAAAAAAATATATAAGTTAACGTATATGTTTTTTTTTAAACATAGTTGTGTATGGGCGACAGATGGCCAATGGATGGCATCTGTCAGAGGCATCTGTCACAGTCATCCAGTAACAAAAAAGAATATGTTAAACATATATGTTTTTTTTAATATGGGAGACTATGGGCGACGGATAACTGAATGATGGCTTGTTTAATATCTCGGGATATGTCAGGTTTGGAGATAATCTAAATGGAGAGAAAGATAAAAAAAAGAAAACGCCCGGCACACGTAGTGCGTCCTCTCATGATGTTTCGTATGGAGGGGGTCGCGGGATAAGCGGTTGTGCTTACCTTGTGGAGCACAACACCCCAGTGTGCCTGTCGGTGTGTGAAGACTGCAGCTAGGGATCCGTTCGGGGGCCGCTAGGGCTCCGTCAATAGTATAGATGAGTATGAAGAAGAAAACCCAGATTAGTTTCCCAGGGCTGTCCCTTGGAAATCGCGGAAGTGATGATGGAGATAAGGTTTGGAGATAAGTTAAGGTAGGACATCTCTGTAAATTCAGACCCCAGAAATAATTGAAGACAAGACCTCTACATTAATTTAGCCCTCAGACAAGAACTTAAAATGTATTCAGATTTCAGACTAAACCCCTAAATAAATTTAAACCCCAGAATTAAATCAGGCCACAGACAGCAAAATAAATTCAGATTCCAAACCAGAATTTAAAATGTATTCAGAGCTGAGCCCAGACTCCAAAATATATCTACACGTCAGACAAAGACCCTTAAAAAAATTCAGGCCTCAGACGAGACCCGCTAAATAAATTCAGGACCTAGACCACAAATTTAGTTTAGATCATGGCCAGTCTTTAAAATTAATTTAGAGTTAAGACCAGACCCCTCTCTAAATTTGGTTTTGGCCGTGGTTTTAGAAGATGAATAAATATTTTGTATGCTGGTGCGTTTGCTAGATTTAGTATGAATGGCTTTGCTACAAAGGTGTTCAGACTAGCAAGCGGGACAAGGCAAGATTGTCCTCTGCTCCCTTGTTGTTTGCCTTAATAATGGATCCAATCTATTCATATATATGGAACAATCCTAAAATACAGGGGTTTAGATATAGCAGGAGGTAAGAAAAAAAAAATATGTTTATGTGGGTAACATACTTTTGTTGTTAAGAAATCCAAAACTATCTCTAGGGACAGCTATAATTTAATTGAAAAATTTGTAAGACATTTCAGTATTAAAATAAATTTGGATAAATGCACAATTCTTCCTCCTTTTTTGAGAAACTACCCTCTTGCCGCTTACTCAACTATTAAATATCTGGGAGTATCGATATTGAAAGGATTATGCCTTAGGACCAAGGATAATACTTAGAGACGTTTTCCTCTTTAATTGAAGCTGCAGCTTCTCAAATAAAAATTATCTCGCTTCCACAAATGTGCAAAACTCTCCAATTCGGATCACTGATTCTGTTTTTATTACAATTGATGCTATTGATAGACAATATCTTTGGGGTAGAAAAAAGGCTCAAATCAAGTTGGAGTTGTTAAAATTTCCAGCAGATCAAGGGGGTCTCGTTATACCAGATTTTAAGGAATATCTATTCAGCTCCAATTTTTTTCTAATTGGGATGTGCATCCCTTAAACTATATTTTATATTTATATCATTTTAGAAGGGAATTTTCTATAAAAATCTTTGGGGAAAAAAGTATATACATCTGGGTTTATGCACTACAATATATGGGATTCTATAAAAAGGTGTGGAATTGAAGGATACTTGGGGTGTATGACTGATATTTATTTACAAACCACAGATTCTTTTTGTTTTTGTATTACGTTTTTTTAGATTTTCTATCTGGCACAAATATTTTGTAATTCAATTTTTAAACCTTATAAGCAGCATAAAAATGAGTACAAATTACCTAAATATACTGTAGGTATTTGCATCTGAGAATTAGAAACTCTGGAACATAATTAGATTATAGACCCTAGGATGCCCAAATTGTATTTTTTTTAACTCTGGCCTCCCCAAAAAAAGGGAGCTATCTCAAAAATCTATAAAGTATTAACTAAAGCTTAATTTAGTAAATATTCTAGAAGTTTTAATAGAGGATTTAGCTATATACAGAATTCACAAGAAATATGGAATAATTCTTTATCTAATTTACCAAGAACTATTAACAATCGATCATACCGAGTCTCACAATTAAAGATTTTTTTCGAATAGCTTAGATACGTTAAAAATTCTGTAGAGGGCTGGATTTAAAATTGATGATAAGTGTTTTTAGGTGTAAATCCCCAAATGCAGATTTTATTCATATACTTAGGCGATTTCCAAAACTCCATTGCTATTGGAGGAAAATAATACAAATATTAAGTATTTTATATAATTTTAGTATTCCTTTTAAACTTAGCAATTGTATTTTCGGATCTGATATTGATATCACCGCTTCTGTTAGTGGTAGAATAAAGGCCTGTTCTTGGGTAGAAGACTTATCTGTAATTTCAAATCTATTTCCTCTCCACCATTTTCTACCTGGATACGGGTCATGATTTTTTTTTATCAATATCTGAGAAAATTAAGACCAGTGAACACTACGATAAACTCTGGGGTCAAATTTATACTCCGGACATGACCCATAAATAAATTCATGTACCAGACCTCAAAATTAATCTAGACCTCTGACCCCTAAATAAATTCAGACTCAAGACAAGACCATAAAATGAATTCAAACTACAGACTAGACCTTAAAATTTATTTACATATGTTTCTTGCTCCTGGAGATGTGTCCTCTTTATTCTCAGCCAGCATCAGGATTTTGCGTGCAGTGGCACCCAGATGTGATGAGGACCAATCATGAGGAACACTAAGTAAAAACCTCTCCCCAGTAGTTTAACGTTTGTTAACATTTAATCAGGCAGTGCAGGGTATATTCCGACATGACCGCTTTTGGTGGACTTGCATGAATTTTACAAAATAAATCTGACAGGAACCATTCGGCTCCCCTTGGATCCAGCATAATTTTAAGTACTCAGCTCTTGTTTTGTACAATCAGATGGTCAAAACCCCTTGGGATTTTCACATCTTCAATACTGCATCTTGTACATCATTATGTATATTTGCTAGGCACTTGAAAGATGGTGTTCTTTTGTATTTTGTACAGGGGGTTGAAAGGGGGATAATATGATCTTAATAAGCCTTTCTAGGCCCATATATTTGATGAAGGGGCACTGAATACTCACTGGGGTCCATGCCGTTTGAGTTATGTGAAATGAACTGGCTTTATTATCAATTAAATGTGGTCTTACAGTTTAAAAAAAACAAAAAAAACTGAAGGTCCAATCCAGTGACTGTTGGCAAGCAGAAATGATAAATACATGATGTCACAGTACAGGAATAATGCATATAGTGATGTTTTAACGATGGGATAAAACAAGTGATATCACCGTACAAGGGGCAGGTAGATTGACGAGTGTTATGTCTGAACTGTGATGGCTGACCAAGCTGCATTTATGCCTGGAAGGTCCAATGGGCAAAATAAACGTAGGTTATTTTTGAGCCTCCAGGCTTTCAAACTGGGAAGGGTGATAGATATATATTAGCTGTTGACGAAACAAATGCTTTTGACTACGTCGAATGGGACTCTCTACATGATGGTCTGAAAGGATTTGGGTTTGGGGTGAGGTTCAGGAAAACTATTACAACTATGTATGCATCTCCAAAAAGCTAGTGTTATAATAAACAGGGGTAAGACATGGAATTTTCAACTTAGAAGAGGAACAGGACAGGGGGGCCCCTTGTCCCCCATTCTTTTTGCTCTAGTGGTGGAGCCCCTGGCTATAGCAATAAGAAATGATATGACGATAAGGAGATTTACCTATAAAAAAATCACTCAGAAAAGATACTGCATTATGCAGACGATATTCTACTTATCTTGGAAGATACTAATAACTGTCTCGAAGTTGTTGTGGATACGTTAAAATGCTTCTTCAAGATTTCAGGATTTCCAATAAATAGGAATAAATCTGTTATTATGCCCCAGGATAATCAGTGGTTAGAGTAATTTTAAATATGTTGGGATAAAGGTCTCAAAAGACCCTCAGGATTATGAGGAGTTAAACGTGATCCCTTTATTTTAGAAATTCAGACAGAAAATCAAGCTGTGGGTAGAAAAAAAAACCTTATCCATGGCTAGGAGAGCTGCCCTTGTTAAATCTATACTTCAACCACAATTATTGTATGTAATAGCTAATAGCCGAACCTGAATTGGAAGAAAAGTGTTCAGAACCTTTGAATCTATGTATCAGGATTTTCTTTGTGGGGGGGGGGGGGGGATGGCACAATTATATAATAAAACAGGTATAAAATCCTATAAGGATCTTTCTAGGGAATATGGTGTCGAGGATAGCTAGGTTATGTATTATTATCAGTTGATTTCAGGACTTAGGAATGAAGGGTTGGATACCGTGGTACAGTTCCATGACCTTTCGAATATTGGATATCTAATTGATAATGCTAAAATAAGTAAAGCAATGGCAATAAAATGTAAACAGTTAGGAGCCAATGCAGGTTCTACTATAATGGAGAAAACCAGAAATAAGTGGGAAAAAGAGGTTTGCCTCCCAATGGATATCACAGATCTTCATTTTCTATAGGGCCCACTACACACCTAGAAGTTTGAAAATGATGGGTTTCAAAGATTCTAATCAATGCTGGAGATGTAAAAAAAAAAAAAAACCTTACAAAATGTACTTTGGGAGTGCCCATTTGCTCAATATTGGAGGAACATACTAGGGAGAATGAAATATATATATGCTAGGGAAGATTAGTAGGCGTTGCTAAAGTAGTTAAAAGCTCAAACTAACATATTGTATATCTACAATTAAGGGGAGGGTAATAGTATAAGGGTTCAGTGTCCCATGAAGTTGGATGATAGTGAATAAATGGAAGTATGTATGACAATTAATACATTTGAAGGTCGTCATATAGTAAAGAAACGTATATGATGAGTAGTTAGGACAGGAAAGCACAATCTCCAAACAGTGAAGGGCGGTTAAAGACACCTTGAAAGCGCTCCCGCTCTAGCAGAAAGCTGCTGAGTGCAGGTGGATAACTGCATAGTGAGCCAGGGCGCTACTCCTGAGCAAGGGATGGACAGAGGGGAGGATGTCACTTATATATTGACGTTCTCCGCAGGCTGGGAGGCAGACCCACAAAAATTAAAAGGGAAAAGAGAGGATAAAAATGGCTGCTCGATATACACCCGATTCTAGGAATAATCTTAGACCGTAATATAGCGGCTGGGGGTGTACCTGTAATATTATGAGGCTCGAAACTACCACTCCTTGAATAATTGTTGGTATATGTTGGAGTGGTGGAGTATGGCTGGGGACCCAGGACCTAGGATTACGGATATATAAAGATATTGGTTCATCAATGGCAAGAAGCATTTGATAGTTTTGTATCGCCTGGGGGTGGGGGCTCGTTACACTGGGTTGTCCCTTTCTAAAGAAATGAATGCATGTAGTTACAGGGATATATTGGTGGTAGGATCTCTACTCTATGTTAATCTAATTTTTTTTTTTAGCTGGATGAAAATTGAAGGAAACTAATAAAAAGATGTTGTAGAACAAGGATATTGTACACAGTGATGTCACACTACAGCGCAAATACACATAATGTTTTTGCAATACAGGGATAGTCAATCATGTGACTTTATCTGGGTGGCTAAAGTTTGAAAAAATGTGTCTAAAATATCAATGTAATTTGTATTTGTCCCTCCTACTTAGGCAACAAGATGCACAAAAGGATTGTTCAAGAAACCAAAAAGGTTCAGAAAAAAACATGCAGGAAAAAGGAAACACAGTGATTTATGTGTATGTATCTGCTGCTAACATCTTGGTGGCAAATATCACAGGACACTTTCAGAGGTCTCAATGAGTCAGAACTAGGAGGACCTACACAATATTAGGCGGGTGGTTTCAATGTTATGGCTATACACACATATGCACTTATTCTCAGAATTTTATATATACTGTAAGTGCCGCCATACAATGTATAATAATACTTCCATACAGCGTCCACACAATTATGAAGTTGTAACTAACAGCTGAACTAACGGCTTGACTGAGAGTGGGTCCTGCATTCCTCTGACACAAGGGATCCAGCTATTATCAATCAATTCTAAGTTCATAACTTAGATATTAGCTATAGCTGTATATCGGAACGTTGAAGCTGTATCAGTAAAAACATTTTGTAATAAAAAGTCAATTTGAAAGTTGCATAAAAACACATAACACATTTATTTAAAGGGGTCTGCCAATCAGGGACATTTAAACATTTATGGCATATCCACAGGATATGCCATAAATGTCAGATAGTTGCGGGTCCCACCTCTGGGACCTGCACCTATCTTTAGAATGGGGCCCCCTAAACCCTGTTCTTCCTTTCTCGGTTCCTGCTGCCTCCCGGGCCACTTCCTGATTGGAAGAGATGATGGGGGTTATATACTCTTTCATTTACTTTCAGAGTGGTCTGCACCACTTTATAATGCAAATTCCTCTGTCAGATGTCATAGAAAAGATTAAAGGCTATGTACACCTTCAAAATAAATTATTTATTTATTTTTAAATAAAAAGATGTATCAGTACGTTTTGTGCAACTCTGTAATAACTTTTTATTAAAAAATATTTTTACTTTTTGAGATACAGCAGCTCTGTATCTTGTATACAGAGCAGCTGTAGCTAGCGCTAAGACCTGAATCCGTCAGGTCCACGGGACTGACGGGTTCAGTGTCAAAGGATCCACGCTGTTACCGATCACATCTAAGTTTAGAACACATCTACCAGCATGCATGCATGAGGCCAGAATGTCCAATTTAACCTTACTAAGTATTGAGAGGGACATTGAAATTGACAAAGACAGGTTGGTTGGCAGATTTTCCAAAGTGAAGGAGAGAAATATGGCACTGTAAGAAGTGACTTTTGCTTGTATATAGTTCACCAGATTTTTGGATTTGTCTGTTTATCAGTTTGAAAGAATGGATCACATGATTATTTTTGAGTCTGAGCCAACGTGGACATCGACTAGGTGAGCAACATGTTTTTTAAATGTATTTTCTATTATTTTATTAAACAGTTTTTCTATCTGAATAATAATACTTGCATGTAGTAGGCCTAAAGGTATGTTCACACGATTAACAAAAAACGGCTGAAAATACGGAACTGTTTTCAAAGGAAAACAGCCTCTGATTTTCAGCCATTTTTTAAGCAACTTGCGTTTTTAGCGGCATTTTTTATAGCCATTTTTGGAGCTGTTTTTCTATTGAGTCAATGAAAAACAGCTCCAAAAACGGCTCAAGAAGTGACATGCACATGACATGCCGTTTTTTTAAGCGGGCGTTTTTAAAAATGGCCGCGTAAAAAACGCCCCGTGGGAACAGAATGCCGTTTTTCCCATTGAAATTAATGGTCAGATGTTTGTAGGCGTTCAGCCCCGCATTTTTGGCCATTTTTCGGGGAGTTTACAAAATGGTGTCTAGAAAGTTTAGGGGTCTGGTCTGGAGTATGATTAATTTAGGGCATGATAAATTTGGAGCCACTCACTAGGTAGGGTAGGCACATTTTATTTTCTTATACCACCTCATGACTAGTATATATACACAAATATTTTGTGCACATGTCTTTAATAAAGTTGGTGCATTTTGTGATTTTTATTATCTATCACTTTATCTCTAGACACTTTCCAAAACGGTTGAGGTTTGTGTATTGGTGCATTGCTCTGTTTTTGGGGATATTTTTAGTACGCATTAGTACAAATGACTGTATGGATATTGTCATTAGCAGCAACAGAATGTCCCAGAACACTCTGCAGGGAGACGGCATCTGTTGTTAGTCTATTCATCTGGCGCTCAGTTTCTTGGGGATAGCATTCATGATATTTTTGTTGTCTGCAGTGACCACACTGTTCTCAGCCAGTACATTAGTCTATTTAACCAGACACCCATTAACTGGATTTCACTCATGTGTATTCTTATTTGCAGACAGGTTTACATAGAAAGCAGTTGAGACTTCACAATATTTCCTGCTATATGCTGTCACAGATGACTTAGCAGATAAAAGCATCTCTTTACTACTAGTAGTGGGCATGAAGTTTTAGACAAGAGCATAATATGCACTTGAATCTATAAAGTTTTTTTCGGACTATAAGACACACCTGACTATAAGACGCGCACCCAGGTTTTAAACAACAGAAAATAGGAAAAAAAATATATACTTTACTTCTTTTACATAGAAAAAACTATTTGTTAAAAAAAATAATTTGTTCGGTTTCACCACATTCTGAGAGCCATAACTTATATTTTTCCATAATTTGAGCGGTGTGAGGGGTTATTATTTGCGGGACGAGAGACACATTGGACGGCACAGAAAATGTAGACACAAAATGTAAGGACGTTTTTCCAAACAGCAGCCCGCGTTCCCCTGCATTTGATCCCATTAGTTTTAATGACCTGTAAGAATAGACTGTTAAATGGGCGGTCCCCAGTGCGCTGTGTCAATCTCAGTCATAAATACTGAGCGCTGGGAACCGCCCACTTGACAGCATACTCTTACAGGTCCCCGAACTTACGGGACTGATTGCAGGGGAATGCGGACAGCTGAATTCAGGACTGCAGCAGCTGGTAAGCTATCCAGCTTGTTCTATATATTAGACGACAGGTCCTCTAAGTATTTAAAAAATTACCAACCAGATACGTTAAGTGAAGGATAACTTTCCAGTATGAGAATTACATTTTATAGTTCTAAACTTTCAATTATATTACTAAATATTCCAGTCTATTTATATTCTCAGATTCTACTGGGTAGTTTACATATAGCACATTTTTGCCTGAGGTGGACACAACTGATGGCAAAGATGTGCCCTTTGTGCTCCTGTCGAGTGTCTATAGCCAGACAGAAAAATGTTGCATGCAAAGTTTTTTAGTCCAGCTTAAAAAGACTTCAATGTAATCAACTGAGCCAGTAGAAAACTATGGGTCAAGGAAAATAAATTCGAGTGCCAGAAATATGGGATTGAGCCCAAACTTAATATGTTCCAGAAACTGCGGGACAAAAATATTTCATATCAGTCTAATGCCCTCAGACACCTAACATTCTGCACAAAAACTCAGGAGATCTATATTTTGCTATTGATTTCCTTAATAGATTTAAAGCTAAATGCAGAGAAAAATGAGAAATGATAATGCATGGGACAGTTTATAGCAGTCTGCAGCTTTAACCAGAGCAATTATGCTCTGTATCCTCTATGGATCAAAAACAGAGTACATGTCTTACTGAGTCACTTCCTCAAGCTTCAGGATTCAAGCAAGATAATAAGTTAGATGCGAGGCAAATTCCTGGTCCTTTTCTCAAGCCTCACTTAGCTGAATACGGGATAGAAATTTCCACCCACCCAATTTCCACCTACTCCTCAGTTAGCAGTGATTAACCTGTTAATGACGCTGGATGAGTATGCTCATCATAAACGGTAGGGCATTGTCACAT
The DNA here is from genome assembly GCF_050947455.1 of Rhinoderma darwinii. NCBI lineage: Eukaryota > Metazoa > Chordata > Amphibia > Anura > Rhinodermatidae > Rhinoderma > Rhinoderma darwinii. The sequence continues at coordinate 55,186,770 of NC_134693.1, forward strand.
CAGAGCCAACATATTCATTCGGCTTATCAGGCGGTAAGAGCAAGTGTGTTAATGCGATCATGAGCAGTTCAAGGGCTGTGTATGATATACACTGCCGCAATCCCGCTCTAATGGCAGTGATCAGAGTAATCCCTGATCTCCGCCATTAACTCTTTGAATGCCGCGATCAATGCTGATTGCGGCATTTAAAGGAAAAGAGTGATCGGGTCACAGGGAATCTCTGTGGCCCGTACCTTGTAGGAGCAGAGAGCCCATGGTCAAGACGTACTTAGGTATGCCCTTGCAACTGCTTGTGAACTAATTATATGCCAGTACATTATAGTAAAACAATTTCAAATTAAGAATGAATACATAAAAAAGTAATGCTAAATTAAAAAATTCTATAAAATAAAAACATACAAATGCACATTCTTTTCCAATAAATAAACTTTATTAAATATAATTCCCAAAACATAAAATAATATACAACACATTCAGTATCATCACGACGTAACAACCTGCACAATACATTTATATCATCATTTAAAAAATTAAATAGAACAGTAGAACTGCTTTTCTGCATTTTTGCCTAAATAATATTTCATATAAATTAAACGCTAAGGTATATGTAGCAAAAAATGGCACCTACATAAAGTACAACTTATCCTGCAGAAAACAGAGCCTCATACAGCGACGTCGAATAAAAACTAAAAACATTTTGATCTCTGGAATATAAAGAGGAAATATTAAAAATTGTACTGGTCCTCAAGCACAAAATTGGACCTGTCTTCAAGGGTTAAAGCATATTTTTACCATTTCACTCCTCCCGACATACTTTCTTTGGTGCTCTGCTATGGTGGTAGCATTGAATAAAACTGTATATCATGAATGACTTTGTGAACATAAAAAAACAATCGGTGTGTGGTGTATGCAGAGATCTAATGATAGTATTTCTATTTATTTAGGTCTCAGTGAGAAGGAGGAATAAGGGTCAATTCACACTGTGTTTTTTTGACGCGGAAACCGAGTCGGAAAACACGGCAACAAATTGATTTCAATGGGAGGCGGAGGCGTTTTTTCCCACGAGCGGAAAAACCGGCTCGCGGGATAAAGAAGGGACATGCCCTATCTTCGGGTGTTTACGCTACTGACCTCCCATTGACATCAATGGGAGGCAAAAGAAGCCTACTTCTCATCGTTTTTTGACCGCAGCGCTAAATGGCCGCAGGCAAAAAACGCAGTGAAAAATGCCACGAAAATCGGTGTACAGGCAGAGCAAAATCTTCCTCAAAATTCCAAACGGAATTCCTCCTGCAAAAAACTCTGTGTGAACCCAGCCTAAGGCTGGATTCACACGAGCATGTGCGTTTTGCGCGCGCAAAAAAACGCGGCTTTTGCGCGCCCAAAAGGCACTTGACAGCTCCGTGTGTTAGCCCCGTATGATGTGCGGCTGCGTGCTTTTCGCCCAGCCGCCATTATTATGACACTCAGTTTGGATGTTTGTAAACAGAAAAGCATGTGCTGCTTTTCTGTTTTCATTCATCCTTTTCACTGCTGTTGCACGAATCACGCGAGTACCACGGAAGTGCTTCCGTGTGCTGCGCGTGATTTTCACGCACCCATTGACTTCAATGGGTGCGTGATGCGCGAAATACGCCCAAAGAACAGACATGTCGTGACTTTTTGTGACTTTTTGCGGAAAAATCACGCAACTGTCTGCACTGCTCCATAGACTAATATAGGTCCGTGCGACGCGCGTATATCCAGTTTGTCTGAATAAGCCCTAAGACTTAGGCCTTATTTACAGGAACGTGTTTCACGTCCGTGATATGCGCGTGAAAATCACGCGCGTGGCACGGACCTATGTAAGTCAATGGGGCCATTCAGACATTCCGTGTTTTTCACGCAGCGTGTGTCCGCTGCGTGAAACTCACTGCATGTCCTATACTTGAGCGTTTTTTGCACATCATGCACTCATTAAAGTCAATGGGTGCGTGAAAATCACGGGCAGCACACGGACGTCATCCGTGTGCTGAGTGTGATTCGCGCAACAGTAAATCAAGAAATGGAGGGAAAAATAAAACCACCTCCTTCATTTCATTTTCTAAACATCAAAACCGCGTGTCATAAGGATGGCATATGCGCGAAAATCACGCAGCCACGCACCAAACACTGATGACACACGGAACTGCAACGTGCAAAAACGCAGCGTTTTTTGAGTGCGCAAAACGCACACGTTCGTGTAAATAAGGCCTTAACTTTAGATATTGGACACCGTAGGAAGAGCTAAGTTAATTTGGGGCAAGAACTTAACTTTAAAGGGTCAGAGAAATACTCTGATCACTACAAGGTCTGCTGACTCTTCCATCATTGCAGATAATTAAATTACTACAGATATTTCCTCTCTGGAAAAGAAAAATGTTCAGCATCTGTAGTGTGAGAATAAAAAGTGCTATTGATTCAGGATTTATACGGTGGAATGACCTGACAGCACCGTGTAAAATCCACTACTCAGTATTGTTGAAAAGACAGCACTTGTTCCTAAACAAGGACACGCTGATATATTATGGAGGGGGAGTATCTTAAAATGTCTACATCCATTAGGTCTATTATGAAAAAAATGCTCACACTTTAGAATTTAGTATGATGTAAAAGACATTAAAATGTTCATGAACCAATAATATGTAGTTTAGAGGATTATGATTTTGGTTCACTCTCAGTCCCATAGCATAGTCTATTACGCACATTTGTAATACCCTATCAATTTAAAAAAGAAGACTTGGAGCAATGTATAGAAATTTTACAGTTATCTACACTGCCATTATACAGAACATAGACAGAATAAACTCTGTTCAATCCCTTCCCGCTGCAGCCATTTTTGACGATACTAGTTATGTTCATTTTTCTTACATATCTTTTAGGGGAAAATGGGAAAGGTTTTTTTTTTAAAAAACTTTTAATACTTTCAGTCCTTCAATGAGAAGAAGATGAGACCACAGTACTGGAAAGTGGGCATGATGATGGTAAGTACAGTGCTGTGAAAAAGTACAGTGTTTGCACCTTACCCGATTTCTTCTATTTTTGCAAAATGTGTCACATTTAAATGTTTCAGATCATTCAACTAATTTTAATATAAGATAAAGCCAACACAATTAAATATTTCCATAGACCATTTCACTTTTCTGGAGAGACCTGAAAATGTTTTCTGGAGAGACCTGAAAATGTCCGTCCACCGACGCTCCATCCAACCTGACAGAGCTTGAGAGGATCTGCAGAGAAGAATGGCAGAAAATCCCCAAATCCAGGTGTCAAAACCTTGCGGCATCATACCCAAGAAGACTGGAGGCTGTTATCACTGCCAAATGTGCTTCAACTAAGTACTGAGTAAAGGGTTTGAATACTCATGTCAATGCAATATTTTAGTTTTTCCTTTTCAATAAATTAGCCATGATTACTAAACTAACATTCTGTTTTAACTTTGTCATTATGGGGTATTGAGTGCAGAAAGATGGGGAAAAAGTTTTTTTTTTTTATTTTAGCACAAGGCCTCAACATAACAAAATGTGAAAAAATTGAAAGGGCCTGAAGACTTTCCGAATGCACTGTATAGGTATATACTAGTACTTCTCAATGAATTAGAATATCATCAATAAGTTAATTTATTTCAGTAATTCAATTCAAAAAGTGAAACTCCTATTATATAGATTCATTACACACAGAGTGATCTATTTCCAGCATTTTTTTCTTTTAATGTTGATGATTATGGCTAACCGTTAATGAAATCCCAAAATTTAGTGTCTCAGAAAATTAGAATATTATATAAGCCCAATTTCAAAAAAGATTTTTAATACCGAAATGTTGGTCTACTGGAAAGTATGTACGGTATATGCACTCAATGCTTGGTCAGGACTCCTTTTGCATAAATTACTGCATCAATGCGGCGTGGCATGGAGGCGATCAGCCTGTGGCACTGCTGAGGTGTTATGGAAGCCCAGGTTGCTTTGATAACGGCCTTCAGCTTGTCTGCATTGTTAGGTCTGGTGTCTCTCATCTTCCTCTTGACAATACTCCATAGATTCTCTATGGGGGTTTAGATCAGGTGAGTTTGCTGGCCCATCAAGCACAGTGATACTGTGGTTACTAAACCAGGTATTGGTACTTTTGGCAGTGTGGGCAAGTGCCAAGTCCTGCTGGAAAATGAAATCAGCATCTCCATAAAGCTTGTCAGCAGAGGGAAGCATGAAGTGCTCGAAAATGTCCTGGTAGACGGCTGCGTTGACTCTGGCCTTGATATAACACAGTGGATCGACACCAGCAAATGACATGGCTCCCCAAACCATCACTGACTGCGGAAACTTCACACTGGACCGCAAGCAACTTGGATTGATGCCTCTCCACTCTTCCTCCAGACTCTGGGACCTTGATTCCAAATGAGATGCAAAATTTACTTCTGAAAACAGGACTTTGGACACTGAGCAACAGTATTGGTGTTATAACAGTGTTAACAGTGTTATAGAATCTGTTTAGTCAGGCATTGACCTCTTTATTTATTTTCTTCTAATCTATTGTTATATTAACTGGTTGCCGACACAGGACGAGTATGCTCGTCCTGAGCGGCGAGCACTTTGCGCATTAGGACGAGCATACTCGTCCTGTGTGATAGCCGTCTCTGCGCGCGTCTGTGCGCGCGATCAAGAGCGGGGCAACGGCTGTAATACACAGCCACGGCCCCGCTCTGACAGCGGAGAGGAGAGAAACATCTTTTCTCAGCCGTCAACCCTTTGAACGCCGCGATGAAAGCTGATCGCGGCGTTCAAAGAGGGGGGACTGCACATTGATCGCATCACAGAAAATAACTGTAACGCGATCAAAGCCCACAACTCATATGGCCAGACAGCCCAGGGTCCATTGAAGGACCCAAGGGCTGTCTGAACATATTTCCTGTTGTTAGGGCATACTGAGGTATGCCCTAACAACTGCCTGTGTACCAGTACACAGGCTAATGTACTGGCATATAGATCTATGCCAGTACATTACAGTTACATTACTATCTCACTGATAACCAAGGTTTTCGTTCCGTTAAATTGTAAAAATGACTGCCTGATTTGAACGATTAAAATAAATTTATTATGATATTCTTAAAAATGGGCCCTTAGAGCCAAATTAACAGGCTCAATCATTAGGTCAGCTATTATATATATATGCTGAATCCCAACGATTGACTGGTAATAGCGCCGTACCACGCTACACCTTGCGCTATGTTGCGCTCGTCCGGCTCTTAAAGCCACGTACAATACTCTGGTCAGCAATAGGGTCAAAACCTCCAAGGTTTGGTCGCAAGCCCCCTATTACAAGATCACTGACCAGTATACTTCTCAAAGTTAGATTGTTAGTTGTAATATTCTATCGTTAATCCTACGCGTTTCAGAACCACCGTTACTGGTGGAACCTCTTCAGGGATTAATAGTGTTAAACGATAATTTTTGATTTAAATGCCGGAGCGCACGGTTGTGTGCATTAATGAACCTCCCGGCCCGTGCACGATCAAGATACAATGGTCGCACACGAGCCGGCGAGGTGCCGGTCTTTTAAGCGGCTAGGGCCCACCCCCCATATTGACATGCCCCCGGCGTACCACCAATCCACATCCGACACGTCACTCAGGACCTGTCAGGATTGTGGCACGCCTTCAATTTTCGGCAGCCAATAGGGTATATGTAAGACGACTAGCGTCCCTAGTAACGCTGGAGATCCAAAAGCGGATCCAATGCTTCAATGGGGAGTATTAAACTGTGAGTGGATGCAATGTCCTAAGTAGAGGACAATGCGCCGAACAACCGGCCCAAAAACCCCCATTACTACCAAATTGCAGAGTGAACACAGTGCACGGCATAAGAACGTCTGGCCGACACCACAGTTGCGTCTCGTTGCTATGACGACCACAGGACGCACACATATCACTGGGTAGGTTACAAGCATGCAACACTACTCCTCAAACGAAATCGAGATGTTTAAACCTCCACAGACATCTACACGGGTTACTAGGGTGTACTTAATACTATATCAAGATGGTACATAGCCATAGTACGAGGTAAAGACAGCTACCCATACTCACAAACCATGTATCCTTACAGTGTTCTATCTCACCCTGGATTATAGATGACCCCTTCTCGTGTCTATTACAGGGGACATACTAAACCAGCTTGTATTTCAAGGGTACATGGTTGTGGATGACAAAACGATGTCATAGAAAACACGCATACGAAATTTGTTCGTTCATACCCAGGGGAGCAGTGGTGCGCAGTCGAAAAATCCACTGTGCTTCCTTTTGAAGGATAATTTTATTAATATTCCCTCCTCTCATAGTGGGTCTCACGTATTCAACACCTTGGAATCTCAGAGAGGAACTATCCCCATTATGAAACTCCCAAACGTGACGCGATATCGGGGTATCCTCCTTCCTTCTGCAGTCCCCTATATGATCCCGTATCCTCCTCCTGAACTCTCTGATAGTTTTGCCAACATACTGTTTTCCACATATACAGGTAATCATATAGACAATGCCCTTAGTCCGACAGTTGATATACGTTCTGTTCTCAAAAATCCTTCCCGTACTCATACTCTTGAAAGTCGTGCCACATTGAATAGAGGCACACGCCTTACATGATCCACATCTATACGTCCCTTTGAGGTTACCATTGAGCCACGTAGTAGAGGGGTCCTGTCTACCCATATGGCTATGTACCACATAATCCTTGATATTCCTACCCCTCCTGAACGTAATCAAGGGAGAATGTCCCACCAAATCTCCAATATCTGGATCAGCCTCAAGGATCCCCCAATAACATTGGAGGATTTCCCTGATCTCCGAACTAGCTGAGTCAAATGTGCCAATGACTCTGATGATATTGTCATCACTTTGCTTTGGTCTGGGATTCAATAAATCATCACGGTTACATCCTAGGGCGTTCTGATAAGCCCCTCTTAGAATGTGTCTCGGGTATCCTCTATTAATAAATCTGTTTTCCAGTTCACATGCCGATATTTTGAAATCAGATACAGTGGAACAGTTTCGTCGTGCCCTCAAGTACTGACCCTTTGGTATTCCCCGTTTTAAATTCATAGGGTGACAGCTCTCCCACCTAAGTAAGCTATTTGTGGCCGTGTCTTTACGAAACATGTTGGTATGAATATTTCCACCCGCGGATTTCGATATCACTATATCCAAAAAAGTAATTTTGTTTACACTAATTTCTGATGTGAAAAACAAACCTTTATCATTAACATTCAGTATGGCCACAAATTTCTCAAACTCCACCTGGGTCCCTTTCCATAATATTAAAATGTCATCGATGAATCTTATCCATAGTATGATATGCGATACCCATTGTTCCATTTTTTCACAAAAAACACATAACTCCTCCCACCAACCCAGGTATAAGTTCGCATACGTGGGTGCACAAGGGCTCCCCATCGCGACTCCCCTGAGTTGGTGGTAATATTTCTGGTCAAATAGAAAGAAATTGTGCTCAAGGATATATTTAAGGAGCGAGATAACAAATTCATTATGAGCTGCAAATTGGGTTCCTTTCCCCCTAAGGAAATGTTGAATGGCAAGACAACCCTGATCATGTGGGATAGAGCTATACAGTGCCTCAACATCTAAGGAGGCCAGTAAAACGTCCTGTTCACATCTAATACCATCCAACTTCCTTAGAGCATCCATCGTATCCCTGATATATGATGGGAGTGACACCACAAATGGTCTCAAAATCCTGTCAATATACAGGCTAGCATTTTGTGACAGACTGTTGATGCCCGAGACGATTGGTCTACCCTTTAATGGCTCCAGTCCTTTATGGATTTTTGGCAAACTATAAAAGGTAGCAATTTGGGGAAAATCAGTCAGCATGAAGCTCATCTCATTCTCACTAATAAGGTCCAAAGTTTTTGCAGGACCTAAAATCCCCTTCAATTGGTTTTTGAAAATCATCGTCGGATCTGTTTCTAGCACCCTATAACACTGTTTGTCTTGCAGTATTTTATAACACATCGCTTTGTACTTGATCCGGTCCATGACCACAGTATTCCCACCCTTATCAGATGGTTTGATAATAATACTGTCATCATTTTCCAGCGATACAGTTACAAAATAAAAATCTAAATGATAAATCCCTTTATGGGATTAAAAAAAAAAGTTAAATGAATGTAAAAAAAATTAATGATAAATAAATAAATAAAAAGTAAAAAAAATACACAGAAACACACATACGCTATTTCTGTAACATTCAGTTCTATGGGGCTTACGAAAACAGCGTAGCTCAGTGAGCTACACTGTTTTCACCTTCATGGTCGGAAATCAGCCGACACACACAGAGGTAGAATGGGTTTTAGAGGCCTCGTTCTAGAGATAGGTGCGGGTCCCAGAGGTGGGATCCGCACCTATTCAACATTTATGTGGATATGTCATAAATGTCCCTCGTGGGAAACCCCGTTTAACTACTTTATATAACTATATCGCTTGTAAAATGTGCAAATTGTTTTATGCTCGAGTTACATAAAAAAAAAAATTACATCTCATTGATTGGTAGACAAAGCAAAACTGGTGAGGTGGAAGGTAACGTCGGGAAAGTGGTTGGGGGGCGGCACCAAACTGAATCTTTGCCACGGGTGAGGAGAACCAAGCTACGCCTCTGTGCTAGCCCTGACCCAATTTCTCTAAAATAGCCATGTATTATATCAAAATTTACAGAATCCAGCAGCACAGGCACAAATTAAAGGCGGTGCAAGCCTAAGGGTATGTTCACACGCAGTGAGCAAAAACGTCTGAAAACAGCTCCTGATTTTCAGACGTTTTCGTAACTACTCGCATTTTTCGTGGCGTATTTTACGGACGTTATTGGAGCTGTTTTTCAAGGAGTCAATGAAAAACAGCTCCAAAAACGTCCCAAGAAGTGACATGCACTTCTTTGACGCGGGCGTCTTTTTACGCGCCGTATTTTGACAGCGACGCGTAAAATTACACCTCGTGGGAACAGAACAGAACATCGTAAAACCCATTGAAATCAATGGGCCGATGTTTATAGGTGTAATGGAGCCGTTTTTTCAGGCGTAATTCGAGGCGTAAAACGCCTGAATTACGTCTGAAAACAGTGCGTGTGAACATACCCTAAGGGAACTGTCCACTTTCCCGCTAGACAAAAAGCAGTAAATAGGCAGCACTCACAAAGGCTTATAGTGAAAAAAAGAGGGTGCTTTATTGACCCCAAAAGTGAGATACGTTTTGGCTCACAGAACCTGAGCCTTTATCAAGCTTTTTTTCAGATAGATAGATAGATTTTAGAGAGAGATATGTGTCAGTGTGTTAGTTAGACAGGCAGCCATTGCTGCGAGTGAGTGCTGCTGCAGCTATACAGTTCTTACATTAATTTGGGAAATCACCAATCTTCATCACATCATTTTCAAATCTTCCTCAATAATATTAATCCTGGTGCTGATAGTGTGAAGCTTGATATTGTTTTGCATAGGTCCACCAAAAATTGTCACATTTGTAGAGTGCCATTATACAATAGTCTGTGTCCAAGTGACAATAATTTTTCAAATAAATAGATTTTAATTAAAATTTCTATCCTTGTGCTGACAGCGTTCTGCTGCTAGCTGATACAGATGTCATGGACGTGACATCGCTCATTGTTTTGCATATATCTAATCGCTAATAACACTGCCACCAAAAATTTGCGTATTGTTTTGTCTCAAGAATTTATGCACTGCCGCTATACGTCCGTCTGTGTCCAAGTGACAAATTAAATTTTAATTTAAGAAGCATAAAAAACAGTGCAGTGTGTTTATAAATAGGCTGTCTGTTACCACCGACTACCATCCGTTTACCCATAGCCATATATGTTGCGGTCATTTTGACATTATTAATGCTTTCTTGGCAGTAACCCCTTCCCGTCGTAAACAACTTTCAGATTTTCATTTTCGTTTTTTCCTCCCCACCTTCCAAAAGTCATAACTTTTACATTTTTCCGACGAGTTTTAGTTTTTCATAGCGCCATTTATTGTGTGGGTCAATACGATTACGGTGATACCAAATATATATAGTTTTTTCTATATTTTACTACTTTTACAAGGAAAAACTAAGTGTAAATTTTTTGATTTATTTTGTGTCGCCAAATTCTGAGAGCCATAACTTTTTTATTTTTCGATTAAGTAGTTTGAGGGCTTATTTTTTGCGGGATAAGTTGTAGTTTTTAATAATATAATTTTGGGGTACATGTGAGGTGTTGATCAGTTTTTATTCCATTTTTTTGTGGGAGATGAGGTGACCAAAAAATATTGATTCTGGCGCTTACATTTTTTTTTTTACGGTGTACACCGTGCGGGTTAAATAATTATATATTGTAATAGTTCAGACTATTACAGATGCGGTGATACCAATTATGTTTATTTATTTATTTTTTTACAATGCTCTAGGGGGAAAATGGGAAAAGGGGGTTTTTTTAACTTTTCAATTTTAATTATTTTCTTTACATTAAAAATACCCTTTATTTTACAAATTTTTACTTTTTTTATTATTCCCGCTATTGACGCGGCATTTAACTGGTTAAACGAGCGGGATCGCGCTCATTACTGTGATGTGTTGGCTGTAACATACAGCCGATACCTGCATCATATGTAGCTGGTTCACTACGTGAGCCCATTCCATACTTCCCCTACCGAGCTATGACGTATGGATACGTCAAATGTCGGCAAAGGGTTAAAGAGCTTGGATACAGTCCTAGGAAACTTCAGAGTGTCATGCACAACTTTTTCGAGCAATCGGGGCACTTTCGAAATGCGAAAAATGTATTCAGACTTACCGGTTTGACTAAATCGGACCAGAAACTAATTTTGGATATTTCGCTCATCTCTAACCATAACAAGAAATGGAGCTAGATCAGACAAGACAGAAACTTGAGATGTTACATATTTGCGTCTATGTGTCATTCAGCTTTCTATGTCAATACACCTTATTTGATTCACTAAAAATACTATTTGACAAATTTAAGTTAAACTGAACAGGTTGTCACTTTGTTATAATGTTAGCATGTGATATGATTTTTTTATTGAAAGGCAAACACTTTGCAGTGTCCTTCATGAAACATTTTGCAAAGTGCTAATGATCTTGCTTTACAGGAAAGGTTCCAAGCAGTGCATTTTTATTGACAGGTGTTGCCATTTTCTGAATAAATTATGAGAGACCATTACATACACTTTAGTGAGGCTCTTGCTTGTCATTGTTTTTGATATGTGTCTGATATGTATTTAAATTATATATATATATATATATATATATATATAGATATATATATATATATATATATAGATATATATATACATATATATATATATCTATACATATATATATATATATATATATATATATATATATATATATATAATTTAAATACATATCAGACACATATCAAAAACAATGACAAGCAAGAGCCTCACTAAAGTGTATGTAATGGTCTCTCATAATATGTCTGTAATATATATATATATATATATATATATATATATATATATATATATATATATTACAGACATATTACATTCTATAACCTCCATACACATTACTTTACCTGTAAGGTAAAGTCACCAACACAAGTGAGCTGGCTATTGTCCATAGTTAATGAAAAAGGGGTAATTTAATAAAATTCAGAATATACAGTGAACTCATAGATTTGCATTCTAAAACAGTGTGAACGGATTGTGTGAGTCTCTTATTTTACTGTTTTAGTGATCACTGTGTGTAGGTACAACCAGAGCCTAAATTGGCAAGAAATAATTTTATTACAAGTAGAGTAAATGTGGTCAGAAGATAATTACAAATGGCTTTAACATTTGACTTATTTATTTATTGACATGAAGCAACGGCATTTCACCTTTGAGATTTTTGCCATGGTTTCTCAGTTTTTTTTCTTTTGCCTATTGTATATTATTTTCCTGTTGCATACTATTTGCTGACTCAAAATTGCGGTGGAAACAGCATGTGTGGACCAAAACAAAGAGTTTCTGTAGCTGCTAAAGTGTGGATTATTCAGTTGAATAAAAACAGAGAAAGTTTTTAATTCAAACTGTATATATTTAACAAAGGAGGAAAAAAGATACATGGACAGCACATCCAATTTATATACATTGATCTATTGCCATTAATCTAAATTTATAGAAATTTGGTTCTTGGTAAACATTTTGATGAAACTGTATAACCCACGCAACTTCATGGATATAGATCTCCTTCATGGATATCCACTTCATGGATATGGATATAGATCTGTAATACGGACGTATCATGAATGATTATGTATTAGTATGTCACCAGTATTTCATCAGTGTTTGATCCAGTTTTACTTCCGTATCTCATACATATGTACTTATGTCCGTATTCTCTTCATTATTGCATCCGTATTGCATTTATACTTTCAACTATTTTAAAATTTCTTTTTATTCAATGGCTCTGAAATACAGATGCATTTTTATTTTTATTTTAGGACTGAGCTGGGTGTGGTATGTAATGAAATTGACCTATTCAGTCCACCTGTCCACGCCTTGTTAATTTAATCCATTCCTTTCAAAAAAAAGTGACCTGATAAAGGTTTCAATTGGATTTTTTCTCTTCACCAGTCTGGTTTGTTAGAAATTTTCTTCAGTTTTCAACATGTCTGATCCTTCACCTTATCCTGACTATCTTTGCATAAATACTCAGAGGAACAGGATTATATTGGGTCTAATTCACACTGCGCTATTTGGGCCCAATTCCCATTCCGCGTCGGAATCAGTGACAAAAAAACGCACCAAGTGTCCCTTTATTGATTTCAAAGGAAGGTAGAGGTATATTTTTTTTCCCAGGTGTTTTTTGACTTGTCGCCGAAAAAAATTGTCGTGCCTTTTCTTGAAGCGGTTTTCTAGCTATTGATAAACGAATTGTAGCCGTGGTAGCAAACAATCTGTTTTAAAACACACTACGCTGTTAGATTTTTTGATGCTTTTAAAAAGAAAACATAGTCCAAAAATTATCCCTTTTTGGTGGCAGATGCCTGTCAGTGCTTATACACACATGGCGGTCTACGAAGAAACAGTGGATTTTTAGGAAGCTTTCCGAAAATTATTCTTTATTGGGGAGCAGATGCCTGTCAGTTTTTATACACACAGAGGTATAGGAAGAGGCAGTGAATGAATAGAAAATAAGTCTAAATTAAATCAATATTTGATATGACCAACCTTTGTCTTCTAAACAGCATTAATTCTTCCAGGTACGCTTGCACAAAGTCATGAATTTTGTAGGATTATAGTCAGGTGTATAATTAACCAATTATACCAAACAGGTGATAGTGATCATCATTTTAATATGCAGGTTGAATCACAGTCATTAACTATAACAGGAACAGCTGTGTAGGAGGGGTGAAGAATAGCTAAACTCTGTTAGAAAGGTGAGGTTGTGGAAGACAGTTTCATGACACAGGTCCACCAGAGCAAGACTGAGCACAGCAATAAGACACAAGTTAGTTATACTGCATCAGCAAGAGTTTTCCCAGGCAAATATTTCAAAGCAGACTGGGGTTTGAAGATGTGCTGTTCAAGCTCTTTAAAAGAAGCGCAAAGAAACGGGCAACGTTGAGGACCTTAGGTGCAGTGGTCGGCCAAGGAAACTCAGTTCAGCAGATCAAAGACAAATTATGCTTATTACCCTTCGAAATCGGAAGATGTCAAGCAGTGCCATCAGCTCAAATAGCAGAAACCAGCAGCACCGAGGCACACCCATCTACTGTTTGGAGAAGTCTGGCCAGAAGGGGGCTTCATGGAAGAATTGCGGCCAAAAAAACATACCTTCAACGTGGAAACAAGGCCAAGCGACTCAACTACGCATGAAAACAGGAACTGGGGTGCAGAAAAGTTTAAATATTTGGCTGCAACAGAAAGAAGTTTGTTCGTCAAAGGACTGGAGAGCGGTACAATAATGAGTGTCTGCAGACATGGTTCTGGGCCATGTCCTACCACAGGTAAAGCACCACAGGTAAAGCACCACAGCAACAAAAACCGCAACAAATCACCACAACCAAATGAACAGATCAACAAAGCTCACATTTCCATGGGGTCTCAGTGAACAAATTAAGAGCAAATAGGCATAAACCCATTGGCTGGGTTCTCATGCAGTATTGTTGGATTTTTTCGTTATGCTGTGATTTAGCAGAAATGACTGCAAAGAAACGAACCAAAACCGCAGAGTGAGAACCCAGCCTAATGCAGTCCTCTTCTAAATTAAAACACCTTGGCTAAATTGGTGAAATGCTACCAAGGCAAAACAAAAAAATAAAGGTACAGACTATATGTGTGGCCAACAGGGCAGAAAAGAAAGACATGGACCACACATCAACTTGTAATACTTCATCTTTTGTTTCTAATCAAAATCTATAAACTTAAATATGAGGTTCTTAGTTATCATTTTGATCAAACTGTATTAGCAGAAGACTGCATAAGGGGTTCTGCTTATTTGCTTTCAGTCTGTCCACTGAGACCACACGGAAAGTTGAGCTTTTTTGGTCTCTTGACTTGGTTGTGGTGCTGTTTGGTGGTATCTGTCGTTGTAGTGGTGGTGTTTGTGGGCAGTGGCGGATTAAGTAGACCATAGGCCTGGGGCTGTTACCCAAACTTGGGCCCCCCTTCTCCACCGCCGCCCTAACGCTACCTTCTTGTGCAAGCATTAACAAATGGGTTGTTAGGAAAACACCTGTTCCCTTAAGGTCGTTATGACAACCTGTCTAGCTTCTGGGCGGTTCTTCTTTTGCTTTGAGCCTATCTCTCTTCTCTGTCTTTCTGCCAATCAGCTGTGGGCTTATATTTATACCTGTCTCTTCCCACCTGTCTTTGCTTGTGAATATTCCTGTTTCCTGGTTCCTGATCAAGCTCCTGACTGCTCCTGTATTTCTGATTTCTGGACCTCGTGTATACTTACCTCGGCTTGTCTCTCATTAACCCTATGCCTACCGATTCTGATTATCCTTTCCTGACCGGTTTTGACCGTGGCTCGTCTGATTACCTCTACTCCATTTCTGGACTTTCAGTTAACCTACTGGCTGTCTGGTTTCCAGCTCAGGTTTGTCTGCATTTCACTTATTTTCCAAAACGACACTCTGTTAAGACAACCCGGGTTCTAAGCAGCAAAGTCCTTCTCACCTAGTGGTCAGCTCTGGCAAACACCTTAGAGTATCCTTAGATTCAGTCGACCAGAGTGGTTACGGATTAGAGGTTGCAGTTTTACGTGCACGCTCTCTCCCAGCAGGCTCCAGCAGCCTTAAGGTATCTCTCCACTTTCATTGACATAGCATGGGTGTTACGATTCTCCATGTCACATGGCTGTGTCCCTGCATACTTACAGTATCACGCTGTGCCGGAACACATCCTCCTGACAAGGGGAATCAGCCCTGGACTGCACAGACTTTTTCTGAAATACGAGTTCCTATAATAAAAATGTAGGAGAGGTGACAGATTCTCTATAAATCTAGTGACTCAAAGGTGACGACTTCTCAGATTCTAGTGGGCTTTTTCCTCTTTTCTTCTCCATCCGGTCCAGAGTTCATGACGAAATCTCCCGGCCATGACCCATTTCTGCAGAATTTGACACTCAGATGTCTCCGGCTTCTCACTTTTCCAACATTTCCACACCCAAAAACGAATATAAAATTATGGTGCCACACACTGTGACCCTAAATATAATAGTATCAAACACTGTGCCCCTGAATATAATAATACCATACACTCTACCCCTGAATATAATTGTGTCAAACATTGTAAAGTAATGCACCACATGCACAGTGACCCCTGTAGCTGCATTTCACTTGCTGAAGACAAAACTTAAGGCAGAAAGACCCACAAACAAGCAACAAGTGAAGACAGCGGCAGTAAAGGCCGGGCAAAGCATCACAAAGGAGGAAACCCAGTGTTTAGTGATGTCCATGGGTTCCAGACTTCAGCCAGTCATTGCCTGCAAAGGATTCTCTACAAAGTATTTAAAAAAAACTATTTTATTTATGGTAATGTTAATTTGTCCAATTACTTTTGAACCCCTGAAATGAGCAGGCTGTGTAGAAAAATGGTTGCAATTCCTAAACGTTTCACAGGATGTTTTTGTTAAACCCCTTGAATTAAACCTGAAAGTCTACACTTCAATTGCATCTCAGTTGTTTCATTTCAAATCCAATGTGGTGGCATGCTGAGCCAAAATCATGAAGATTGTGTCACTGTCCAAATAATTCTGGACCTAACTGTATATGAAGTTGATGATGTGTGATTTTCTTCTACAGTTTGGTGATATAATTCTCACTGCTACTGCAAAACCTTTTAGCGTAGAGAAAAGAGATCTCCATGTATAATTAGTTTCAATGAAAATCCATGATATGAAACTACTACTTCATCTTTAAAAGAGGTTTTGCAACAGCTGAGGTCTATATTATACAGTAGTCTGTCCTAGCTGCTGCAGAAAGTTCATCCACATAATAATAGTATTTATGGTATTAAAACAGTGCCAGCCGCACTGCCATAATTATCCATAATGTCCACAAACCATCACCATCTACCAGGGTCGTAGCTAAAGGCTCATGGGCCGGGTGCAAGAATTCAGCTTGGGCCCCCTACCCCTCCCCAACACCACCATCACCAGACCCCTGCACGCGCCTATGCCTAGCTGCCTTGCCCAACAGCCCCCATAGTATAATGCCCCCACGCAGGGCCGCCATCAGGGGGGTATTAGGGGTAGTGGTGTGAGGGGCCCGGCCAAACCTAATTGAAAGGGGGGCCCGGCAACTGCCTCGACATTCTTTTGGTAGGAAAAAACGGGCCCCTGCAATGGGGCCCGTTTTTTTCACCAAAAGAATGTCGTGAGCTGCTGCTGCTGCTGCGGGCCCCCTCCCCTCGTCATGGGGGGCCGTCAAACCGTCCGCACGCGCACCCGATCGCGCGCACAATGAAACTCCCGCGCGTGCGCACTCGCGAGCGCGCATCCACGAACGCCCGCACTGGAGACCGCCCGCGCGCGCACCCGCGATCGACCGCGCGCGCACCCGCGACCGGCCGCCCGCGCACCCGCGAACGAAGCGTGCGCAGTCGCGGACCCACATGGACAAAACTTACCTGGAGCCTGGCTGGAGGTGAAGGACTGGACGTCTGGACCGAAGACCTCCCCTGGAAGACATCGCCGGAAGAGGACTGGAGTGGGAGCAGCTCTTCTGACAGTGAGTAAATTATCTCGAAGTGCTGTTTATGTATGGCCCTGTTCACACAGTATTTTGCAGGCAAAAAAAAATCTGCCTCAAAATTCCTTAAAGAATTTTGAGGCAGATTTTGCCCTGCCCACACTATCTTGCCGCGTTTTTTTGCTGCGTTTTTTGCTCGCGGCGATTGAGGACAGCAGACAAAAAACGCAGCGAAAAATGCATTTTCTGCCTCCCATTGATTTAGATGGGAGGTCAGAGGCGGAACCGCGGCAAGAAAGGACGCGCTGCTTTTTCTTTTTTCCGCGACTGGCTCCCATTGATTTCAGATTAAATCAATGTGAGGCGGTTTTGGAAGTTGTTTGGTGCTGATTCTGACGCAGCGTCCGAGTCAATATCAAGGCCCAAAAACTCTGTGAACTGGGCCTTATTGTCAGGGCTTATTCAGACGAACGTGTAATACGTCCGTGCAACGAGCGTGATTTTCACGCGCCTCGCACGGACCTATGTTACTCTATGGTACCGTGCGGACTGTCAGTGATTTTCACGCAGCGTGTGTCCGTGTGTCCGCTGCGTAAAACTCACGACATGTCCTATATTGGTGCATTGTTCGCGCATCACGCACCCATTGAAGTCAATGGGTGCGTGAAAATCACGCCCAGCACTTCCGCAGCCGTATAAACTATGAATGAAAACAGAAAAGCACCACGTGCTACAAACATACAAACAGAGTGTCATAATGATGGCGGCCGCGCGGAAATCACGCAGCCGCGCATCATACGCTGCTGACACACGGAGCTGTTATGGACCTTTTGCATGCGCAAAAAGCAAACGTTTTTTGTGCGTGCAAAAAGCACACGCTCGTGTAAATCCGGCCTTAGGGTAGGAACACACTAGGCATGAACACTGCGGATTTTATGCAACACATTTTATTGTGTAAAATCCGCAGCGTATTACAGTCGCAGCCGAGTGGATGAGATTTTAACAAATCTCATCCACACGCTGCAAAAATAATGGACCTGCAGTGTGACTTTGGCTTTTTAAGTCGCATGTCAATGTATTCTGTGGGATCGCTGCTCCTCTGTTGCGGAAATGCTGCGGTTCTGCCGAAAAAATCACACAAGAGAAGAAAAAAAAGGTACTTTTTTAAATTGATAAAGTTTAGACTTACCCCGGCCGTAGTCCTGGTGACGCGATCCTCTATTCTTAGCGCAGCCCGGCCTCCTGTCATGACGTTTCATCCCATGTGACTGATGCAGCGGTCACATGGTCTGCAGCGTCATCCCAGGAGGCGGGGCTACGTTCAGAAGAGAGAGATGCGTCACCAGGACTACGGCCGGGGCAAGTCTAAACTTTTTTTTCCCTGCAGGATTCCCGCAGCGGACACGCCTCACGAAACCTGCGCCGCTATTTGGTGCGGTTTTGCTGGCAGAATTCCCTGCGGCTACCGGGATAAGCTGTGTAGTTTTACTCAGCATATCCGCCTAGTGTGTCCCTTATGATGTCGCTCCTGGAGCTGCTGCCGCTCTCTAAATAGGCAGTTGGTCCAGTAGAATTTGGAATTATTTTTTTTTGTGAACCAGCTTAAAAAAAATACAAAACTTTTGTGTTAGGGCCTGTTCACATCACCGTTCGCTTCCGCTCCGGGGTTCCGTCTGAGGTTTCTGTCGGGTGAACCCCGCAATGGAAAGTGAAAGTGATAGCACAGCTTCCGTTTCCATCACCATTAGCGCAGTCGACTGCGCTATTAATTCCGTCCGAAAACCAGCCGGAATGGTGACGAACCACCGCTCCGGGGTTCCGTCTGAGGTTTCTGTCGGGTGAACCCCGCAACGGAAAGTGAAAGTGACAGCACAGCTTCCGTTTCAATCACCATTGATCTCAATGGTGACGGAAACATCGCTAATGGTTTCCGTTCGTCACCATTCCGGCTGGTTTTCGGACGGAATTAATAGCGCAGTCGACTGCGCTAATGGTGATGGAAACGGAAGCTGTGCTATCACTTTCACTTTCCGTTGCGGGGTTCACCCGACAGAAACCTCAGAAGGAACCCCGGAGCGGAAGCGAACAGTGATGTGAACAGGCCCTAACACAAAAGTTTTGTATTTTTTTAAGCTGGTTCACAAAAAAAAATAATTCCAAATTCTACTGGACCAACTGCCTATTTAGAGAGCGGCAGCAGCTCCAGGAGCGACATCATAAGGGACACACTAGGCGGATATGCTGAGTAAAACGACACAGCTTATCCCGGGAGCCGCAGGGAATTCCGCCAGCAAAACCGCACCAAATAGAGGCTCAGGTTTGGTGAGGCTTGTCCGCTGCGGGAATCCTGCAGGGAAAAAAAAGTTTAGACTTACCCCGGCCGTAGTTTAAGTGACGCATCTCTCTCTTCTGAACGTAGCCCCGCCTCCTGGGATGACGCTGTAGACCATGTGACCGCTGCAGCAGTCACATGGGATGAAACGTCATGACAGGAGGCGGGGCTACGCTAAGAATAGAGGATCGCGTCACCAGGACTACGGCCGGGGCAAGTCTAAACTTTTTTATAAATTTAAAAAAGTGCCTTTTTTTTTTTTTCTCATTTGTGATTTTTGCGGCAGAACCGCAGCATTTCTGCAACAGAGGAGCGGCGATTCCACAGAATACATTGACATGCGACTTAAAAAGCCAAAAAGCCACACTGCAGGTCCATTATTTTTGCAGCGTGTGAATGGGATTTGTTCAAATCTCATCCACTCTGCTGCGACTGTGATACGCTGCGGCTTTTCCACAATAAAATGTGTTGCATAAAATCTGCAGTGTTCATGCCTAGTGTGTTCCTACCCTAAGGCCGGATTTACACAAGCGTGTGCTTTTTGCGCGCGCAAAAACGTGGCGTTTTGCGCTTGCAAAAGGTCCATAACAGCTCCGTGTGTCAGCAGCGTATGATGCGCGGCTGAGTGATTTTCGCGCAGCCGCCATCATTATGACACTCTGTTTGTATGTTTGTAGCACGTGGTGCTTTTCTGTTTTCATTCATAGTTTATACGGCTGCGGAAGCGCTGGGCGTGATTTTCACGCACCCATTGACTTCAATGGGTGCGTGATGCGCGAACAATGCACCAATATAGGACATGTCGTGAGTTTTACGCAGCGGACTCGAGCTGCGTGAAAATCACTGACAGTCTGCACGGCACCATAGAGTAACATAGGTCCGTGCAAGGCGCGTGAAAATCACACACGTTTCACGGACATATTACACGTTCGTCTGAATAAGCCCTAACAATAAGGCCCAGTTCAGAGTTTTTGGGCCTTGATATTGACTCGGACACTGCGTCAGAATCAGCACCAAAAAACTTCCAAAACCGCCTCCCATTGATTTAATCTGAAATCAATGGGAGCCAGTCGCGGAAAAAAGAAAAAGCAGCACGTCCTTTCTTGCCGCGGTTCTGCCTCTGACCTCCCATCGAAATCAATGGGAGGCAGAAAATGCATTTTTCGCTGCGTTTTCTGTCTGCTGTCTTCAATCGCCGCAGGCAAAAAACGCGGCAAGATAGTGTGGGCAGGTCAAAATCTGCCTCAAAATTCGGTGCGCGGTTCCAGGCGGTTGCCGGTGCGCATGCGCGGGAGTTTGCGGGTGCGCGTGATCGGTCGCACGGGCGGCGGTGTTTGACGGCCCCCATGCTACCCAGGGCCGCCATCAGGGGTGTATTAGGGGTACTGATGTGAGAGGCCCGGCCAAACCTAATTGAAAGGGGGGCCCGCAGCTCATGACATTCTTTTGGTGAAAAAAACGGGCCCCATTGCAGGGGCCTGTTTTTTTTCTACCAAAGGCAAGTCGCGGCAGTTTGCCGGGCCCCCCTTTCAATTAGGTTTGGCCGGGCCTCTCACATCAGTACCCATAATACCCCCCTGATGGCGGCCCTGGGTACCATGATATAGTACTGGACGGAGTACCGTTAACAGGCGGTGCCACGGTAGGGGGGCCCAGAAAATGTAGCTGTAGGGGGCCCTGAAATTCCTGATGGCGGCCCTGCCCCCACGTAGTATAATGCTCCCATAGCTGACCACACACAGTATAATGCCCCATAACTGCCCCATACGGTATAATGACCCCCCATAACTGCCCCATACCATATAATGCTCCCCATATCAGTCCCCACAGTATAATGCCCCAAATAGCTGCCCTATACAGTATAATGCCCCCCATATGAGCCCCCATATAGTATAATGCCCCCCATATCAGCTCCCCATACAGTATAATGCCCCCCATATCAGCTCCCCATACAGTATAATGCCCCCCATATGAGATTCCCATACAGTATAATGGCCCCATATGAGCTTCCCATACAGTATAATGCCCCCATATGAGCTCCCCATATATTATAATGCCCCCCATATCAGCCCCCCATACAGTATAATGCAGCCCATATCAGCTCCCCATACAGTATAAAGCCCCCTCATATCAGCTCCACATACAGTATAATTCCCCCTATAAGTCCCCATACAGTATAATGCCCCCATATCAGCTCCCCATACAGTATAATGCTCCCCATAAAGTATAATGCCCCCATATCAGCCCCCCATACAGTATAATGCCCCCCATATCAGCTCCTCATACAGTATAATGCCCCCAATATCAGCTCCTCATACAGTATAATGCCCCCCATGCACAATATCAGTCCCCCATACAGTATAATGCCCCCATATGTGCATAATAGAAAAATAACATTATGACTTACCCTTTCCCGTTCCCACGCCGGGTGGAGGATCCTTTTCCTCCTCCGGTGTGTGCTACGAGTGACTCGGCGCAGATAGGCACGATGATGTCGCTACATCCTGCCCGCCTGCGTCGAGCCGCTCAGGGCACAGTGAATGCTGGAGCAAGGAGCCGTCAGCTCCTTGCTCCAGCATTGAATAGAATCGGGACCTCGTGAGTGACTCGCGACCCCCTGGAGGTCTTCACACGACCCCCCCAGTGGGACGCGTCCCACAGTTTGTAATGTATTGACAGTTTACGGTGGAGAGAGAAGGGGGGGCTGTAATTTAACGGGCCCTCCCCCTCTCCACCGCTAACACCGACAGCACAAGACAACACAATACAACACCATACATTACATTACAATACAGACTCTGCAGCTCACCTGGAGTCCTCCTCATCGGCTCTCCCACGCTGGCTGGAACGCCCCTCACGTGACGTCACGGTCACATGGTACACTAAGTACCATGTGACCGAAACCAGGAAGTGCCAGCTTCATGGCACAGAGAATTTATTTAATCAGCATGCTGTATGGCAAAGGAGGCCCCGTGGGCACCCCAGGCATAGGGGCCTGGTCGCAACAACGACCGCTGCGACCCCTATAGCTACGCCACTGCCATCTACATTGACCCTTAAACAGTACTATCCATAGCTTCCACAAAACTGTGTCAACCATAGTGTTACCAAAACAGTACCACTATAGATGCAACTTCAAAACAGCGGCATCTATTTATTTATTTCAGTTACATATATAGCGCCAACATATTACGCAGCGCTGTACAGAGGTCCTCTTCTACTGTCCCCGTTGGGGCTCACAATCTAAATTCCCTATTGGTATGTTTTTGGGGTGTTGGAGGAAACCGGAGTACCCGGAGGAAACCCACGCAAACACGGGGAGAACATACAAACTCCATGCAGATGACCCCAGCGCTGCAATCTACAAGGATATTAAAATAGTTCTATCCACAGTGTCACCATAACAAACATACTTACCTGCGCTGCACTCAGGCACCTCAATCCTCTTGAATAAGATACATTTTAGTAGTAAGTTTTCCCTCAACCACAATCCTCTTGACACCACTCATATAAATACGATTTTTATATAATAGCATCAGGGCTGGCGTCAGCACCTAGCAAGCTTGGGCAGATTGCAGGGATTTTGTAATGCACTTTATAAAATAAAAATCGCAAAACAGACATATTTAGTATCCCCATAAAGGTAACAACACCTTACAACACAGTAAATACATTCATTTTGGTGATCAGTAAATGGCATCTATAAAAATGGTACAATAGCATTTGTTTCTGCATGTAAACCATAATAATTAATAATGAATAATTAGGTTAATATAAAAGAAACGTTTACTAATGTGCATGGCAAAATGGCGCCCAATAAAATTGCATCGATATAAAAATGTAAAAGTTAGAACTATAAGCGTGTTTTGGCATAAAACAAAAAAGGCTTTTACAGTTCTCTGGTAAAAAGGCCAGTAAAATATATTCAGATCATTTTTACAAAAAAAAAATCAACAAAATGTCACTGGCAACATTATTATTATGCAGTATACTGGGTGGGTGAAAAAAGATGAGGCATGAGGGGGCCCTCTGTGACTCAAGGGCCTGAGGCCCATGTAAACCTGGAGTCAGCCTTGGCTAGCGTAATAATGGCCACTAAACCATAAATCATATATGTACCTTTGTTGCACCTCATTTTAAAAGCTTTATACACAGTTCTAAAATTTTTCATTTGCAAATTACAATGTTTGGAATCATAACACCTTATTTCGAAGAAGCCTGGAAGTAAACCAAAAACATGAGATAAGAGATAATTAGTTATAACATGAAATACTGAATTTGTTGTAGCGGTCACTTACATAATCGCCTTTGTGAGCCTTGAAAATGCTGATATGTGTTAATCAAGGACTCAGGGTGACACCAAGACCGAGTAAATACAAGATAGGCCGCAGTTCTTATGAACATTCCTAAGTGTCCACAATACGCATCTCATGAGGAATTCACTTCACCAATAAAATATACTAAGGACCATGGCAGGGAAAAAGCTGAAGATCTCGGCTTTGGTTACGCTATTACAAAAAATTATTTTAACAATTTATACAATTATCTCTCACATGAACAATTAGTAAAATTCCTCTATAACCCACCCCATCAAAATCAGGACTGTTGTAATCATTCTGAATCATGAATGTATATAATGAGAACATCCCATAAAGTTCTGTTTTTAGACATTTCTTTTTAAGTCACTGAAACATATTCACTGTGTATCAATACCTCAAAATGTAAAGATCTCTGCCTGCCTGCAGTAGGTGAATGGAAACACTCGTTGGATACATTTAGAGTCTTGGAAGGTCAGGTCCTGGGTGGCGCGCGGTCCTTGGCAGGACTGTTGCAGTAGAGATGGTACAGACACCATGATGGCAACTGAACTTCAAAAGGTGAACACAAAAATAAACACTTCTCCCCGACTTGTAGAGGCACCGTCTCTTATGACACGGCGCAGGTAGGTAGATGATGGTTGGCTTTTAAACTCTGATAAAGCCAAGGGCGCTTCTCCAATGATTGTTCCTTATCGCTGCCATGTAAAAATGGCAGCGACAATCCCACAAATGAGCAAACAATCGTTTCTCGACTGATTAGATATTTTATGCTGCCTAAATAATGATCGTTTGTCGGCAGCACATCTCCCTGTGTAAACAGGGGGTGTGCTGCTGACAAGATGCAACATGTATGGGGACAAACAATTCTATTAATGATCGTTCATCTCCATAATCACGATCATAGCTCCATGTAAATGAGCAAACTAGCACCAATTGAAGTTTTTATCGTTTATTGGCGCTTGTTACCGGTCTGGACCCTTTTAGCTGGTTTATGAGAAGTGTATTAGTGCAAGGAGAAGGCAAAGTTCTGTCCACCACATTTGGGCAGGGGCTTCTCCATGCATAGCCAGAACCAGAAGTATAATTGAGGTAGCATCAACAGCTTGTGAATATGTCAGAACAACAAGAAAAACCTTGACAATTGCTGATAGCTCTGACGCAATACTTTATTAAGGGGCTATCATAGCATGCCAAGTGTTGCCAATGTAACTCCAGTCTAAAGCCTCATGCCCACTTCAGTTTTTTTCATCAGGGTGCTATCCGTTTTTTCAACTGATAGCACCCTGACACATTCATTTCAATGTGGACATGCACACTTCCGCTGTTTTAACTGAACCGTGCGGCCCTTCCATCAAAAGTAGTGCAGGTCCTACTCCATCATTTGTAACATACTGTATGTGTTATACTGGCTTTATAGGTTTGTTAGAAGACTGTGCGGCTTGTCATAGACCTGTGATTGTAATAAGATAAGTTATCCGATCATCATAAAACGTTACATCACAGGGAAACACAAAGATGGACATTATTGAGATACTTAAAATGGGATTCTGAAAATAAAGGGCACAAATCAATTCCAGTGGTGATGAAAGGACCTGCATGGCTCATTACATAAAAAAATACATCACTTTACGAACATCCCCGCAGAATGTAACAACTTTTTTTCGCTATCTTAGATAGATATTAGATTAAGATAGATAGATAGATAGATAGATAGATAAAAATATGAGATAGACGTACATACAGTATGTATGAGGAAGCCCAAGCTTTCATGTGCAGTGTTCCAGGGCTTGTTTCAACAAAAACCCCTTAGGCTATGTTTACACAGAGTTTTTTTGACCCTTTTTTTGACATGAAAAACCGCACCAAAAACGTCCGAAAACGCCTCCCATTGAAAAAGAAGCGACATGCCCTATCTTCACGCGTTTACATCTCTGACCTCCCATTGACATCAATGGGAGGCAGAGAAAGTGTTTTTTTGCGGCTTTTTTTGCCCGCAGCAGTCAACGGCCGGGGGCGGAAAAAGACAGGAAAAACACAGCGAAAAACACGGCAAATGGCGTGCAGGCAGGTCAAGATCTGCCTCAAAATTCCGTCTGGAATTCTGCCTGCAAAAAAACTCTGTGTGAACATACCCTTAATATGAGTCCCCGAAGCAGAAGTTGCCGTCAGCTGATGATTTTCTTTGCAGTATATTACATAACAGCCATTCTGATAAATGACCATCCATATAATTCATGGTTCAAGTCTGCCACATAGAGCAGCTGCTTGTTAGCGACTCTCAGCTCCGGTTCATAGAGAAAGGTCTCGAAGAGCGGGAGATGACTTTCTATGATGTCAATATTCCCTAATATATTGAAATGACCTTATTAGGGTACCATAATTCTGATACCCTCCAGATATATAGAGCATGAGCTGCATGTCCACATGGAATTGTATCATAAGTCATAGCATTAGTAAGCATTAATAGGCTATCTGTGAAATAATCATAAGAAAGGCTAGAGCTAAGATATAAAGCCGGCCATACACATGATATAACTCGTTCGGCCAACAGAAATTTCTCCCACCTTCACCATAAACATCCACTCTTGGCTCGGCCAAGCATGCATGTTTATTTCATTGTGGAGGGACAAATAAGCCGCTGCCAGACTGAATATGTTTGATCATATTTGCAACTGAGAGAGAAGAACATCCTGCTGAATAATTACATAAGGAACCAATTTTTCTACCAGTGTTCCTGTTCATACATAGTTGTATTAACCTTTTTATACTTGTCATGGATATACACTATTGGGAATGGACTATGGACCTTGTGAGGCCTACGAGGACTTAAATGATACCAAATCGTATTGCTCACAGCAGACTGCCTGCACACTTGAGATACATAGTACCTGGACAGTGGTGGAGCATGAAAATATTCCACACTGCATTGCCCATACTATAGTGAAGGCCAAATAGTAGTAACAGCATCCATACAGAATTCTCTTAAAGGGAAGGTGTCATGACATTTTTTTTTTTCATATAATATTGCTTTTTGTATGATATTAAAATAAATTTTATTTATTTGTGTTCTTGTGTTCTACTTTTTCCTTTTTCTTACTTTTACTTCTCTATGGGGGCTGCGATTTTTTTTTAAATCTCTGTATGTGGCGATTAACGACCAAAACGAAACTCATTAGCAGAGCGAAATCCGGCACAATTTTCATGTGGACCGGAAGCCGCTGCCGTACAGTAAGATGACGACTTCCAGCCGCGGTTTCCGTCCATATGTTCAAGGAAGCGAAGACGCAAGGAATAGGAGCGGAGGCGGCAGCGGCGGCAGGAGCAGGTAAGTTATGTTTGTGTATGTGATGTGTGTATTATGTTTGTGTATGTTCGTGTCATACTGTCTGCTTTGCACTGTATCTAATCCTCCTACACTGTGCAGTCACTCAGAAAATGGCGGCACACAGTGTAGGAGGTTTGAAGATTCAAATCCCTCCTTCTCCTGGCACTAGCCAGAATAAGGGAGGGGGGATTGTGTGAGGACACTAGAGCGAGTGTGTCTACCCCAAATTTGCAGCATAAAGCAATGAGGTTGCTTTACCACATTGACCATGCTGCAATTTTGGGAACTGCTCCCTCTAGTGACCAGCACATGGAAATGTTATAAATTAAAAAATTAGAATCTAATTTATAATATTTCCTTACTTGTGAAAAAATTAAAAAAATTAAAACAATGTGTAAAAATACGGGGGCTGAACGCCTCTAAACATCTGCCCATTGATGGGAAAAACGGCGTTCCGTTCCCACGGGGCGTTTTTTACACGGCCGTGTAAAAATAAACACCTTGTAAAAAGAAGTGCATGTCACTCCTTGAGCCATTTTTGGAGCCATTTATCATTGACTCAATAGAAAAACAGCTCCAAAAAGGGCCGCAAAAAACGCTGCAAAAAACGCTAGTTGCTTAAAAAACAGTTGAAAATCAATATATGATATATATATATATATATATATATATATATATATATATATATATATATATATATATATATATATATATATATATATATATATATATATATATATAGTCATACTCACCTGGTCTCCAATTACAGGTTGTTGCGATCAGATGGGACAAAACGACGTTATCTCAAGAGGCCGCCAGAGACGCGTCGCAGCAGCGGTCACAAGGGGCAAAACGACCTCATCTCAGGAGGCTGGCAGGAACGCGTCACTATGGGAGACCAGGGGAGGTGAGAATGGCATTTTTTTTAATTTTAGGGGTGGAATCGCAAGTGCCTTAATTGCCCTGTTTGACTCTCTGATGTGTTCTAGGACAGAAATTCGCTCATCTGTAGTACTGATGTTTAGGATTTGGAAGGTTACCTGTTAAATACATAAGTATGTAGATACCCTATACATACAATTTTCATAATACCCGTATCCTCTTAACGACCTGACCTATATTGGCCTTAATGACCAAGCAGAATAATAAGCCAGTTTTTGTTGGCACTATTATTAGCAATTAGATATATGCAAAACAATGAGTATCAGCGAGCAGCGGCACGCTATCAGCACCAGGATTTCAGTTTAAAATAAAATTTATTTATTCGAAAAAAAATTGTCTCTTGAACAAAGTTCTGACGGAAAGCTCCGACGGAACGTCAGAACGGGACCCCAACGCAGATGTGAACAGATCCTAACATGCTGACACTGACTGACACATATCTCCCTAAAATCTATCTCTCTATCAAAATATTGTATATCTAAATATTTGTTCTCTTCTACTTACTATGAAACACACTAACTGACACTTATCCACTATCTATCTGTAATCTGTGTTTTACTATCTTCCACTCTCTGTCTGACGTACTATCTCTCCTATCTGTATCCCCACAAAGCAGCAGCATTTCCTGATTGGACGGTTTATAGTGGTTATAACTCATCACACCTATACCACTCATGTTTACCATACACTGTAAATAACATGTCAACTTTATTCTATTGGTCGGTAAGATTACGAAAATACTAAATATATATATAGTAAAAACCCTTTCTAACAAAAAATACTTTTTTTTTTGCATCGCTGCATTCCGCGCCACATCTATTGTATTTTTCCGTTATTGTAGCCATATGTGGGCTTGTTTTCTGCGGAATAAGATGTAGTTTTCATTGGTACCATTTTGAGGTACATGCAACACGTCACTTAGGCTTCTGCGTCAGGGCTCCATTCCGATGTTCGGTCGGAGCTTTCCGTTGGAACGAAGCCCTGACTGACACAAACTGATTTCAATGGTGACGGATCCGGTGCCAATGGTTTCAGTTTGTCTCCGTTGTGCATGGGTTCCGTCGTTTTGACGGGATGAATACAGTAATCTTTTTTTTTAGTGGGGAGGAGCAATTCCCTTATTGTTTTTGCATTTTTTTTTTTCAGTCACAGCCGGGCTCCTGCAGGTAAAGTGCGGGTAAAGTGCTGGCACAGCTCCTGTGCCTGTGCGATCACCATCACATACATGCACTTTGAGATGTGGGAAGAAGGCCCTTCCCTTGACGTACATGTATGTGAAAATGCAGAAAGTGGTTTGCCAGAAAAACACATTGATAGATTGCCATGCACCTTCAATGTTTATCCAGGCGTATTATTGCTTCCGTACATGCAGCTGTGAGTGGTACTGCAGGTCAGCCCAATTTGCCTGACCCCTTTGTTCACCTATCCCATATTGATGGTCTATCTTAAAGATAGTCCAACAATGTGTTTTCCTGGCAGACCCCTCTAACATCTGATTTCTTTTTCACAGACTTTAACTACAATGAAATGTTATTTTCATGTAACAAATTAATCTAAAAGTGAGTGCACACCATGGTGCTTTGTGTTTGAGATGTTTATTTTGTTTGATAGACTGCGTATGCTGTGTGGTTTGTGTTACATTGAGTTCCTTAAGCCTCACAATAAAGATGAAGGGACTGTGATAACATAAGCAGTTTATGTAGCACAAATAAATACTTATACTTGTTATCTGTTCTGTTTCATACAACAGCATAGTTTACACAAATATTCATTGTGTGCTAGAAGTCACAGAGATAGCTGAAATGACGTGAACAGTTAATTATGAATGTATAATTTCAGGTAGACGTAAGCAACCTGACACCGATTTGAACCAATGCATTTGCTTTATGGATTATAATCGATGTGCTATGACCCTCTTTCTTTAGCTAGGGGTTGATTTGAATGCATAACAAAAAAAACAAGATGATAATGTCAACCAATTTTTTCAGATCCCAATAGAATTGGTTGACATTATCGTTCAGGTGTACTGGCCTTGTCGTCATCTGAGCA
This sequence comes from Rhinoderma darwinii, assembly GCF_050947455.1. NCBI lineage: Eukaryota > Metazoa > Chordata > Amphibia > Anura > Rhinodermatidae > Rhinoderma > Rhinoderma darwinii. The sequence goes on from NC_134693.1 coordinate 55,216,950, forward strand.
CTGAGCGTGTGCAGAATTCCGTTAGACTCGTCTCAGGACTCTTCTCTGGTCATTTACATTTAGCGTACGCTGTATTTTGACTTCTTTTAGACAAAATGCTAAAACGGACAGTTTTGAGAGGGGCATGTTTAGGACGCTAAACCCCAGAGGTTTAACGACATGCTGGTGGTTAAGTGCTCTAAAATCTTGTGACAGGTTCCCTTTAGGGCCCTTTAACACATTCAAATAAACGGCCCATTACGAGTGCCAATCGACGATATATCGTTCAGGCAATCACTGCTCCTTGTAAAAGCTCTTTTAGTCCCAATGTGACTTTCACCTTAGAACTGATAACTATAGTTACACAACTAGGGTATACTACGTATTTTCACTTACAAGAATAAGTGTTAAAAGCACTTTTTACAGTTGGTTGTCTCAGGAATATTAAATATTAATATTTGTACAATAACCCCTTGAGGATATGGCCGACTTTTGGCCTTAAATGGGTTCTACGCTTTGGACAATCTCTACTTGTTTGAAAGGTCCCTTAAAGAGACTCCGTCACCAGTTTATCAATTCTCTATCTCCTAACTGATCTAATAGGCGCTTTGCTGCTGACTACAGTGTGATTTGTTTTAAAAAAATGTTTACTATTTGCAAAGTTATGAGCATTTTTCTAAATATGTAAATTAGCCTTTATTAGACAAGTGTGAAGTAACAGCAGCGATTCTCCTGAGGTGGAGCCTCCTCACAGCCTCTGACGCTGACCTATCAGCATGAAGATGCTTCACACAGTATGAGTACCAGTCTGGAGGGAAGGGGGATCACTTCTAACAGCAATATCTCGGGCTGTAGACCACCTAGAACAGCAGTGGCATATGAAAGAGGAGATTCTAATCTTTCATATGACACCAGGATCGCAGTTCTAGCTATGACACAACAGGAGATATCGCCAGTTGAATACACAGTCGGGAATGGAAGCTGTATACTATATGATCACACTGTGTTTCTGAGCAGGGAAGGGGGAGAAGCTGTGTGCTGATTGGACAACGCCATACAGAAAAAATTACACCGCCAAGAGTGAAAAGAAATAGTCACCTCCTATTTGGCTATTAGAGCCACATTAGCATATTTAGAAAAATGCTCATAACTTTGCAAATAATAAAAGTTTTTTTTAAAACAAATCACAAACTCTCCTGCTGGGTCCCCTAGCAGTCTGCTGTAATCCGTTTACAAATCTGGCAGTGAAGGACCTTTTACACGGGCCAATAATCGGGCAAACGAACACTGATATGAACACTCGTTTCCAATCATTGCCCTGTGTAATGTGTAAAAGAACCCGTGTTCGGTTTACCTGCAGCGCCACTACAGGGGAAGTCAAGCATTGCAGAGTGCATATTCAAATCAATGGGTTCTCTGTGTAATGCAGAACACGCTAGGTTCTTCACAGTGAGAGATACTATTTGTAGCCGATCTCTACTTTGGCCAAGAGATGAGGACCCTCTCTTTTAACACAGAATACCCTAATAGGGTATATGGAAATGGATTTTCAAAACCGGACAACCCATTTAAAGAGGCTCTGTCACCAGATTATAAGTGCCCTATCTCCTACATAATCTGATCGGCGCTGTAATGTAGATAACAACATTGGTTTTTATTTTGAAAAATGATCATTTTTGACCAAGCTACAAACAATTTTAGATTTATGCTAATTACTTTCTTAATAGACAACTGGGCGTGTTTTTACTTTTTACCAACTGGGCGTTGTACAGAGGAGTGTATGAGGCTGACCAATCAGTGACCAATCAGCGACATACACTTCTCATTGTTCCAGCACAGTGTGATTGTGCAGTGAAAGAAGCAGGGCTGGAACAATGAGAAGTGTATGTCGCTGATTGGTCACTGATTAGTCAGCCTCATACACTCCTCTGTACAACGCCCAGTTGGTAAAAAGTAAAAACACGCCCAGTTGTCTATTAAGAAAGTAATTAGCATAAATCTAAAATTGTTTGTAACTTGGTCAAAAATTATCGTTTTTCAAAATAAAAATCACTGTTGTTATCTACATTACAGCACCGATCAGATTATGTAGGAGATAGGGCACTTATAATCTGGTGACAGAGCCTCTTTAAGAACGCAACAATTTTTGTTGTTTTTTTTCATCTCCACATTTCGAAAGTCATAACTATTTTATTTTTCTGTGAAGTGAGGACTTGTTTTTTGCGTATGTATTAAATAACTATTGTTAATTTATTGGGGGGGGGTCTATTGGAAAAAAACCTGCATCGTAATAGTACAGTATTATGCAGAAACTACCCACTCTACATGCCGCACTATTACGACACGATGCGGGAAGAGATTAAAAATAAAGAGGGCCTGTTACATCTCTTCACATGTCTATTTTAGTAAACAATTGTATTCTACATTATCTAACATTAATTCTCAGAACTCTTCCACTGTTGTTCCTCCTAGAAATTTATGAATAAATTAGCAACTGTGTGTTACCATTCCCCTGGGGTGTTTCCCTACACAGTCGCACTCTGTCAGCACTGATTGGACATTGTTAGTCTGTGGAGAGACACACCCCCAACTGGTAACACCTAGTTGTCAATCTATACATACATTTCTAAGAGGAATTACAGAGGAAGAGCACAATGTACCATTTGAAGAAAATATGCTCCAGTATTGTTATTTCTTGGGGTACACAGTTATTTACTAAAACAGACATGTTAGGAGAGGTAACAGTTCCTTTTAAAAGGGAACCTGTCACCGACTTTATGCTGCCCTCTCCGAGGGCAGCATAAAATAGTGACAGGCATGCTGATTTTAGCAGGTCTGTCTCTCAAGTCTGATAGTTTAGTGATTTAGGATGACTTACATTTTGAATGTTGCAGCGCAGTGCGATCACTGGGAGGAAGGAGTCCAGCCAGTCAGGGATGAGCGCAGAATAAAGTCACCGACGGGTTCCCTTTATGTTTGCTACATGACTAGTGTATAGCGACTGTATTTAAATTAACAAGAGTAATGAATAGAATCATATAATAATAGTAAAAATGGGAGATATCGATGCTTTGAAATTGGTAAAATATGTTTTGGAATCTAGTGTTTTAGAATCTAAGGCTTTGTTCACATCTGCGTCAGGGCTTCCGTTCCGACGTTCCATCTGAGCATTCCTACGTATTCATCCAGTCAAAACGACGGAACCCTTGCACAACGGAGACGAACTGAAACCATTGGCACCGGATCTGTCACCATTAAAATCAATGGTGATGGAAACGGAAACTTACGTTTTCAGTTTGTGTCGGTCAGGGCTCTGTTCCGATGGAAAGCCCAGACGAAACGTCGGAACGGAGCCCTGACGCAGATGTGAACATAGCCTAAACCTTCTAAAAAATATTTTCTTCCCTGGAATACTGTGGTTTGTATTGTTTACCTTGACTGTGTATTGACTAACTTTTATTGGAGGCAATAACTAGCCCCTTTTATTTGTGAGCTCTTTTGATTGTGCTGCAGGTTAACTAGTAATCTTTTCAGACAATTCTTATTGCTAGTGGCTCCCCAAATAGTTACTTTGTGTTTGTTTCTAAAGATAGAGCTGTGGTTGCTTTTTTAATTACTACGAGTCTTTTAAGTCTTTTAAGAAAATATTCTTCATTTCTTGCAATACTCTGACTTTTGTTGGATTCAATTAATTTATCCAACTAAAAAATGGTAGTTAAAGTCTAATTTACTAATTTAGTTATGTGACTTGCGGTAAAACCTAATGTCCGATGCCATGCTGATAGGAACGAGAAAGCTGAGACATGGGGAGTTATTTGCTGGGGGTTTTATATTATAGAGCCTGCCTGTTACATGGAGTGACCAATGGTGTAGTTGTTCTGCAGGGTTAAGGAGTTTTTTAAAAGACGCAGAGGTACATAATAAAGTAGTGCAAACAACTTACTATACTTTATTTCTGACCCTGGACCCTTGTGAGAGTGAAGTAATGGTTACCTGGAATCGCACCTGAATTTTCGGGTTTAGTGTGCATGTTCCATCCAATTTCATGATATAGTGATGGTAGCGGAAGTTGCCGCCCTGTGATCCCACACTACTGATCTGATCGTCTCAAGCGTCACGGTTTGCAATTCAGTTCATAGTCGCAGTTCAAACATAACAACCCTAAAGCTTTCTAATCCAGGGGTTGTTTTGTGGGTGTAGACGCACCCACAAATTAATTTGCTTGCTGCTTTTTGGGGCTCTGACTCCTGAAAAATTTCCTGTTTGCAATGTGATAGTACTCAAATCAAGGCACGATGGATATAGGTTGCATTCATATGATACAGTTTTCTTCAATTTCTTAAAGAGTATCTATTGTTACAAGACAAAATCATAATCACCCCCAGGCGGTAGTATATTATATGTAGTGGAGTCAAAAATTATACATCTAACCTGTATTTTTTTTAGGTATTTTTCAATTCTGTTACATGCCTTTTGATATGCATGTTTTCTCTGTCTATGCCTGAAGTGTGGGAGGGTTATTCCTGGTGTAATGCTAGGATTGGGCTGTGCGTTCTAAGCAAATCAGAGGTCTTCCCACTCACAGCATGCAAACTTACAGAAAGAGAGGATCGGCAGCTGCATCCCGCTCCCACCTGTCTTCTATTTATTGTATTACCTTAGACAGATGTTTTGGGGACAGAGGAGGTATACAGGCAGGTTAAAGGAACTACATGCTTCTGGAAAGTGCCACTTTCTCATATAATATAATATAATATTATAATATATTACAGAGCTTAACATATTCATGTACTACTAATTCATGTAAACAAAATATGAGTGAATATATTAACCCTTTTGGGACGAAGCCATTTTTTTGTTGTTTTTGTTTTCACTTCCCGCCTTCCAAGAGCCATAACTTTTTTATTTTTCCGTCCATGGAGTGGTGTGAGGGCTTATTGTTTGCGAGAAGAGTTCTAGTTCCTGTTGGCACTATTTAAAGTACCATATAATGTACTGGGAAACGGAAAAAAAATTCTTTGTGGGGTGGAATTGGAAAAAAACTGCAACTCCTTCATTGTTTTTTGGGTTTCGTTTTTATGGCGGTAAAAACGACAACTTAACTTTATTCTGTGGTTCAATACGATTACGGAAATACTAAATTTAGTTTTTTATATATAGGTTTTTTTACGTTTGTTAAATAAAATTTACTTTGTGTCACCACATTCTGAAAGCCATAACTTTTAATTTTTTCCTCGATTGATCGGTGTGAGGGTCTGTTTTTTGCGGGACAAGCTGTAGCTTTGTTGGTACTATTTTTTGGTACATATGACTTTTTGATCATTTTTTTACATTTTTTAAGTGCTAAGATGACCAAAAAACAGCGATGCTGGTGTTTTAATTTTATTTTTACGCCATTCACTGTGCAAGTCAAATAATGTTATACTAATGTTAATAATGTTATAATAGTTTGGAATTTTACGGACGCGGCAAAACCAATTTTGCTTATCGTTTTAAATTTTATGCATTACGTTTTACCATAGAGGAAAAATGGGAAAAGGTTTTCTTTTAAACTTTTAATATTTTTTTTATACTACTAAAAACTATATCTAACTTTTTTTAACCCCTTAATGACCGGGACTGAAAAGACCTTAATGACCAGCTAAATTTTTCTGGTTTTGCCTCTCTGCGTATCAGCAGCCATAACTTTTTTATGTTTTCACTGACGTGGCTGTATGAGGCCTTGTTTTATGCGAGAGAAATAGTATTTTATTTCCCCCACAGTTTACGGCGTGAATATAGGAAAAAGCGATTCTCGGAATAGTTTTTTTTTGTTTATTTTTTATCCCGTTCACGTTTCACGCTAAATAACCCATTAGATTAATTATTCAGGTTATTACGGTCGTGTAGATACCTAATATGTGTAGTTTTTTTGTTTTTATTTAGTGTAGGGGCAATAAAGGGTATTTAATGCAGAATAAAGACTTTTTTTGGGACTTTTTTTATTGATTTATTTGTTTTGTTACTTTTTTTTTTAATCCCATCAAGGGATAACTTTATTTGTAACTTTATTTTTTACTTGTAATGTATTAGCATACTTCTGTACGCTAATACATTACACTGTGTCACGATGACACAGGCTGCTGATCGGGCAGCACATAGTGTACCCGAACAGCAGGCACACGGAACACCTGGCTCTGTCTGGCCAGGCTGTGATAGGTTCTCCCACTCCTCAGCCTACCAGCCTGAGTGGTAGCAGATCGAGTCACTCTATCAGACCTAGGAGCAGATGCAGACTGATTAACCACAGGCGTTGACACAGAAGCTGTGTCTGGCAGATCCTTTACAGTACCCCCCTTTTATGAGGGGCCACTGGACCCTTCCTAGGTGGACCTGGCTTATTGGGGAACCGAAGATGGAACCTCCTGAGCAATACCCCAGCGTGAACATCCCGGGCGGGTACCCAAGTCCTCTCCTCAGTCCCGTATCCTCTCCAAAGGACCAGGTACTGGAGGGAGCCTTGGACCATCCTGCTGTCCACAACCTTGGCCACCTCGAATTCTACCCCTTCAGGGGTAAGAACAGGGACCGGAGGTTTCCTCGAGGTAACCAAGGACGGGGAGCAGCGTTTAAGGAAGGAGGCATGAAACACGTTGTGTATTTGAAAAGACGGGGGTAACTCCAGCCGGAAGGAGACAGGGTTAAGGACCTCAATGACCTTGTACGGCCCTATATACCGGGGAGCGAATTTTTTTAACGGAACTTTAAGGCGCAAATTTTTTGAAGACAGCCACACCAGATCCCCGAGCACAAACAAGGAGTTAGCAGAACGTCTTCTATCTGCCTGAGTCTTTTGTATGCTCTGGGACGCCTCTAGGCTCTTCTAAACCTGGGCCCAGACTGTGCACAGTTCCCGATGAGCGACATCTACCTCAGGATTTTTGGAACCACCAGGTGAAACGGTGGAGAACCGTGGATTAAACCCAAAATTACAGAAAAATGGGGAGACCCCTGACGAGTTACTGACCCGGGTATTGAGGGAAAATTCGGCGAGGGGAATGAAGGAGACCCAATCATATTGACAGTCCGAGATAAAACACCTTAAATATTGTTCTAGAGACTGATTAGTCCTCTCAGTTTGGCCATTAGTTTCAGGATGGAAGGCTGAGGAGAAGGACAGATCAATCTCCAACTTTTTACAGAAAGCTCTCCAAAACAATGAAACAAATTGTACCCCTCTGTCAGAAACAATATTGACAGGAACCCCATGGAGACGCAGGATGTGTTTGACAAAGAAGGTAGCTAACGTCTTGGCATTGGGTAGTTTCTTGAGGGGCACAAAGTGGCACATCTTACTGAAGCAGTCTACTACAACCCACACCACCGAGTTGCCTTGATATGGAGGCAGATCGGTGATAAAATCCATGGAGGTATGGGTCCAAGGTCTCTGGGGAATGGGCAAAGAACATAGTAAGCCCGCTGGTCGGGACCTGGGGGTTTTGGACCTAGCACAAATTTCACAAGCGGCGACATAGGCCTTAACGTCTTTAGGCAACCCAGGCCACCAATAGTTTCAAGCAATGAGGTGCTTGGTACCCAGGATGCCAGGATGGCCAGATAGTGCAGAGTCATGATTTTCCCTGAGTACCCTTAGCCGGAATTGCAAGGGAACAAACAGCTTGTTCTCAGGAAGGTTCCCGGGAGCTGAACCTTGATCAGCCGCAATTTCGGAGCCTAAGTCTGAATCAACAGAGGATATTTTTATACCTGGGGACAAAACACAAGCAGGATCTTCCTCCGAAGGAGGGCTGGCCATGAAGCAACGCGATAGTGCATCAGCCTTAATATTTTTAGACCCAGCCTTATAGGTGACCACAAAAGTTTAAACTAGTAAAAAAACAACGCCCATCGAGCTTGTCTCGGGTTTAGCCTCCGGGCAGATTCTAGGAAAACCAGATTCTTGTGGTCGGTAAGGACCGTTACCTGGTGCCTAGCCCCCTCCAAGAAGTGGCGCCACTCTTCAAATGCCCATTTAATGGCTAAGAGTTTGCGGTTGCCCACGTCATAGTTACTCTCAGTGGGCGAGAACTTCCTGGAGAAGTAGGCACAGGGATGGAGATGGGTGAGGGACCTGGTACCCTGGGACAAGACAGCACCCACTCCCACCTCGGAGGCGTCAACCTCCACGATGAATGGCTCCATTTGGTTAGGCTTAATCAGCACTGGGGCAGAGATAAAGCACTTCTTAAGGATCTCAAAAGCCTGGACCACCTCCGGAGGCCAGTGGAGGAGATCAGCACCTTTGCGAGTAAGATCCGTAAGAGGCTTAGCGATGACCGAGAAGTTAGCAATAAATCTCCTGTAATAATTAGCAAACCCCAGGAAGCACTGTAACGCCTTCAGGGAGGCAGGTTAGACCCATTCAGCCACAGACGGAACCTTGGCAAGGTCCATGCGGAATTCATTAGGAGTGAGGATTTGACCCAAAAATGGTATCTCCTGCACCCCAAACACACATTTTTTGGATTTAGCAAAGAGTTTGCTTTCCCGAAGGGCCTGGAGCACCTTCCTGACATGCTCAATGTGGGAGGACCAGTCCTTGGAAAACACAAGTATGTCATCAAGGTACACTACAAGAAATACCCCCAGGTAGTCTCTTAAAATCTCATTTATGAAATTATGGAAGACCGCGGGAGCATTACACAACCCAAAGAGCATGACGAGGTATTCGAAATGACCTTCGGGCATGTTAAACGCAGTCTTCCACTCATCCCCTTCTCTGACTCGGATAAGGTTATAAGCCCCCCGAAGATCAAACTTAGACAATCATTGGGCCCCTGAACCTGATTGAAGAGATTAGGAACCTTATTCAAGTTTCGGTAATCGATGCACGGCCTAAGACAACCATCCTTCTTCCCTACGAAGAAGTAGAGGGGCGAATGTAACCCTTGGCCAGGCTTTCCTGGATATATTCTCTCATGGCCTCACGTTGGGGACAAGAGAGATTAAATATCCTACCCTTAGGGAGCTTAGCTCCTGGTACCAAAACGATTGTGCAATCGTATTCTCTATGAAGAGGTAACACTTCGGAGGCCTTTTTAGAAAAAACATCAGCGAAGTCCTGAATAAACTCAGGTAGAGTATTCACCTCCTCAGAGAGAAAAATAAAATTAACAGAAAACCAGGACGTCATGCATTCATTACCCCATTTAGTAAGATCCCCAGTATTCCAGTTAAACGTGGGATTATGCATCTGCAACCAAGGAAGGCCTAAAACAAAATCGGATGATAATCCCTGCATCACCAGTACAGAACACTGTTCCAAATGAATGGAGCCAAGAATGAGTTCAAAAACAGGGGTATGCTGCGTAAAATAACCATTAGCAAGTGGAGTGGAGTCGATACCCACTACCGGGACAGGTTTAGGCAAATCAATCAATGGCAAAGCTAGAGACATAGCAAAATCCACAGACATAATATTAGCAGAAGACCCTGAATCCACAAAGGCACTGCCGGTGGCAGAGCTACCCTCAAAAGAGACCTGAAAGGGAAGCAAGATCTTATTAGGTTTCATATTTACGGGAAATACCTGTGCGCCCAAGCGACCTCCCCGATGGTCACTTAAAGAGACTCTGTCACCACATTATAAGTGCCCTATCTCCTACATAAGGTGATGGGCGCTGTAATGTAGGTGACAGCAATGCTTTTTATTTAAAAAAACGATCTTTTTTCACAAAGTTAGGAGCGATTTAAGTTTATGCTAATGAGCTTTCTTAATGCCCAAGTGGGCGTACTTTTACTTTCGACCAAGTGGGCGTTGTACAGAGGAGTGCATGACGCTGACCAATCAGCATCATGCACTCCTCTCCATTCATTTACACTGCACTAGCGATATAGATATATCACTATGTGCAGCCTCATACACAAGCCCTAACATTACTACAGTGTCCGGATAATGAATACACATGAAATCCAACCTGGACGTCATGTGTACTCAGAATCCTGACACTTCTGAATCTTTTTTTGTGAGATTCCGGCAAGTGAAACCAAATCTCGTTTAGCTCCGAGATCTCGCGAGATTTCGTATCCGTTGCTGGAATCTCACAAAAAAGAGTCAGAAGTGTCAGGATTCTGAGTACACATGACGTCCAGGCTGGATGGTCATGTGTATTCATTATCAGGACACTGTAGTAATGTTAGGGCTTGTGTATGTAGCTGCACATAGTGATATATCTATATCGCTAGTGCAGTGTAAATGAATGGAGAGGAGTGCATGATGCCGATTGGTCAGCGTCATGCACTCCTCTGTACAACGCCCACTTGGTCGAAAGTAAAAGTACGCCCACTTGGGCATTAAGAAAGCTCATTAGCATAAACTTAAATCGCTCCTAACTTTGTGAAAAAAGATCGTTTTTTTAAATAAAAAGCATTACTGTCACCTACATTACAGCGCCCATCTCCTTATGTAGGAGATAGGGCACTTATAATGTGGTGACAGAGTCTCTTTAAGGCGCGGAAGTTTTCCGGCTGCTTATTCTTATGCCTAGGACAGTTGTTCACTTGATGCTTGTCATCCCCACAGTAGAAGCAGAGACCATTCTTCCTGTGGAGCTCTCTACGTTGTTGGGGAGACACGGAGGCCCCAAGTTGCATTGGTTCATCCAAGTTTTCCGTGGAAGAACCGGAACCTCGGGAGCCATCATAGGGGAGCCAGAGGAGAAGGCACAAAAACGTTCAAGTCGTCGTTCCCTGAGACGTCGGTCAAGTCGTACCGCTAAAGCCATAACCTGATCTAGAGAGTCAGAAGAGGGATAGCTAACTAAATGGTCTTTCAGGGCGCTCGACAGACCCAATCTAAACTGGCACCTCAAGGCAGGGTCATTCCAGCGAGAAGCTACACACCACTTCTTAAAGTCAGAACAGTACTCCTCAACGGGTCTCTTACCCTGACGTAAGGTCACCAGCTGACTCTCGGCAAAGGAGGTCTTGTCAGTCTCGTCATAGATGAGGCCGAGAGCAGAAAAAAAAGGTCAACAGAGAAAAGTTCAGGGGCGTCAGGAGCCAAGGAGAAGGCCCATTCTTGGGGGCCGTCCCGGAGCCAGGAGTCAATTATACCCACTCGCTGGCTCTCAGAACCTGAGGAGTGGGGCCTTAGACGGAAATAGAGCCTACAACTCTCCCGAAAGGAGAAAAAAGTCTTCCGGTCCCCTGAGAACCGGTCAGGCAACTTGAGTTGGGGTTCAAGAGGTGAGGTGGAGGGCACTACCTGGTTAGCATCATGCTGGTCGCACCTCTGAGCCAGGGCTTCAACCTGTAGGGAGAGACCCTGCATTTGCTGAGTCAGGGTCTCAAGGGGGTCCATAGTTGTGTAGGGACCAGGGTAGAAAAGGTATATGGGCCTGTGATTATGTAATGACGGGGCAGGGAGACAGACAGGTGAGCCCTAATCTGCCTGCCACTCAGTCCCTGCCTACTTGCACGACCCGTCCTAGGCGACGGCGTACAACTGGGGGACGGTCCCTACACTCAATATGTGCACGACAGACAAACAGACAAGGTACACAGAAGCTACGGGAAATGGGGCAGTTGCCCACGGCAACACGGTGAGCAACTTGAGTAGTGAACGAGCCGAGTCAAACCAGGAGTGTACGAGGTACCAAACGCAGAGCAGGAACATAGTAAGTAAAGCCAGGGTCAATTTGAAGCAGAGGTCAATAGTAGTAGCAGGAACAGCAGAGCCAGGAAACAAGACAGAATCACAGGCAAAGGAAGAGCAGGAAATGAAGGTATAAATAGACCGAGGGCGGGAGCTAGCTCCGTCTGGCCAGGCTGTGATAGGTTCTCCCTCTCCTCAGCCTACCAGCCTGAGTGGTAGCAGACTGAGTCATTCTATCAGACCTAGGAGAAGATGCAGACTGATTAACCACGGGCGTCGACACAGAAGCTGTGTCTGGCAGATCCTCTACAGAAAGTCATTCTGCCCTACCAATCAGTGTCTTTTATAGATGCAATCGACGTGATAAATTCATCAACCCAAGGAGACCTGCGCAGAAGATAGCAGGTCTCCATTGCCGCCGGACGGCGTGGGAATGGGATTAAGATGAGTTTGTATAGTTTGTTTTTTTATCCTAATAAAAAAGTGTGGCATTATCTACGGGGGGGGGGGGTGGCTTTATCTATGGGGGGTGTCTTTATTCACGGGGGGGGCTTTATCTACAGGGGGGGGCTTTATCTACAAGGGGGCTCTATCTACCAGGTGGGCTATATACTGGGGTGGGCTATATGTGGAGCACTATATAAAGGGGTGGGCTGTCAGTAGAGCACCATAGGGGGATCTAAATGTGAGGCACTATATACAGGGATGGGCTATATGTGGAGCACTATTTATAGGGGGAGATATATGTAGGGCACTATCTACAGGGGGCTGTATGGCAGGCACTATCTACAGGGGGCACGGTGTGTGTGTGTGTGTGTGTGTGTGTGCGTGTGGGACACTGTGTACGGTGCTATTATAATTAGAGGTGCAGTATATGGCGCTATTATATTTAGGGGCATAGTGTGTGATATAATGAGAACTTTATCTTGGTTTATAGGTGTGGAAATGTTTGAAAAGTGAGAAGCTGAAGACATCTGAGCGGCAAACTGCAGAAATAGGCTGTGACCGGGAGAAGTCATCATAGAGGTCTGGACCGGATGCAGAAAAAGAACTAGAATCTGAGACATCACCGGTGAGTCACTTAATGTAAATGTTTATTCTGCCTCTAATCAGTACTGTAGTCACTGTATGATCTGCAGCGAGATGATGGGTGGTATGATTATGGTATGATTTTTGTTTTTGTGAAACAGCAACTCCCCTTTGTTCGGGCCATGACTTACCTTTGTTCGGGCCATGCTAGGAGCTGGAAACAATTTACAGCAAACCTATATGGCAGGGGATTCACTAAATTGAGCTGTATTTGTGCTGGGGTTGTATATATGTACTGAGCTTGGTTCTGGTACTATATATATGTACTGAGCTTTGTTCTGGTGCTGTATATATATATATAATGATCTTGGTTCTGGAGCTGTATTTATGTACTGAGCTTCGTTCTGGTACTGTATATATGTAATGAGCCGGGTTCTGGTGCTGTATATATGTAATGAGCTCTGTTCTGGTGCTGTATATATGTACAGAGCTTGGTACTGGAGCTGTATTTATGTACTGAGCTTTGTTATGATGCTGTATTTATGTACTGAGCTTTGTTCTGGTGCTGTATATATGTAATGAGCTTTGTTCTGGTGCTTTATATATATATGTAATGAGCTTGGTTCTGGTTTTGTGTATAGAACTATATTGCTTGTAAAATGTACAAATGTTTTTATGCTCGGGTTATATAAAAAAAAATGTGGAAAAGAAATGACACGTCATTGATTGGTAGAGAAAACAAACATGGCGAGGGGGAAGGAGATGACGGGAAAGAGTTTGGGGTGGGCGCCAAACTGAATCTTTGCCCCGGGTGCTTGAGAATCTGGCTACGCCTCGGCTTACACTATGAGTCTTAGACACGCCCACTGTTCCCTGATTGGCCACAGCTTGTCACGTGAGCAGCTCTGACCAATCCAACAACAGATAGCGTGTATTACAGACTAAGGAGCGCTGTAGAAGCGCACCTCTTCCCCCTGCCCTGTGAGTGACCTGACCGTTGGTCGGTCAGGTCACAAGTTCAACCCAGAAAAATAAAAAACGTTTCTGCAGCTGCCCCGCCCCCTGCTGGACAAAGAGGGCACTGCATCCCCAGTGCCTAGTGGTAATTACGACCCTGGCTGTAAACACAAAATATTTTGAGATCCAAATGGTTCCAGTCCTTATTCCATTAAAATCCAGTCAATGACTGTCTCCTGTTGCCACGTATTTGAGATGTGCTTCTTCCACTTGTACATGTCTTCTAATTAAAAATGATTTGTCCTTCTTTTATGATCCTCGCACTTTTATCATAATTTTATGATAAAAAATTCAGTGCATTAAGTGCAATTCTGCTAGAATCGTCATAGTAAAAGAGCTTCCACAGTTCATTTATTATTTTATTATACATTTTATATAGTTTAATAATTAATAACTCAAATAGTTAGTATACACGCGGTTAAGTTAGTGCAAACGTAGCAGAAAACTGGCTTGTGGTGCGGAAACTAGCGTGCGATGTGGAATTTACATACCACAGCATGCAAAGTCCATTGCGGAGACGCAGCAGATTATTCACTGAGAATTTCAGCTTTTCCAATGCAAAGGCTGAAATCTACAGCAAATGTGCTGCGAAATCTGCCACGTCTGGACGATCCCTCAAATATGCATATTCGTTGCGTATTTGCAGCGAATTTGTGACAAAATCTGCAGCAGGAATTTTCCGCCGTTTCTCAACGTGCCCTTAAATGAGTTTATTTCTGCAGCAGATGATTGGATTTATGCAAGCCTCATTCAAATGAACGGAACTGATTTTCGGTCGTAAAAATTTCTGCAACAAATCTACCACATGTAAACTTACCGTAATTGTGCAGAAAAAATAGAGCTTTATGTTGAGTACATTTTATGAGAAAATACTGGAAAAATACTATTAAGCGTAACAATGATGTTTTCATAAAGCCAAAAGATTGGAAAATGTGCAGGATTTTCCAGGATTCATTGGCAGCTCTTGTGTGGTTGGTACCTTTGACCCTCTGCGAAACCTATGTGGTCAATATTTATTCAGCGTAAAAGATGCAGGGTCAAAACTTTGCAGTGAAAAAAAAACACAACCCCCCCCCCCCCCCCAGAAACACATACAGAGCCATATTTATGAGGATAGAATATGGTGGTCAGTGTCACAGTCACATATGAAGCAATAGTTTTTATGTATGGATTCACTTTTTTGCCAATGCATTTTGATTTAAAAGGCAAATTCTCCATATTTAACAATGCTCACAGACCGTAAAACGGACTGTCACTTGTCCTTTTAACTTTCTTGTCTTATTGTTTTTTACAAAATAACAAGATAATGAAGGAAGGATGATCTTATAATGGATTTAGCTGATTAAGTCATTCTCCTTTGGCAGTGTATGGATTCACTTTTGAAGACAATACATAGACTACAAGGGTGCCAAGCAGTTGTGTCTATACCATTACAATCTCTATGGATGAAATCCTATTATTTTATCCCTGAAGCCTTTATCTTGAAAGCCAAGAGCTGGCTGTGTCTGCATAAAAAAAACACAAGGACATGATAAGAGTGAGACAGAACGGTACCTCAGGCTCATGAATCAAACTTCAGGGAATTAATAATAAAATATATGTACAAGGTTTATACAGTAAACGGAAATGTACAGGGAGGATGAAGACATTACTGACCTACAAAGTCTGTCCTTTTCCTACACACTGTAGTAATACAGACCTTAATCTTTTGTGACCAAAAAAATCAGTAGTGCAGAGAACTACACTTTAGAGAAGTACTTTCATGGGGTTATGTTTAATTTCTTTATTAAGACATAGTGTGCCCTAACAGCAAGAAAACTAAACAAACAGCCCTGGGGTCCTTTCTAGGTCTCCAGGACTGACTGCAGAGGTATTCGTCGGTCTTTGATCACGTGACCAGGTTTCCAGTCGCACGTTCAAAGAGGGGGGTTCCCTTTGATCATGCCGCTGTCACGGACCGCGGCGATCAAAGAGTTAAACAGCTGGGGCCCCAGCTATGTTCAGCAGGCTGCTCTAAGTTCAGGAGCTGTTAGTTACAGCTCCTGCTTAGAGGATGAGGGCTCACAGGAGCTCTCAGCAGCCTCTTCTACAATGACGCCAAAAGACGTCGCTGTAGTCGAAGCACCTGTACTGCCTGCCGTCAAAAGACGGTGGGCAGTCGTTAAGGGGTTAAATAATCAGAGGCCCTGAGCCATAAATTGATCACCCAGGGGTGAGACAAGTAGAGGGATGTCGCCTACACAGATGGGTGCAGTGGCTGGCATTCCATTTTAGCCAATATGATCATAGTCTAATAGTACAGCTGTAGTAAAGTTTAACTTGACTGTGATAACTGGCTGCAACGTGATATCACACAACAAAATAGTTATAGTTTCTTGCCACAGTGGGGCAGATTTACTATTCAAAATGCGCCAGAATTCTGCCGTACATTGTGTGCACCAAGTTTATTAACAGCTTTAGACACTTTTTTAACACTCGACAAGCGAACGTGGCTTAGCGGAAAATGTGACGTGGTCTAGGAGAAGGAGGTGTGGCTTAAAATCAATCACTGTGCACCAAAATTGGGACAAAATTTAGTTAAAATAATTGGCGTAAACTATGCCAACTAAGAGGTGGTATAAGGAAGAGAAAAGTGTCTGGCATTTCTAGCTAAATGCACCAAATGTATTATAAAGCATGAACCACCTTGATAAATTTGGGGCATTTTTTTACTCCCTTGTCTAAGTTTACAGACAGTATTAGTAAATCTGCCCCAGTGTATTCAACACGTTAAGAGTCAAGTTAAAAATTGCTACATCTGTACTTTGACAAAGATAAAGGCTTTTCACACAAATGTTTTACTAATTTCGCAAACAAAGCATCTGACAGTTTTACAGGCTACATGCAAATCTATGCCAGCTTTCACTTCTATTCAGCTGAGGGTATGTTCACACATAGAGTCAAAAACGTCTCAATATACGGAGCTGTTTTCAAGGGAAAACAGCCCCTGATTTTCAGAAGTTTTTTTAGCAACTCGCGTTTTTCGCTGCGTTTTCGCTGCGTTTTTTACGGCCATTTTTGGAGCTGTTTTCATTGGAGCCTATGAGAAAACGGCTCCAAAAACGTCCCAAGAAGTGTCCTGCACTTCTTTTGAGGAGGCTGTAATTTTACGAGCCGTCTTTTGACAGCGACGTGTAAAATGACAGGTCGTTGGCACAGTATATCGTAAAGCCCATTGAAAGTAATGGGCAGATGTTTGCCGACGTATTGGAGCCGTTTTTTCAGACGTAGTTCGAGGCGTAAAACGCCTCCATTACGTCTGAAAATAGGTCGTGTGAACCAGTGGCGGACACAGACTGCAAAAGGCCCCTGTGCAGATAATGTGCCAGGGCCCCCCCGCCCCCCCCCCAATACCGACAAAGTTACCTAAACATATATATGCATATAAAAATAAACCTTACTAATAAAAATTATGAAGGAAGATTTATATTGTACATTTTATTACCAGTTTAGAACACAAGTAACACATTTTTTTCCGGGTTAAATTCTTATCTAAACTAAGTCCCTAAATGTGGGCAAAGAAAATGAAAAACCTATACTCACCTCCTCCGGCGCCTCCGTTCCCCCTCCGCAGCCCCTATCCCTTTCTGTGTTTACAAAGCTGCTGTGGTGACGCGCGGTCGATGGCACATGACCGCTGCAGCCAATCAATGCCCTCAACAGCGATTTGCTGTGGAACTACTGTCCTCAGCAGCACACCAATGAGGAGTTATTGGCAGCAGCGGTCACGTGCCATCGGCAGCGCGTCACCAGTGCAGCCTTGTACACTTGTAACACAGACCGAGACAGGAGGATGGGGGCTGCGGCGGGTGAACGGAGGCGAGGGAGGAGGTGAGTATAGTTTTTTTATTTTCTTTGCCCACATTTTCTTTGCCCAGCTACTGTCCACGGGGGGCCCGCTGATGGGCTCGCAGCTACTGTCCACGGGCCTCTGTCTCAGTCCTCAGCATCGCGCAGCTGAGAACTGAGTCGGCCAGCAGAGGAACGGGCCCCCTTCCCACGCGGGGCCCTTGTGCAGCTGCACCGGCTGCACATGCGGTATGTCCGCCCCTGGTGTGAACCCAGCCTTAACTCACAAGATGCACAAGGCGTGCTTCAGAAGATTCTTTCTTAGGTCTGCAGCTTATGGCAGCTGCAGGAGGGCTTTCAATTCCCAGTAATACTCCTTGCCATGACCCTTGTAGAAGGCTTTATTCTACAGCACTCTCCCTCTGAACAAGATTATCTGGAGTTTGGCTACATCCCTGCCTGATGAACTCAGATGGTCTCTTACTTTTGATTCCGCCTGGCTCTGGGCACAGCCACTTCCAGCCTTAAACACAAGGCAAAATGTCTCTCATAGTCTCTATAGTCTCCTCTCTTCTGTTATAGTGTTGCACTGTCAACTGTCTGCACTCCTCTTCATTTTAACTTTCCTGCTCTCCTCCCCTTAGCCACCAGCTCGACACCCCATTGGATGCCATGGCAAGGATGAAAATAAGGAGTGCGGACAAAAGAGGAAGGGGTGGACAGTGTGGACCAAACAAACAAACAAACAAACATTAGGGATGGGCCTGACGTCTGCACCCGGCTAACCTGGGTAAGTGGTGGGGCCACTAAGGGATTGAATCCGGTCGGTTCTTCCCGGCTCTCCCACACCGGTTGCTAAAATTATTGCCGGTTCACAGAACCAGGAAGAAAAACCGGCGCTCTTGCACTCCATATGACACGGATAATTAATATTGGGTAGTATAGCGCTGAAATGCCACCTAAGGCTGGGTTCACACGACCTATTTTCAGACGTAAACGAGGCGTATTATGCCTCGTTTTACGTCTGAAAATAGGGCTACAATACGTCGGCAAACATCTGCCCATTCATTTAAATGGGTTTGCCGACGTACTGTGCAGACAACCTGTCATTTACGCGTTGTTGTTTGACAGCTGTCAGGGTATGTTCACACGACAGCGTCCGTAACGGCTGAAATTACGGGGATGTTTCCGCCTGAAAACATCCCTGTAATTTCAGCCGTAACAGCATGTGCAGGCGCTTGAACGCTGCGCCCATTACGGACGTAATAGGCGCTGCTATTCATTGGAGTCAATGAATAACGGCTCCAATTACGCCCAAAGAAGTGACAGGTCACTTCTTTGATGCGGGCGTCTATTTATGCGCCATCATTTGACAGCGGCACGTAAATATACGCCTCGTGTGAACAGACAAACGTCTGCCCATTGCTTTCAATGGGCAGATGTTTGTCAACGCTATTGAGGCGCTATTTTCGGACGCCCGAATTACGTCCGTAATTAGTGCGTGTGAACATACCCTCAAACGACGACGCGTAAAAATACAGCCTTGACAAAAGAAGTGCAGGACACTTCTTTCAGACGTAATTTGAGCCGTTCTTCATTGAGCTCAAAATTTACGGCTGTCAGAGAAGCCTCGCAAAATGCGAGGAGCAGCATTTACGTCTGAAACGACGCAGCTGTTTTCTCCTGAAAACAGTCTGTCTTTTCAGACGTAAAAGCCTGCTACCGTGTACACATACCCTTAACTATCAGATCCCTGCTTTGCCATTTGGCGCTTTATCTGTGACGCAGCCAGTGAGATGACATCATCACGCCACCTACGTCGTTTCACTGAAGCAGGCCAGAATAGGCCTGGTCAGAATACACGTGGCTAGAGGACAGCGCAGGAACAGGAGCAAGTGAGACAGTAAAGTTTTTTTTTCCCAGGAATCAGTGTGAGTCACACTATAAACAGGGGGCTTTATGAGGGGCACTATCAACTGGGGGCTTCGTGAGGGGCACTAACTACATGGGGCTTTATGAGGGGCACTACCTACAGGGGGCTTTATGAGGAGCACTATCTACAGGGGGCTTTATAAGGAGCACTATCTACAGGGGACTTTATTGGGGGTACTATCTACAGGGGACTGTATGAGGGGCACTATCTACAGGAGGCTTTATAAGTGGCACTCTCTACTTGGGGCTTTATGAGGGGCACTATCTACAGTATCTACAGGTGGTTTTATGAGGGGCACTATCTACAGGAGGCTTTATGAGGGGAACAATTTAAAGGGGGCTTTAAGAGGGTCAACTATCTACAGGGGGCTTTATGAGGGGCACTATCTTCACAGGGCTCTATGTGGGGCACTATCTTTGGGGGCACTATCTACAGTGGGCTTTATGAGGAGCACTATCTATGGGGGCTTTATGGGGGGCACTATCTACAGGGGGCTTTATGAGGGGCACTATGTACATGGGGATTTATAAGAGTCACTATCTATAGGGGTTTGTATATGGGGCATTATCTAGAGGGGGCTTTATGAGGAGCACTATATACTATATTGTAATTATGTACTGAGCTTAGTTCTGGTGCTGTATTTATATACTGAGCTTGGTTCTCATGTTGTATATATCTACTGAGCTTTGTTATGGTGATTTATATAAGTACTGAGCTGGGTTATGGTGCTGTATATAAGTAGTGAGCTTGGTTATGGTGCTGTATTTATAATATGAGCTTGGTTCAGGTAATGTATTTATGTAATGAGCGGAAATTTCGGGTGGAAAATCCGCAGCTTAAGACTGTTGCAGACAAGTGGATGAGATTAACAAATCTCATTCACATGCTGCTGAATATTTTCCGCACGGAAATCAGTTGAAATCTTCAGCAATACTGACAATACATGCAGTTTTACTGTTGCCTGTGACACACCGCAAAAAAGGCCCACTGAGACTCTATTGTCCAAGGGCCCACATAACACATAGATGGAGAGAGACCACACCAGGACAAAGATGGAATAGGGACCATCGAAGATTCTTACTGTTACCAAGCACAAGGTGAGACATAACAAGGCATTTATGTAACAATTTAAAGATGCCATACCACCCCCTTACTTACATACATACGTACTTACAAATAAAAAATCATTTTACCAATTAGTAGTAGTACTATTGCTAATAGTAATAGTCATTATTACATGCATAATGGACAAATCCTAGACTGATGGACATCTCTATAATGATTGTGGGCATGAATGTATGCGTACTGCCTTGCAGCACTAAGGCATTGGGTATCATTATGAATAAACACTATTAGCTGAAGCTGGACAAACAAGTTAGGATTTTCTTAAGAGAAAACAAGCAAAGATTATTCTCCTTAGAGATGTCCGATCTTATCATAAAACAAAAATTGTGGCTGAAATATTCATGCTAAAATATTTTGTTTATAGACAAAGATTTTTCAGTGTATATTTTGTGCATGACAGAACCCTGTTATAAGGGGATGTTGGGATGAAGCATCAGATGACTTTCATTACCAATTATCTCTACAGTATATCAATGTAATTATCTTCAATGTTTCTAAAGATAATTGCCTGCTCATTTTTGAGCTTTGGATTCCACGTGTTCTCTATAGTTCCGCATGTGCTTCCTCTGTATATTGTAGTATCTTCCTACAGTCTAGAATCTCTGTTGTTCCTAAAAAGCTTTTCTAACTACTGTAAGTAATGGCATATCGCTAGCATATTCCATAACTTACTGATCAGTGAGAGGACCGACTGCTAGCCCCAGACATTTGAATGGAATTCAGATGTAATACTTACACAGCACCAGGTTGGAAGTGGCTATATGTTGGGAAAAAAATCTTGGGGTCGCTCTTCACTACTGCTGTAGCTCCCTCATTTTAGTGGCCATGAGGGTCCTAGTAATTAGAACTCAACCAATCTGTAAGTTGTATAATTTCATACTAGTAGAAGTTCATTTTAACCGTGATTGGCAAGTAGCAATATCCTTCCACTTCTACTAACACAAAATGAAACGATAAACGTCCATGAATGTATAGGAGGTCTTTCACATTTTTTAATAATTAATCTATTTCTTAAATGAAAAATATAATAATTTTATTTTTGAAAATTTGGCCTTTTACCTTATTGACACAACTCAATAAATTAAAAAAAACGGTGTAATTTTATAGGTCTTCTACTGTGTGGTGATGGTATTGTATGATAACCGCTAAACTCCAAATTTCACATTTGCCCCCATGAACAAATTTAGTAAAAAAGGAAGATAGCATTTTTTTTTTGCAGCAATACTTAGTATACCACCACTAGGTGTGGAAGGAGGATTATCCACAGGGTGTGAAGGGGGAATTGCAGAAATAGGGTTTCTTAATACATTATAATGTATATCCCTTAACAAGAGAACATATTTGAAGGGAATTACAATTTCTCAACCTTGGACATCATCAAAACACAGATAGTTTGCAGCAGACTGTATTCTGAATATGGAAAAGGAACAACCTGTGTCTGTCTATGGGTTGAGTAATAACTCACAGAATGATTGGTATCCTTACGCTATTGTCAGAAGATGCTTTTACGTATTAGGTATTTTCCTAGTATATTAGTTTGCCTAAGGCATACCGCCCAACTTTAGAGTAACACAAAGAGGGACAAAAGATGTGACTACGCGTGCCGTGGTAAGTTGTTTACCTTTTAAGCCACCCCTTTAATTCTGCCCAATCTCCACCCACACACACCAATTTAATTCCAAATAGCCCCATAGAGTATAATGCCCCACAGCTGCCCCATACAATAGAATGCCCCTATAGCTGCCACTATACTGTATAATGCCCCCATAGACGCACCCATACAGTATAAAGCCAACAAAGATGCCCCCATACAGTATAATGCCTACACAAATGCCCCCATGCAGTATAATGCTCACACAGATGCCCCCATGCAGTATAATGGCCCAAAAAATTCCCCCATACAGCATAATGCCCACACAGATGCGTACAGTATAATGCCCCATAGCTGTCCCCATACAGTATAATGCCCTATAGCTGCCCCATATAGCATAATGCCCCCATTGCTGCCCTCATACAGTGTAATGCCCCATAGCTGCTCTTATACAGTATAATGCCCCCATTGCTGCCCATACAGTATAATACCTCTAAAGTTTCCCCCATACAGTATAATGCCCCCATAGCTGCCCCCATATAGTATAATGTCCCCTTAGCTGCTACCATGCACTATAATGCCCGCACAGCTGCTGTCACGAAAGGTCTGTGGACCCACTGGGCCGTACCGCCTTGGTACATGTAGCAGCTCAGACAACAGGAGGGCAGGCTCGGCTTGGACTAGGCAGCAGGTAGACGTCAGGCGAAGGTGAAGCAGGTCAGACGTGGAATACAGCACAACACGACTTTGGCACAGCACAGTGCTCGACCAGGATGGTATGGAATGCATAGAACAGGTACAGGAACAGGAAACAGGAACACACTAGGAGGCCATCACATAGACAAACTAGGAAATATCAACAACACTCCGGCATAGAATCAGGGGTCTGGACCCCTCTTATAGTCCAGGGTACTCACGGGTCAAAGTTCATTAAAAGTCCGGTACGCGCGCTGCCCCTTTAAGAGCATGCATGAGCATGCGCGCACCCTACTGGATCCGGCTGAGGTGAGTTGAAGCGGGTGCTGGCGTTTCCTGAGGAAGAGGCTGGGGCCAGCGCTTGCCGACTCGTGGCTGCGGCTGTCAGGAGGGGATTGGAGCTGACAGCCCGCAGCCACGGACATTACAGCTGCCCATACAGTTTAATGCCCCTATAGCTTCCCCCATACAGTATAATGCCCCCATAGTTGCCCTATACAGTTTAATGCCCCTTTAGCTGCCACCATACAGTAAATTGCCCCCTTAGCTGCCCCTAGTGCCAGTGCCCGCATATAAAGTGCCAGTGCCCACGTAGATAGTGCCACAGTGCCAATGTAGATAGTGCCACACCCCCTTAAAGATAGTATCACCCCCATGTAGATAGCACTACCCTCGTGTAGCGATTGGGACTCTAGGGGCAGAATCCCCAGCCAAAGCATCGGCCACGCTGTGGCTGGTGATTCTGCTCCAGGAGGAGCCCCTGACGTCACTGTCCATATATGGACAGCGACGTCAGGGATTCCCTCTAAGAGCGGAATCCTCGGCCAGAGCGTTGGCAATGCTCTGGCAGGGGATTCCACTCCAGGACGTGCTACTGACGTCACTGTCCATATATGGACATTGACGTCAAGGGCTTTGCCGAGCTCAGCGCTTAAAGTACTGCTGTGCCCGTGGAGTCCCCTTCTTCAGCATTGGGTTGAACGGTTTCTGCGTCCTAAGGACACAGACACAGTTGACAACGGCAGTCTTGGACATACCATGCCGTCTGGGACTGCGGGGCACCACCCGAAATCCGGGACTGTCCCGCTGAATCCGGGACAGTTGGGAGGTATGCCTAAGGTTTACCCGAGTATCACTATTTATTTAACGTAACTACACCCTTTGAAAAATGCCATCTTCTGGGCCTTTGCCACTCTTACATTCTAGTACTAAGCAAGTATTGACATTTAAAGCCGGTCTGCTATTGATAGCAGCAATAGAGAGACACATTCAGTAACGATAAAGGATAAAATGCTTTAGACTGACAGAAGTCACACATAAATCTAAAAGGAGGACAAGGATCAAGAGGAGGCTGCCTATTTTATAGCATGTTAGGAAAGGCAGGCTGGCTGTTCTTACAGTAAAGAATTCATGTTTAGTGCACTTTAAATCATAAGTAAGATAACTGCCTGTGAAGCATCTGTAAAGATATATCCATGCGTGAAGGTAGATATTACTGCAGAATCTGTCTAGGTGTTTTATATCTGTGTATCCAAGTAAAGGGAGGAAGAAAAACTTATTTTTAATTCAATTTTAGAGATTTGCAGCATGTCCACTAAATGCTGTTTGACTCCTGGCAAAGAAAATTCTCTAGACCAGTAGAGAGCAAAAGAAATAACAAATACCCATTATGTGAATAGAAAATAACCTTTTTCAAATGCTTGAAAGAAGACGCTATAATTTTTCTATTTATGTAGCACCAACCTACTCTACAGCACTGTACACAGTTGGTATTCACTCGCATTAGTCTCTGTTCCTATTGGGGGCCCACAGTCAAATTTTTCTATCTCACTAACACACCAATTAAAGCTCTATACACATTTGCATCATTATCTTTCGATGAAGGGTTGCGTTTCTTTTAAGGGAAGTCTAGCGGAAAGAATATGACATACCCATCATAGCTGTCATGGCACCTTGATAAAAGGAAGCCATGACGCTAGTGTGAACAGAGTATATAGAGACAAAGACCCCAGTGCAGAAAGCATCAACAGTAACCAATAAGACCTCTAATCACACATAATAGCATCGAGTTTTACATAAAGTATTACTGTTTACAAAATCACACATTAATGCCTTGTTCGTGGCCTAACACTTGAGAACCATAATGTTTTGGAGTAAGGTACAATACTTACATTTCTCTTAGTGTGTGTGGATCTTGCACCTAGGCTACGAGAGCGCCTTTCTCCCTCGCTGCTAGCCCTATGAGATAATTTCCAAAAGATGATCCAACTTCATGATCGAACTGGGAATTCCAGGTTTTCTAGGTTTAATTTTCTAGGTTGCCTGTTTCATGCAGCATACGTTTCATTTTCGCTATATGCAATAAAAAACATGCGCCTAAACTGTATGGAAAAAAAACATGGTGTGAACAGAGCCGTACGGTCTATCTAGACATTCTGGTTTTACCACAATCTGGCGTGTTTTTTTTATGCAGTTGTGGTAAAAAAGCAACCGCAGAGAAAAATGCTCTAAATAATGGTATGGTTTCCATTTGTATAGGGAATTCATTGGGGTTCAGTTGAGGTCTCCATCATTTTGACGACAAGAATAGCCCTGAATGCTGCTCTATTCTTGCCACCCAAAGTGGAGGTACCCAAAACAAAGGATCCTAATGCCTATGTGAACAGAGCCTTACAGAACCTCTTTGTAAAGATAGCGAGGAGCTTGATTAAAGTTATTGAGCGATTGACCTAAGGCTCCCTTTTGGAAAAGAGGTTCTGTAGCAGCTGGGATTTGTCATAGGCCGTACTCTGCCCCAGCTGTTGTAGAATTTAAAGGGGGATGCAGAAGCTTTGTGTCAATCACTATTAAATAAAACCAAGGCTCCTAAAGAGGTTGGCTACCACTAAGCCTCACGGGAAAAAGCAGCTGTAGACCCATGTTGCGGTAGCGTGGGGGGGGGGATTATTGTTTTGCACAGACTGAAGAATCAACACAATTACTGAACTATTACTGCCCTATGTAAAATGGGTCTATAAATCATTAATCAACACATTTTTGCCATTAATATACATATAGTATAATGTGATATGGGGCTTGTAAATAAAACATGTGAATAATAATGTGATTACTAGTTAGACTTATCTGGGGTAATTTCGGTCCAGTTTACGGCTATAAATCAGTCAAGAATTGTGTAAAATTTAGTACATATTTTCCTCACAAAGGGAAATAATTGCAGACAAATTCTTGACCTTGATAAAAAAATAATTCTATTTTGCAGAAAGCTTCCAGTAAGTTAAATTCAGGGCCAGTTCCTCTCTGTGTAATCTTGCAATTAAATGTGACATATATTTCTGCAAATAATTTCTCATCTGTATATAACCTGAAGTCACATCACAATAATTCCTAAAAAAATAAATTGACGTGTAGCTTCAGAGAAATAATGATTTATGTATTGGTGATCTATCAATTTTTTATGTCTCGTTATCAAATGTTGTGACAGATGTTGATGAGAAGGGATTTTAATATGTATTCTGACCGTTGGCTAAAAAAAAAAATATCAGTTTCCTCATTGGTAATAAAGGGACGGAGTGTAAATAGCCTTTGGCATCGCTAATTAAAGCGGCAATTCACAAAAGGAATCCTCAGAATGGCTCTTCATGCAGTTAGAGAATAATGAATGATTCCATTCTCTTTTCTACTGCTGATAAATAAAGACTGAATGTGTCTGTGAGAAGGTGTAAAAGTTACAAAGCCATGTTTAACAAATCTTCTGCCTGCAGCTGGGTCAGCTCTAAAACTTTCTTATACAGAAAGAGATAAATGAGAGAGAAAAAGTTAGAAATATAGAACTGTAACAAACTTTTGCCTAGCCAACATAATATTAAAGATAACATCATAAGTATTGTACAGGGTTAGAAGGTCACGATGATAGTACAAAACACATGACAGGGTTAAAATTACATTACATTCTTCCAGATGTAAACGTTAGGCCTCAAGTACATGGCCGAGTTCTATGGAGCCCCATAAGCCTGTAATCCAGTGCCGTACAAAGCACAATATGACGCCACACAGTATGCAAATGTAGCGTCCACAGCCTCGGACCGTCAGGATTACTTACACCCCGACGGCCACAGCCATGGATCTGTGAGTGCTGGTCCGCATCTCCTCACTAGGAGACGTCAGCAGTCACTTCCGCTCCGTTCTGCTGTGTCCTGTAGGGTGCGCGCGCACACTCGTGCCCTGCCTTAAGGGGCCAGCACGCGCACATGAAAATAATCATCTATGAGGCCATGATCACCCTGGACTATAAGAAGGGCCCTGCCCCTTTACTTCTTGCCTGAGCGTTGTTGTGTTTACCCGTGTTAGTCTTGCAAATGGTCCCTTAGTGTTATCCTGTTCCCAGTGTTCCCGTACCTGCTACCTGTATCCTGTATCCCGTGCGACCTTTGTTCCTGTGCCTTAGAAAGTTGGAGTCGTGTTGTGCCACCGGTCACGCCTGCTGTGTTACACCATGCCTGCCAAGGTGCTGCCAAGGTCCCATCTGAGCCTAGCCGTTACTACTGTCTGAACTACTACAGGTACCCTTGTGTTTGGACTATATAGACATTGACTTGGTACACTGTTTGGCCAGCTGCTATCCCGTGACGGCGGTACGGCCCAGTGGGTCCCCATACCCTTCAGATCGTGACAGCCTACAGTTCCATAGTACGGAACCATGGGTACTATTTGTGCCTCCATACAGTCTCCTGCACATGGCTCTACCGTGGGCATGAAGTTTTAGTGTTAGAGAAGGGTAGGTTTAGTTAAAGGGGTTTTCTAGCCAATAAGAATTTATGGCCTATCCTCAGGATAAGCCATCAATAGCTGATGGCTTGTGGGCTGGCTCCCGGGACCCCCATGATCAGCTGTATTGAAGGGTCCGAGCACTGCTTCCCCTTCAATTTTACTTGCTCACTGTGAATCTTCGACACGTATTTAGCGGCGATTATTGCAGCCTTTTCTCCCATTCACTTCAATGAGAGAAGAAGGCTGCAATACCTGTGAATCACCGTTAAATGCGTGTTGGAGATTTAGAGTGAGCAAGAAGAAATGAAGGGGAAGCAGTGCTCGTACGAGTGCTGTGGCCCCTTCAAAATAGCTGATTGGTGGGGGTCCTGGTAGTCGGAGCCCGACCCATCAACTATTAATGGCCTATCCTGAGGATATGCAATCAATTTTTATTGGCTGGAAAACCCCTTTAAGGGGTGGAACTTAGACTTTTCTGTTCTGGATGTTCAAATGGGGTCTCCCCTGTTCAATGTAGAAGGGGTGAAATCCGCTGCAAAGACATGTGTATGTAACAGATGTGCGGATAGGCAGCGGAAAATCTGCAACAAATCCGCTACCCTAATGGAGGTTTATCATGCGCAGTATTCAGCAACGCAGTGCATGCCATATAGAGCATAATACTACTCAGCACCAAGTTAGAAAAGCGGCAGTCATTATTATAACATAAGCCCCCCTATATTTCAGACACAAACTAAAATTCTTAAGGGTTCTCCTTGATAATTATGCCATATTAACTTATGCCAACAAACTTATGTTATCATTCTATGTTGTTTTATCCTTTAATGTACTGCACTGTGCTGCAAAATATGTTAATACTTTATAAATAATAAATTGTTATTACTATTCTTAATATTAATAATTTGTGTCTGACACTAAATTATAGCAACGCTGCATATTTTAAATTCAAGCAGTATTGGATGGGTTAATAAAGCTGCGTACAGGGCTATCAAGTGACTTGTTTTCACATACACCAAATCAACACTGCACATGTTGTGTGAATGGAGCCCAGGTGGTCAATCCCTTGAGGGTCACTTCAAAGAATGAAAACTGAGGCCTCACATGAAGCCCATGCCTGGGAGCTCAGCTTTTGCTCTCGCTCATCATCACAGATAACTGGTGTTTTATAACTGAGGCTTAGGGAAAAACTTTTCTCAGGAGTGGATGAATACAAATCGGCAAACTGCCTTATCAAGTAATGGTGCAAACTGTTAGCATGTCATTTTCCAATTGAAACTCGTTCTCATATGTGCAAAAATAAGTTAAAAGGGTATTTCCATCTTGGACATTTATGGCATATGTATAGAATTGGGCCCCTGACCCCCGTACTACCTTTTGTCACTGTCACTGGGCTCCGGCCAATGTTATGAGGTGGCCGAGTTTTCCGTAAAAAGCAGAGAGTGTTTAGAACGCTGTTTCCAGATATTCCATAGAAGTAATTGGGAGTTTCAGAAACAGCGTAGCACAGTGAACTATGCTGTTTCCGTAGCTCCCGAGTTCCAGAAACAGTTAAGCTCGCTGTGCTAGGCTATATATGTAATTGCCATTCACTTCTATGGTAGTTACGCAAACAGTGTAACTCAACAAGCTGGGCTGCTTCCATATACCCGGCCACCTCATAAATCAGTGGGAGAAAGTAGAAGGGGAGTCAAGGGGCCTCATTCTAGATATAGGTGCAGGTCCCAGAGGTGGGAGGAATGCCTCAAGAAAGATATCAATGAGTCACTATGTATCAGTTGTACATTGTATTATAAATAATAGTCATCACAGTATATACTTTTTTAGATTACAGTTAGACCTATATGATGTCTTAAGAGTTTCTTTACACTTATGCAATATTCATTAAATTATTGACTATAATAAGAGGGTGATTAATGTGGTAAATGTACATTATGCTTTTAAAGTTAGATTGTACATTGTGATGTGAGTATTACTTTTTACATTTCCCAAATAATTCTGGAATGTACATTAATGGAAAGAGGTACCTGTCACACTGGACTTATACAGTGGATCAAAAATATAGTAATGGGAAATACAACATCACATTGGTCTCACATACATGTTAACAGTCCCTAGTATTGAAATATCTGTCCATATTGTAAGCACTCTTTAAGTTGTCCTAATTTTTACAAAAACTTGAAATAAATGGGTGGCCACAACTTTTCTTAAAATCCCAAGAATACAACAATTATAATAGGAATCAGGTGACGTGCTCAGCAAGTATTCATTGGGATTCCTAAATACCTTGAGATCCCCCAGCTGGATGACCAACTGAAAAGAAAAAAAGCAAAGGGCAGTGCACAATCCTGACTTGTTACTTTTAGATGAGTTTTTAGATACTGGTTATGTCTGAGATCCTTAATATACGGGCCAAGTGGGGGAAATGCCATCAAAAAATAAAAGAAACTTACCTGGTCAAGGCTATATTTACATTTGAAATAAATTATTTTTAATAAATCAATGTTTTGTTTGTTTTTACACAACTTTTAGGTCCTGTTCACACAGAGTTTTTTGCAGGCAGAAAAATCTGCCTCAAAATTCTGTCTAGAATTTTCAGGCAGATTTTGACCTGCCTGCACGCCGGTTGCCGCGTTTTTTGCTGCGTTTTTTGGCTGTGGCCATTGAGCGCCGCGGGCAAAAAAATGCTGCGAAAAATGCTTTGTCTGCCTTCCATTAATGTCAATGGGAGGTCAAAGACGGAAACTCCTGAAGAAACGGCATGTCGCTTCTTTTTCCGTTGGCGGGGAAAAACGCTCCCGCCTCCCATTGAAGTCAATGGGAGGCGATTTCGGAAGTTTTTTGCCGATGTTTCCGACGCAAAAACCGTGGAAAAAAACTGTGTGAACAGGGCCTTAAAGTGACTTTTATTAAAGTGTAACTAAACGTTTGACAAACTTCTGACATGTCATAGTAACATGTCAGAAGTTTTGATTGGTTGGGGTCCGAACACTGAGACCCCCGCTATGACATGTCAGAAGTTTGTCAAACGTTTAGTTACCCTTCAAATATTTTTTTAACTTTTTACGATACAGCATTTATGTATCCTGAATACATAGAAGCTATATCTTTCTCTCTCAGTCGATTCCATCAGTTCAGCTAAACTGATGGCTCAGGTGAGATCGAGTCCTGCATGTGTCTGGCACACCGGATCTAGCTAATATTGATCACATCTAAGTTCATCTAATTTTTAAAGTGAATTTCTGCTTTTTATCATCATGTCATTTCTAGGTCCAAAATTCTGTGATGAATAATTTCTTAATATATGTTTATAGCAGTCAGATCTCTTGTTTTCTGATACAGAGCTCCAAATTCCTTGCATAAACATAGATTTAAAAGATAACATGATGGCTTGCGTCATCACTAGTGGAGCATGGTAGGTTACTGTGTTATTAGTTCAATGTATGACAGTAGCTGCAGTTAGCCAGCATGTTATCTTTCAACCCCTTCCCGCCGTAGCCATTTTTCAGATTTTCATTTTCGTTTTTTTCCTCCCCACATTCCAAAGCTATAACTTCTTTATTTCTTCATCGATAAAGCCCCACGAGGGCTTGATTTTTGCGGGAAGAGTTGCAGGTTTTTGTGGCACCATTTATTGTACCATATAATGTACTAGGAAACTGGAAAAAAAATATATGTGGTGTGGAATGGGGAAAAAAACAGCGATTCCTCCATCGTTTTATAGGTTTTGTTTTTACGGCCTTCACCGTGCAATAAAAACGACATTCGTGGCATAGATAATGCTTGGCGTGGTCGATGACACTTGGCGTGGCAGATGATACTAGATGTGGCTGATGGAACAAACAAGACTCCAACGCTAGCCTTCAGCTCAGGAACAAACACAGTTACAGGATACAGGAAGAAGGATATGGGAACACTGGGAACACTGGGAACAGGATACCATTTTCTTAAACTAACATGGGAAGACAACAACAACAACAACGCTCAGGCAAGGAGAGGAGGGGCAGAGCCCTTTTTATAGACCAGGATGTATTAGGGATTGGCCAGAGAACTTTGAACTGGTGCGCACTCTGGCCCTTTAAGGCCGAGAACGAGCGCATGCACCCTACAGGTTTCAGTGTGGAGGTTGCAGCCGTGTGTGCCGGCATATCTGGGGAGGGAGACGCCGATATAGATATGCAGTATATTGTGATTCTGACAGTCTCCTATTAAGCCCATCCGGAGGCAGACCTGGGGGCTTTCATTAGTCCCCCAGGCTGCCATGACAAATGTTGGCACCCCACTATCACGTCGCAGGGGTGGGCAGTCTGAAGGGTGCAGCCGCCTCTTTCTAAGGCATCTAAGGGGTTAAATAAACGTTAAACCGCTCCATACTTCCCCTAACCGGCTAACGACGTAAGTATACGTCATACATCGGGAAGGGGTTAAATATATGTCTATGCTGTGGATTTGCAGCTCTTTAACATAAAAACAAACTGACCATTATAAAGAATTATTATTATTATTATTATTATTATTATTATTATTATTAATAATAATATTTTAATCAACACAGAATTTTGGGGCCAATAGTTATAAAATATAAAACTATGACACTTTATAATATACTGTATTTTCATTACCTATTTTTTCTCCTTTGTTCTGTTCCACTGATATGTGTATTTGCTACTGGTGTGCAGACTCCTGTTGTTAACTTGTGGATACTGACTACAAGCAGTCTCCTCTGTAGTCAGGTACGATCAGTAGAAGCTACCTCTAAGCTCCCTAGTGATTTATTCTCGGCTGTATCCTCTCGCAGATGTCAGCAAGCTGCCGTGACTGAGTAGGACGATCTCTGCAGCAGCAGGGAGATAAGGAGGACTAAGAAGACATTACAGTCTAAAGTGGTGAGAGGGGGTAAGAAGAAGAATGGACACACTCAGCAGGAAGATGTAGTGTGTGTAGTATGGGCCGCAATGCAGTTTGCTGTGATGAGATAGTGATCATAAAGCAGGAGTGTTTGTGGTACAGGTACATTTCACTGAAAGGAGACATCTACTGGGCTCTAATTTAAAGGGAACCTGTCACGTTGAAAATGCAGTCCAATCAAGGCCGATTCTAGCTTTTTTGCTGCCTGAGGCGAAAATTAAAATGGCGCCCCCCAGGCTGTTCTAGATCACTAGCAGCCTCACAAAAAGAAAATAAATATCATACCACCCATCATCTCGCTGCAGATCATAAAGTGATTAGAGGCAGAATAAACATTTACATTAAGTGACTCACCATCCGGCCCAGATCTCTATGATTTCTCCCGACCATGGCCCATTTCAGCAGTTTTCCGCTCAGGTGTCTCACTTCTCCCTTATGCTGCCACACACTTCGCCCCTAAATATAATAGCACGATACACTGCACCTCTAATTATAATAACACTTTGTCCCTTATTATAATAGCACCATATACTGTGTCGCACACACACAGTGCCCCCTGTAGATAGTGCTCCCCATAGAGCCCCCTGTAGATAGTTCCCCACATAGAGCCCCCTGTAGATAGCCACCTGCCGATAGTGCTCCACATATTGCCCCTCCCCTGTAGATAGTGCTCCACGTATAACCCCATCCACTGTAGATAGTGCTCCACATATAGCCCCTACCCCCTGTAGATAGTGCTCCACATAAAGCCCCCACACCTGTAGATAGTGCTCCAAATATAGCCCCCACCCCATGTAGATAGTGCTCCACATATAGTCCCCACCCCATGTAGATAGTGCTCCACATATAGCCTTCACATACAGCCCCACCCTGTAAATAGTGCTCCACAAATAGCCCCCACCCATCGTAGATAGTGCTCCACATATAGCCCCCTGTAGATAGTGCTCCACATATAGCCCCCACATACAGCCCTACCCCCCTGTAGATAGTGCTCCTCATTTAGCCCCCACATACAGCCCTACCCCATAGTATATAGTGTTCCACATATAGCCCCCTGTAGATAGTGCTCCTCATATAGCCCCCACATACAGCCCTACCCCCGTCTAGATAGTGCTGCACATATAGCCCCCCTGTAGATAGTGCTCCACATATAGCCCCCACATACAGCCCTACCCCCTGTATATAGTGCTCCACATATAGCCCCCCTGTAGATAGTGCTCCACATATAGCCCCCACACACATCCCTACCCCATCTAGATAGTGCTGCACATATAGCCCCCTGTAGATAGTGCTCCTTATATAGCCCCTACATACAGCCCTACCCACCTGTAGATAGTGCTGCACATATAGCCTCCCTTTAGATAGTGCTCCTCATATAGACCCCACATACAGTCCTACCCCCTGTAGATAGTGCTCCTCATATAGACCCCACATACATCCCTACCTCCTGTAGATAGTGCTGCACATATGGCCCCCACATACAGCCCTACCCTCCTGTAGATAGTGCTGCACATATAGCCCCCCACATACATCCCTACCCTCTGTAGATAGTGCTGCACATTTAGCCCCTCACACTTTTAGCAAAAAATTCCAAAAACTTTACGTACTCACCTAAACCTGTTCCCGTGCCGTCTTCTTGCAATGCAGGTCTGCTGGGCTGAACAACGTGGTGCTGAGTGGCAAGTCATTCTGCCCGGCCAATCAGCACCCTTCAACGTTGTGTCATTGAAAGGTGCTGATTGGCAGGCTGTCTTACCCTGCCATTCAATGATGCGATGATGACAACACGCCACTTACGTCAGTGAAAGGCGCTGAATAGCGGGGCACGAAATGTGTCCCGCCATTCAGCTCTTATGCATGTAATTGTATCTGAGTCCTATAGATGCAGGTACAATTACAGTGCAGGAGTGGGTGGCCCCGCCACCGCATCAGATTGGCAGCAGGGTGCCGCCTGAGGCAGGATGCTCATCTCGCTTCATGGACCGTGCGGCTCTGAGTCCGATCTGCAGGCAGCATGTTATAGAGCAGCGGTAGCTGAGCAGATTAATGTATATACAGTTAGCTCCATAATTATTTGGACAGTGACACAATCTTCATGATTTGGGCTTTGCATGCCACCAAATTGGATTTGAAATAAAACAACTGAGATGCAATTGAAGTGTAGACTTTCAGGTTTAATTCAAGGGGTTGAAAAATAATATCCCGTGAAACGTTTAGGAATTGCAACAATTTTTCTACACAGCCTCCTCATTTCAGGGGTTCAAAGGTAATTGGATAAATTAACATTACCATAAATAACATGTTTTTTTTTTTAAATACTTTGTAGAGGATCCTTTGCAGGCAATGACTGCCTGAAGTCTGGAACCCATGGACATCACCAAATGCTGGGATCCCTCCAGTTGTTGCTTGTTTTGGGTCTTTCTGCCTTAAGTTTTGTCTTAAGCAAGTGAAATGCATGCTCGATCGGGTTGAGATCTGGTGATTGACTTGGCCATTGCAGAATATTCCACTTCTTTGCCTTAAAAAACTCCTGGGTTGCTTTCACAGTATGGTTTGGGTCATTATCCATCTGTACTGTGAAGCGACATCCAATTAACCTTGCTGCAGTTGGTTTAATCTGAGCAGAAAGTAAATCCCTGAACACTTCAGAATTCTTCCGGCTGCTTCTGCCTTTAGTCACATAATCAATAAACACTAGTGACCCAGTGCCCTTGGTAACCATGCATGCCCATGCCATCACACTGCCTCCACCATGTTTTACAGAGTATGTGGTGTGCTTTGGATCATGAGCCGTTCCAAGCCTTCTCCATACTTTGTTCCTCCCATCATTCTGGTACAGGTTGATATTAGTTTCATCTGTCTAAAGAATTCTGTTCTTTCTATTTTCAAGGCTGATTAATGGTTTGCACCTTGTGGTGAACCCTCTGTATTTGTTCTCATGAAGTCTTCTCTTTATGGTACAATTAGATACTGATACACCTACTTCCAGGAGAGTGTTCTTCACTTGGGGATGTTGTGAAGGGGTTTTTTTCTTCACCATGGAAAGGATTCTGCGATCATCCACCACTGTTGTCTTCCGTGAACGTCCAGACCTTTAGAAGTTCACAAGATCACCAGTGCGCTCTTTTTTTTTTTCTAAGAATGTACCAAACTGTTGATTTGGCCACTCCTAACATTTGTGCTATCTCACTCTGATGGATTTCTTCATTTTTTTCAGCCTAACGATGGACTGTTTTACTTGCATCGAGAGCTCCTTTGACCTCATGTTGTGGGTTCACAGCAACAGCTTCCAAATGCAAATGCCACACCTGTAATCAACTCCAGATCTTTTACCTGCTTGATTGATGATGGATTAATCATCATAATAGCCCATGCAGCCCACTAAATAGGTTATGAGATAGTTGTCCAATTAACTTTGGTCCCTTAAAAAAGAGGCAGCTATTTATTGAATAGCTGTAATTCCTAAACCCTTCCTCAAATAAGAATGTGAATACCCTAAAATTAAAGCTGAGAGTCTGCACTTTAAGCCCATATTGATTATATAACTGTATATTCAATATGTCTTGGTAAACAGCTAAAATGACAAAACTTGTGTCACTGTCCAAATAATTCTAGACCTAGCTTTATATATATATATATATATATATATATATATATATGTGTATATGTATATATAAACTACTCAACATTGAAATTTCAACACCAAGAAAGGCAAGCCGTAAGGTTATGCCAATCGAGGAAGCAGCAGGTGTCACTAAGATCTGCAAATTCTCACATTTCTAAGCACCTAGCTACAATCTGTGGCATGTCGGAAGGGCATAAAAGCCAGATTGAAAGCAACGTTTTTTAGCCACATGAAACTTCAAAAATCGGACCCCTTTAGTCTTCATTTCAGGTACACTAACATCTCGGCGTTACATTGATTTTGTTGTGGAACCAGTGGTACAGCAATTTCTCCAAAGTTTCCCAGAAGTCGTTTTTCAGCCAGGCCGCATGCTGCTCGTGCTACTGTGGCCTGCAGCATCTGCAGACTTGTCTTCCATTGAGCACATCTAGGACATCATTGGTTTGGTCGGCTATTGCAATGGGAGCTGCCAGCAGCCAAGCCTGATGATTTGCAGGCCCAGGCGCATTCAGCGTGGAATAACATTTCTCAGACAACCATTAATAACCTCATTGATAGCATGTCAAGGCGTGTAGGTGCATGTATTTCTGCGCAAGGTGTTCATACTCGATACTGAATAAATCAAGATGTTTGTAATATTTTGTTTCCATTTTTTTTTATCATTTACATATGTCTATCGATCCTGTGATTTCCACAATTCCAAAACTTTTCCTTCTTGGTGTTGCAATTTCAATGTTGAGGAGGGTATCCGGTGATTATCTGTAGTCTATGGGGTGTCTTAGAACAACATGATAATGCTATAGTTGCTATACTTCATTTAAATTCAATTTCTACCACAAATCAATAACCACAATAAAAAAAGAACTGGCCAATTAGTAAAAACCGATGGGGGTATTAAGATCTGGTCTAAAAATGTATTGCTCTATCCAATAAAAAAAAAAACACTTTCCGTAGTCAACAAGCGCCAGTAGGATGGTGTCTGTCACATGTTTGTGTGCTATATAAACTCCAGTTTCAGATCAAACATTCCATTTGCTACATTATTACTAAAATGTTTAGAGTTTATAAATCACTTTAGGGACTCTCTAATGTGAGGTTTAATTTTGTGTAGACAAAACTAACTCCTTCACCACAAAGACGAGATTAAAGGACCACAGAACACCACTGTAACCAAAACCCTATGGAGTGAAGACAAGCAGCAGTCGGGTTATACGTTAATGACAGAGTGGTTTAATTATTTGATACCATTTATATTCTAGAAGAGTAGACATTGAGGCAGATTTGTTAATGGCGTAATTATCTTGAATTAAAAGCAGGAATTAGGCTGGATTCACACACTGTGTTTAGGTCAGGCATTTGTGACCTTTTTGCTGCTGATTTTTATTTGCTAAAAACATAGGAGAAAGATGTTTGCGGGTACTCAATAGGAGAATATGAAGTTCTCCACACACAATGCCATTTTTTTATGTTTTTTGCCTCACTGGGTTGCTCTTGGTGTGGCATTTATTAGGGCATTTTGCGCCCAGGGATTTTAATTTGAATAAAAATTGCATTAAAAACTGCTGATACCTGTGCAAACTGTGTTGCAGTCTTTGGAGCAGTTTGTATGTCTTTTTTTTGGTGCGCTTTTTAGGCTGGATTCACACAAAGATTTTACTGTGTTATTCGTGGAATTTTCATCGGCAGTTTTAGAAGCTTTTTTTTAGGTAAGAAACGAGCCAAGATGTGACTTCAAAGTCCATAGAAAATACTACATGCAAAGCGTTTTGGTTTGTGGTGTTTTCTGTGGCGGTTTTAGGGTCAGTGGTGCTTTTTTCTATAACGCAGCATAATCTGAGCATCACTTTTTTTCTTTATGTACAAAATGTTACAAAATAAAAAAAACTCACCAAAAAGTCTAGTGTAATTGAAATGTAAAGCATTTGAAATTCATGACGGTTTCTTATAATCATTTAAAAATGCTGAAAGAATTGTATTTGTGAAGGGGGCCTTAAAAATTCACCAAAAAGTAAACTTGAAGAAGGCCTCAGGGGGAGCTTAAATCTGGTGCTAGTGGTATGGGCTATATTTATAAAACAGAGGTTTTTTGGGACTGCTAATGGCAAACTTTTAAAAGAGGTACTGCAAATTTGTGGTAGGGGTGAGGGATTTTTTTTTAACTGTAATTTGTTATTTAAGGTTTTACAATAACACAAGAGGTTAATGAAACTGAACAAAATAGATAGATATATATTAACAATATAGGCCTATCAAGTGAGAGTTGTAAATGCCAGTCGGCATAGGCGCGCAAACAGCATATTAATTAGATGCACAAACTAATAATTGACGTATTGGTGTTATGATTGGTAGCTACAATTGTAAGATATTTACCAGTATGTTAAAGCCTAAGGTGACAGTGTGACAGTCACTTGAGATATGATGTCAGGACAGAATAGATATATTGCATCCTTTTTTCCCCTAAGATCGGACTATTAGCCGCTTCTTGACTACATAAGTAGTCATGACTTTCTGACCACTGTTTTCCTCCAGTAGCAATATGGAGCCGGGAGAAGATTAATACTGATGTCTGTAATAGACCAGCAACTGACTACCCACTCCATTCTGAAGCCGGGAAAGGAGCCATAGGGAAACCAATCATGACAACCCCCACCAGTCATTACCAATTAAAGTCAGTGTCACTTTAACACAGAATTTTGTATCACAAAAGAGCATCCCTATTGTGAAAGGTGAGGTCTGGAGTAAAGCTTATGTCTATGTTTGAAAAATATGTCAACAGATATTCCTCAAATGAATGAGTCTTTGCACCAAACACCCAGTGACAGTATTGGTAAAGCTTCCCTCATTTGTTTCTTTCATCACTATCACCTCTAGTGGCTCCTATGTGAACAAGGTCTGATATTGTATTTGCTTTTTAGGTGATGTCAATATATGTTTTCATCTGTAAAGAAAAACTTTGAAAACTGTATTTTGGGGATACAACTTTGTACCGATTTGAGATTTCTTTCGCATCTTGAGCATTTATGTTTTCATTTTTCAGATGGAAGATCAAAATACAGTAAGAAGTAAAAAGAGTTTTTTTGGGAATGCAACGAGACCGGAATACTATAAGCTTGTCAATTTTTTTCTTCATGCTGAGAAGGAAATGTTGTATCAGCTGAGAAATGTAGCACAGAGCGTGGGTTACACTGCTGCTTCTAATGCTGGCGCTAAACAGGAGTGTTAGAAGCATAAATTATCCTGTATAGCGGTCTCTGAGGCAGTCAGTGTGTATGTAGATAAATAAAATGTACAAGCTCGCTGCCCTGCGGGGGCCGGAAGATCCTTTGCTGAAGTCTCCACTTATAAATTATTTTGTTACATAAAGGAAGTAAGAGTTTCACAGCATAAAATAATATTAACCCTTCTGAAACCTATAAACTGCATTTGAGGATCTTTTCTGTCTTACACTCTGTTCACACTGTGTTCAGTGAGTATGCGCAGCATATACGCTGGCAAAATGTCCTGAAGTATGTGTCAGATATATGCCATACAGTTGCCGACATCTCCCATTGTAAAAAGAACATAACCCGCACAGTATAAAGGTTTTTTTTTTACGGGATATACTTGCATTGGAAAGCGCAGATAACTATTTCAATACAGTTGAGAAACAGGCATGCTAACACAAGCCTAAAGTATGCCCCTCTCTTTGCATAGTACAGGTCTATTACAGGCTTTGGATTAATTTGTCATGTACGTCAGGAGCATTTTTCTAGCGCATACGCTGACTGTATACACGGAACATGGCGTGAATATAGCTTAGCTTTACTTAAAAACATAAAAATTAAGGAATAACTGAGTTGCTTTTTTCCCATCATTTACATAGCATCAGCATATTTTCACATTACCGTACATAGATTGTGCCCACTTATATCAATAAAAACCAAATACGAAGATCCCCTCCATGTCCCAGTCACAGAGATCAACAGAGCTGAGATATGGGTAGTTGGTTGGACTGCTCCTCCTAATGGAGTTCTCTTTGAGTCCCTGGTCACTTCTTTACCATAACATAATGACAGCTTTGCAAAGTTAAGTTATCCTGAAGAACCACTTTTTTTGGAAGAGGGAAAGACACTAACAAGTGACTATAGCTACACATACACTTAAAGAGACTCTGTCACCACATTATAAGTGCCCTATCTCCTATATAAGGAGATCAGCGCTATAATGTAGGTGACAACAGTGCTTTTTATTTAAAAAAACAATCTATTTTCACCACTTTATTAGCGATTTTAGATTTATGCTAATGAGTTTCTCGCGAAATTACGCTTGATCTGCTGTAAGTACCATAAAAACAGTAACGAAGTACAGGGATTGTGAATAGACATCCCGTGGAATGTCTATTCACTGT
Source organism: Rhinoderma darwinii (assembly GCF_050947455.1). Lineage (NCBI taxonomy): Eukaryota > Metazoa > Chordata > Amphibia > Anura > Rhinodermatidae > Rhinoderma > Rhinoderma darwinii. Next base: position 55,257,467 of record NC_134693.1, read on the forward strand.
CTAAACACTTCAGTATTGTTAATGTGTCATTATAAGACAGCACATACTGATCTAAAAGGATCCTTATGCGCTGACTAAATGAATGGAGAGGAGTGCATGACGCTGATTGGTCAGCGTCATACACTCCCCTGTACAACGCCCACTTGTGAAAATAGATAGTTTTTTTTAAATAAAAAGCACTGCTGTCACCTACATTATAGCACCCATCTGCTTATGTAGGAGACCGGGCACTTATAATGCGGTGACAGAGCCTCTTTAAGATAGCTGCCTCTCCAATCCTGCACATACATGCTCTCTCGACTCAGCAAGACCTGAAATCCAAGGCTACACATAGTCTTAACTATGTTACAAAAAGGAAATATAAAAGGGTTGTCCAACTTCTTACCGATAAAGTTAAAAAAACGTACAATTGAACATTGGAGCATATTTTCTTATATAAATTTCTTATATACCACAGAGTGATTCCATACCTCACAACCTACCCGAATTCAGCGGAACAGTCCCAGATTCTGGGAGGTGCCCCCATATAGTATAATGTCCCCTTAGCTGCCCCATACTGTATAATGCCGCTGTAGCTAGTGCCTCCATACAGTATAATGCCCAATTAGAAAGTGCCACCAAACAGTATAATTTATACTGTAATTTATACTGTATAATTTACAATGTATCATTTATATTATATGGGGCACCTGCCCAGGGGGCATTATATTGTATGGGGCACATGCTAAAGGGGCATTTTACTGTATGGAGCCAGCTGAGGGGACATTATACTGTATGAGAGCATTTAAGTGGGCATTATACTGTATAGGGGCAGCTAGGGGGGCATTATACTGTATAGTGGGAGTATGGGGACATTATACTTTATGGGAGCAGGTATGGGTCATTATACAGTATGGGGTCAGCTATGGGGCATTATACTGTATGGGTGCATCTATGGGGTCATAAAACTGTATGGAGCAGCTATGGGGCATTATACTGTGTGGGGGAAGCTATTTGGCATTATACTGTGTGGGAGGCACTATGGGGTATTATACTGTGTGGGGAGCAGCGACAGGGGCATAATACCGTGGGGAAATACTATGTGAGCATGATACTATGTGGGGGCACTATAGGGCATTATACTGTGTGGGGGTAGCTATGGGGTCATTATGTTATGTGGGGGCTATTGGGGCACTATACCGTGCAGAGGTAGCTATAGGGGGCATTATACTGTGTGGGCTGAACAGGATGTGTATGGGAGGTGTCACATACGTCCCAACTTTCAAGTATTGCCGAGAGGTACAACTGATTTATGTATATATATATATATATATATATATATATATATATATATATATATATATATACAGGGTGGGCCATTTATATGGATACACCTAAATAAAATGGGAATTGCTGGTGATATTAACTTCCTGTTTGTGGCACATTAGTATATGGGAGGGGGGAAACTTTTCAAGCTGGGTGTTGACCACGGCGGTCATTTTGAAGTCGGCCATTTTGTATCCAACTTTAGTTTTTTCAATGGGAAGAGGGTCATGTGACACATCAAACTTAAAGAAAATTTCACAAGAAAAACAATGGTGTGCTTGGTTTTAACGTTACTTTATTCTTTCATGAGTTATTTACAAGTTTCTGACCACTTATAAAATGTGTTCAAAGTGCTGCCCATTGTCTTGGATTGACAATGCAACCCTCTTCTCCCACTCTTCACACACTGATAGCAACACCGCAGAAGAAATGCTAGCACAGGCTTCCAGTATCCGTAGTTTCAGTTGCTGCACATCTCGTATTTTCACAGCATAGACAATTGCCTTCAGATGACCCCAAAGATAAAAGTCTAAGGGGGTCAGATCGGGAGACCTAGGGGGCCATTCAACTGGCCCACGACGACCAATCCACTTTCCAGGAAACTGTTCATCTAGGAATGCTCGGACCTGACAGCCATAATGTGGTGGTGCACCATAAATAACTCATGAAAGAATAAAGTAACGTTAAAACCAAGCACACCATTGTTTTTCTTGTTAAATTCTTGATAAGTTTGATGTGTCACATGACCCTCTTCCCATTGAAAAAACTAAAGTTGGATACAAAATGTCCGACTTCAAAATGGCCACCATGGTCAACACCCAGCTTAAAAAGTTTCCCCCCTCCCATATACTAATGTGCTACAAACAGGAAGTTAATATCACCAACCATTCCCATTTTATTTAGGTGTATCCATATAAATGGCCCACCCTGTATATATACAGTATATATATATATATATATATATATATATATATATATATATATATATATAGTGTATTACGTGCTGCATTAACTTAGGCAGTGATGCCAATTATGCAATACAACACAGATACTGAATAACTCTGGAGAGTACTTGGTGTAGCTCTCCGACATTTTTCTGCAGTTGAGGAAAACTGGAAAATGAATAATGTCAAGGTAATATACTCACCCTTTTCCCGACATACGCAAATATTTATTTTGAGGTGTTGGAAAAAGTGGCTGAAGAATTAATAAATAAGGCATTCAGAATTAATGGAATTATTTTCGATGCAAATATGGGCCCTTTTCCAGAAGTGCACCATTGCGCAAATAAAAAATGTGTCATCTGGTATACAATAGTGACATCAATGCATGCCCATAGTGAGAGCATATGTGCTCTAGTATGCTTTATCTTATAGGTATCTTCAATGCATGATGCTACTGCTGTGTGTATTATGTGTTGATGTATTTGGAGATCACTTTACACAACCATCAGACTTATTAACCACTTAATGCATATGGATGTACATGTATCTTGAAATGTTCAAGTCGAACAGCGCATGTGGCTATGGGAGTTAAAAGCAAGTTCGACTGTCACATACACTTAACTTGGAGTTCAAAGGAGTTTACACCATGAATATCACATGGAAACCTTGGTGACATTATTAACAGATTTTTTTCAGTGGTTCTATAATACATAGTGGCAGTTGCTAAGCCATTGCTTACTATGCCTTCCATTGGCACAGAGAGCAAGGGTAATGTTAAGAAGAGGCTGGACGCAGCCTGCAGGGCTTAAGGGGAAGCCTCCATGACCTCCCTGGTAGGGAAAGGGTTAATAGTTAAGGGAGAGTTGTAGGGAGAGTTAGGAGGAGGTGGAGGAGGGACAAGGAGGAGTCAGGGGGCCGTTGCTGAGCTTCCCGCTGTTTGCGGCATTGAGCCGGAAGCAGCGGGAGAAGTAACACAGGGAGAGACAAGCTCCCACCCTCCCGCCCTTGGTTTGTTACCCCTGTGGGTTGTTATGTACGTCTGTATATGAGTGTTGTGTTTGATTTGTGTGCTTATTTAACATGTTTTTCCTTTTTTCCCGGAGTAGGTTCTGTTGTCGTGGCAGCTGGCGGGGGGAGTCCTTGAGGCCAGTCAGTACAAAATGGTGGGGGGGTCGCATCGGGGGTATGCGTCCCCCAAAAAAGGTACATGGTTGAAGACTTCATCGGGTGTTATCCCTTTGAAGTGGTCTTCTGGTGGAAGGTATATCACTTGAAGGCTTCATCGGGTGTTATCCCTTTGAAGTGGACTTCTAGTGGTCGGTATATCACTTGAGGGCTTCATCGGGTGTTATCCCTTTGAAGTGGACTTCTAGTGGTTGGAGCCATCTGCAGAGGTGAACGGTGCTTCCGAGCTGGTTGACGGCTGGAGGTAATTGGTGGTTTGCAGATGGCTAACTCGGTGTGTTCTTTAAAAAGGAATATCTGAAAGGGCTTCAAGGACTTCCTCTGCTCGGGTTAATGTTAACGTTAAAATTGTTATTTACGATTATGACCCATGTTGGGTCATGTGAATTATTAGGAGGAATTCTCTGGTGGATTCCTAACTAGTTATCCGAATGTTTCGGATTTAAATTGTTTTTATAAAACTGTGAAATTAATAAACGGCTGCTGTGGCCATTTCACATCCAACCTCGGTGTCACGTGTCTTTCCTAAAGGTGGGGGTGGAGGGATAGGATGGGTAAGGGAAGGTTCATTAACACACGACTCTACTTAGGCAGGTCATGGCATAGTAAGCTTTGCCAGAAAGGTTAAAAAAAGGTAGTGAAAAATTGGAGTTTCCCTGTATGGAAAGTGCAGAATAAAATCAAGCTAGCAAGTTTTCTGTGGATCAGTTTCAGTGAATCCACATTAAAATGGGAAAATCAAGATATCTGAGCAACTTCTAAAAGACGTGGTCATCAGTGCTAGACTAGCCGGGGACAGTATTTCAAAATTGCCAACCTTGTGGTGTTTTCCCATGCAACTGGGTCAAGAGTGTAATAAAAATGTTGTGATCGAGAAAAAACATCCAGCGAAAGGAGATCCTGTGGACATCAACAACTCATCGACGAAAGGGGTCATAGGAGGATTTCAAGAATCGTTCCGACAAACAGGCGGTGCACAGTCAAGCAAATTGCACCCGAATACAACGCTTCCGCTCCATCTAACCTTTCCTAACGCACAACTTGTAATTCCTTAGCACAGATGGGCTATAACAGCAAGATGACCAGTTCATCCAAGGGAAAGAAAAGGACAAGGCTCCTGTGGGCAAAGGAGCACCAAAATTGATTTGAGTGGTGGAAATATATTGTCTTGTCAGTTATATCCATATTTCTGTTGGACCACACTGATGTGAGAGTCAGAATTTGGTGCAAGCAGAATGAATACATAAACCTTTCATCCCTTCATGGTAGCTGTGTACCCTATGACTGAAGGACACTTTAGTGGCAATTGCTTGAAGCTATCCTGTTTGCTTGCGCCAATAGTCCTGGAGAACAATTTCAACACCTAATGGAATCTATGCCCTGACGAATAGCTGCGGTACTGAAGGCCAAATGAGGTCCAAAATGCTACTATATGGGTGTAGCGTTATATATACACTTTGGTACACGCTCTGTGAGCTGTTGTAATTCCTAAAAGCTGTCACTTCACAATAGTTGATCGGCGCAAGATCTAGCAGATCTTAACTTTCATAAAAAGTGGCAATTTTACGAAGCTTGTAATGTACAAGCACCACTAGAGCTAAACAAATATGTATTGGGGTGCCACAAAAAATGTGCAAATGAATATACAGCTATTATTATAATTCTATTAAAAAGGTTAAAAACATCTAGAACACTCAAAGACCTTATCTATGTATTATAATACAGGATACGCTACAGCACAAACCATCCCTAATAAGATGTAATAGTATTCCTGGATCAAAGAAATAAACACCCTATACACAATATATCAATTGAAATATTGGTGTCTAGGCTGTAAATCTAGTCAATAAGTACAGTGATAGCCAAAGAATAATACAATTCCAAATGGTACATAAAGTAATACAAAACGCAACTGTAAAATACAAGAGAAATTGGTAGGCAATGTCACTAAACCTAATTAATACTGCATCCTAATGTGAAAAGGACTGAATTCGGCCTCGACAATGCGACATCATGAATACCTAGTTGGAAAAAAGAACAACACAATATTTTGAGCATTGTGTATAGAGAAAAATCAATATAAAGCATGGATAAGAGTATACATGACCCTAGATAGCTGTAGCAAAATTTCTGCCCCACGCATATTGCTCCCTCCTGGTACAGCTTCGTCAGTGGCAATTTTACATCCTACTACAGTGCCACTATTAAAGTCGCTAAGCCCTTCAGTACAACTAATACTACTACCAATCTTAGTCTATGGAGATTGTATGGCTGTGTGCTTTATTTTATGCACCTGTTTGCAATGGGCACGAATGAAACACCAAACGAAATAATTAGGAGGGGTGTCCACATACTTTTGGTTATATTGTGTGTATATATATAAACAATATAAAAAGGTATAATTGTCTCTAAATACCATTAAAAAAATACCTCTTTGGAAAAAGACACCATATGGTTACAGTATGTAGACAGTAAAGATAATAAATCATGAACGCTGCAATGATGAGGAGTAAAAATTAAAAATTGGTCTGTTACTTGGGCCCAAAATAAGGCTAGGTGCACACCATGTTTGCGTCTTTTTTTCAGATATATACTATTCCTGAAAAAAACATATTGCCAAAAAGGGATGCAACTATATGCCATAAAAAAAGGTATAGCGTTACCGCACATTTTCCTACAGTTGGCATTGGTTTGACGGATCACAGTGTATACTGTGTAAACATATGCAAAGGTATACTCTTACGTTTGAATGTATGCGTCATTGACTTCCATTATAGTAGAACATCATATACTTTTTTGGGGGTTTCCTTTTCTTTTAAAAACGTCTTCACTTTTGTAACTCACGCTTTCCAATACAGTCATGAAAAGGTATCTAGACAGAAACTTACTAGACATATGCCAAGGGGACGCACTACCGTCGTACTTCTTCTTTCTGTAGTATTCTCCGAATACTATAGAGTATTTGTCCAGATAAAAGCTTTGATTATGTGTTTTTATAATGAGCCTTGTAACCCCTGGCCCCTCCCCCGGGGTAGCTGATTGCTATATTCCTGCTGCCTCTGTATTATAGGAGATACATTCTCATTGCTTCGCAGTAAACATTCACTGTCTATGGTATTAAATCCACACTTCCTTCAGGCAGCAATGTCCTCATGGCTCTATCAGACTTTTCTGAAAGCTCCATGGAGTCAATCAGGATGTGTAATAAGCCGGGATATTTCTCATCCAGTATGCGTGCAGCAGTGAAGCAACATCTTTCAGCATTCTAATTATTATTCAATGCATCGATTGGTAAGGGAAAAAAAAAGAGTTGTGCGGTTTGATTAATAGCTATAGTGATTGCAGGGCTTCACATCATTAGAGAACAAAGCCTGATGTCTGACATCACAGAGTGGAGCAAAGCCAAAGTAAGAACATCAGCCATCCGTATAATCAATTCCCAAGACTTTATAACATGGAGTAAACCTTGCCAAATGGTGGCCCCAGAAAATGATTGTGAACTCCTATGTATTGCAACATGTAGCTGCGAGAGTATTCAGCGGCAGACAGAAGTATTAGGGTATGTTCAGACGTGGCAGAATATTTCCACTGCAAATGTTACTGCAGATTCGTTGCGAATTTTCAGCAACATTTTCATATTGGATAGGTAATTCAGACGTTGCGGATATCACAGAAGACTTGCCGCAGATTTCTGCAAAGGCTGAAATCTGCAGTGAAATTGTAATGTGCATGCTGCGGAGTGAAAATTCTGAACCGCAACCTTAATTCTGCACTGTTATTAAAATGTATAGAAACCAATTTAAAAAACGGCTGCGGCAGATTTCAACAGCGAATCCGCCATGTCTGAATGTGCCCTTCGATCCAACGTATCCTCTTCTACTGACTGTAAACTTATGTACAATTGTGCTGGGTGATATCACTTCAAGACTCTAATGCCAAAATGCGTGGCATAGATTAAATGTTGTGTCAATTCAATATATCCATTCAACGCACATTGCTCCTTTCAGGAGGTATCAAAGACAATTACATGGTGTTAGGAAAGCAACAATCAATGGACACAAGCATGCAAAAAAATATGTATCACGGAGGACGGGCAAAGCCAATTGGTTGGGTCAGTTCTCTGATCTGATGCTAGCTTGATCGGTGTACAAAATCTGCTCATATCCTGGATGGAAGAGGGTTAATGGAGACATCAATAGAGCCGTCTTTTAGAAGTGCACAGTGACTCCCGGGGGATTGCTAGGATTCCAAAAGATTTTGACTTGCAGTTCACATCCCCGGTGGCAATAGAAGAATGTTGTCATCAGAAAGCTGTTGATGAAGCTGGTGGAAACTGCCCTTAATTGACATATGCCCACATCATAAAAACTTAAAACAGCATTATCCGTTCAGGGATGAAACTCTCAAGAGAAATTACATCTCTTCAACTCTTCAAAGACCTGTGACAAGACGCGTGTGTTTGCATCCAATTTGCATACAAATAGGAATAAACTTTCACTATAGTAGATGTTATGTCTTCTATAATATTATAGTTCAGCACTAAGATTTGGGAACAGGGCTCTAAAGCTCTGTTCGTTGTTAGGTGTCCATCAGGGGTTCCGATATTTTTAAAGGCAAGAATAGCGCAGTCTGCAGCACTATCCTTGCCGTTAAAAATACACCAACGCTCACGAAAACCTGACAGACTTCATTACAAGTAATGGGATCCATCAGGATTACTTAGGCTCTGTTTGAAAACGGATCCGACATACGTGTCCTGGCTCTGTTATAAACAGAAGTCATGATGCTAACATTAGAGTCTAAGGGATGGTTCACACAAAAAAATTAAAAAAAAATTGTTATGCATTTTAAACTGCATGAGAAATGCCTACAAAAAACGTGTGTGGTGTTTTAAGGTTGTATGCGATTTTTTATAATATTGTCCTTTCAACAATGCCTCTCTGTACATGCTTTTTATGTGTATTTTAAGGGACATTTAAAAGGCTATTGAGGTCTATGGAGAGAAACGCAAAACCTATATCATGCTGCATATGGAAAAAAAACGCCACTGTCCATTAAACCACGGACAGCATGAAATAGTGACAGATGACCTAAATAGAGTGAACTCTGTTTCACTCTGTTTCACTCTGAAGCTCTGTGGTGTTTTATATAATATAGTTTAATATAGTTTTACAATTTGCCGAGCTCAGGGAGACGTTTTTCGATGGGCCACTCCCTTTTGGCTTTTCTCAGCACAGCAAAGCATGATTGACAGGTCTCTACCTATTTGTGGAGAGATCTGTCAATCAAGCTGAGTTGGATTGGGTGAAGCCAGAACGGAGCTGTCCATCAGACACGTCTATCAAGCCCTGCACATTTTATTTTCCCTAAAACACTGCAGAGCTTCAGAGTGATAGAGGCTTTCTATAGAGAAACCTATGGGAAAGACACCAGGAAAAAATGCCACACCCAGGGCATCCTGTGTTTTGAAAAAAATAAAAACACTGACCCCTAAAACGCCACTCCACTTTTTATAGAGTGTTTTCAACATTTCCATAAAACTTTAAAGTAACATCTGACCGTGTTTTTGACCCCGAAAAAATTAAGTGAAAAATTCCATTAAAGAACACAGTGTATGAACAGGGGCGTAACTAGGAAAGACTGGGCCCCATAGCAAACTTTTGACTGGGCCCCCCCAGGTGCCACACGCATCCCCCCTCATAGATAGTGCCCCCTGTAGATTGTGCCATATGGCCCCTCTGTGGACAGTGCTATACAGCCCCCCTGTAGACAGTGTCACACCCCACTTGTCTATAGCGCCCCCATCTCCCCCTTGTAGATAGTGTCATACAGCCCCCCTGTAGATATTGGCATAAAGTCCCCCCCTGTATTTACCACTACTCAGCCCCCCCTCCTTGTATATAGTGCCACATGCCCCCCCTTAGTAAATAGTGCCACACATCCCCCCTTAGTAGATAGTGCCACACACAGACCCCTGTAGATTGCGCCACATAATAGCCCCCTGTAGATAGCGGCACAGCCCTCCCCATTGTAAATAGTCCCATGCAGCCCCCTAGTAGATAGTGCCACAAAGCCCCCCTCAGTAGTGCCACACAGCCCTCCCTTAGTAGTGACACACAGCACCCCCTTAGTAGTGCCACACAGCCCCTGGTATATAGAGTCACACAGCTCCCCCTTGTGTATAGTGCCACACAGACCCCCTGTATATAGTGCCACCATGCTTCCCCCTTGTTTATAATGCCACCCTGCTTCCCCTTGTTTATAGTGCCACCCTGCTCCCCCTTGTATATTGTGCCAAAAAAATCAAAATCAAACCACTCATCAACTCGCTGCAGATCATACAGTGACTACATTACTGATTAGAAGCAGCATAAACATTTACATTAAGTGACTCACTGGTTCAGATTCTAGTTCTTATTTTCTTTTCTTCTCCATCCGGTCGAGACCTCTATGATGACTTCTCCTGGCCATGATCCATTTCTGCAGTTTTCTGCTAAGATGTCTTCAGCTTCTGACTTTCAAAAAAAATTCTGCACCTATAAACGAAGATAAAATTCTCAAGACCTCTAACTATAATAGCGCCATACACTGCACCTCTAACTGTAATAGCACCATAAACTGTGTCCCTGATTATAATAGTACGATACACTGTGTCGCACACACACACACACACCGTGGCAATGCAGACTTGGTCTCTTTTGAGCAGGTCTCCTGGGGCTGAACGACCCAAGCGGCGCGATGACGTCATTGCGCCGCTAGCTTCATCGAAAGGCGCTGATTGGCAGCTCAGAATGACTTGCCCCGTCAATCAGCGCCTTTCAACAACGGAAGCGGCGCAATGATGTCATCGCGCCTCTAGCGTCGTTGAAAGGCACTCATTGGCTGGGGTAAAATGTTGCCCCACCAATCAGCGTCATTGTAAGGCGCTGAGTGGTCAGGTGCCATTCAGCGCTAATGCATGTATTTGTACCTGTGTGCTATAGACGCAGGTGCAATTACTGCTAGAGGGGGTGGCTGTCGCTAGCATTGGGCATGGGGGCGTGTAGGTGGACGGCACAGGCCCCCTTATGACGCAAGCCACGTAGCAGCCGCTACAGCTGCTGTTGTGTATGAATCTTTATGTATGGCTTTTTTTGGCCAAAAAAATGCATAGAAAAAAGTTTATTATGTTGTTTTGGGTGGCATTTTTTGCTAATAGTATGTTTTACTATCTGCGTTTTTAGGTGGTGTTTTTCACATTGCCAATCATGTGATTGAAAGATCATGTGATGCAAAGATTCCATCACAGGCTGCAGCAGTCACATGAAATGAAACGTCATCCCAGGAGGCCGGGCTGCATGGACAACAGAGGGACGCATCACCATGACTACAGAGACCAGGTTAAGTATAAGCTTTTTTTTTAAATCCTGTTTTACGCAGCGGACATTCTGCCTGAAAAGCTGCACCACAATTTGGAGTGGTTTTTCAGCCGGATTTCACTGCAGGTTCCAGGGCACATAAGCTGTGTACTTTTATGCAGCATATCCGCCCTGTGTGAACAAGGCCGAAATGAACAAACTGATCATCATTAATGACACTGATCTTCCATACATAAACATTTACACTTGCATTCTTTAATTCTCAGATATACTGCCCATTGCACACAACCAAGTACCACTCGGACAGTTTTTTACCGCATCCGAGTGGCACCCAATAGTTTTCACGGACCCATTCACTTTAGCGGGTGAATCGGGTCCGTGAAAACGGACCCCGACTTTCCCATCCGTGGAGTGATAGGACATGTCCTATCTTTCCACGGATCACTTATGGGTCCCGGCCCACGCACACGGTCATGTGCATGAGGCATAAGAAGCAGTGTTAGCTTGCAGTCACACATGGGATATTTACTTAGTATTTCCAGAGCATAAAAATAAGCTGAAGAAAACTTTACAATGTAATCCAATGGGTAAAATAGTCTGCAGCTCAGACAGATTTCTCAATTTCTTGTGTTGCAGAATATTTTTCCTGTTGGATTACATTGCAACGCAACTACGCTACGTGTGACTGCAACCTTAACGATTTAAGCAAATTGCTACAAGGCAATTGCTTATTGGCAACGTCTTCATTTGAGAGGGCTTTTAGAAGATATGAATAGTTATATTGTGGTGTGAAGATTTTCATTGGCGCTGTAAATCCTATTATCTCAGCATTTGTTCTGTTTAGGCCACATTTATCCTCTCTATACATGTTTGGATTAGTTTAAGAATAACAAAATGTTTTCTTTTCTTCTGAGCTAACTATTATTGTTCCTTTAAAAGGTTTAACCCCCAGATGTCTTGTACATTGTTAGCATCCGGTCAATAATCAGGGTACTGTACCGGCGAGCTATTGCCGACCTTGTACTGTAGCCCCACAGCGAGACTAATTAGCTTGCTCTGCAAGTATCCACACTATTGATTTGGGAAGTGAAGAGGCTAATAATGATGTAGTGTATGCATTTCCCTGTGAATGGGGATTAGTTGCGTTATGCTATCGCTGCATGCAAAATAATTAGGAACACACAGCTCAGATGCATATGTAACGATTTAAACCCTTCCAGCTCTGTTCTAACGATACATGCATATTTACACTTGTCTTATGTAAAAGAGGGTTAGGTGCCATTCCCAGTCACCTATACACCCGAAGATCACTATAGGGCAGAAATGGCTTCTATTATGCATTAGATACAGTGCAATTCATACATATTATGCAAAATTACAAATGCTTTGCTAATCTGTACATAACAAGATAGTATTTTGCCTAAACCCTAAGTCTCTCTGGGCTGTTGATAACATATATATATATATATATACACACACACACATACATATATATATATATATATATATATATATATATATATATATATATATATATAAATGGGCAATCATAAAGACCTGAGCGACTTTGACTAGGGCAACTCCAAAATGGAAGGTCTCTTTAAGGAGCTCCCAGTATGCAGTGGTTAGTACCTACCAAAAGTGATCCAAGAAAGGACAACTGGTGAACTGGTGATAGGGTCATGAACGCCCAAGGCACAGTGATGCGTGTGGGCAGTGAAGGCTAGCCCGTCTGGCCTAGAAGAGCTACTGTAGCACAAATTGCTGAAAACTTTAATGCTGGCTATGATGGAAAGGTTTCAAAACCTACGTAGCCACAGACCGGTCAGAGTGTCCGCTGCCGAATATGCCTTTAATGGGCACATGAGCGTCAGAACTAGACCATGAGCAATGGAAGAAGGTGGCCTAGGTTGATCTCGAGAAGGAATGGCACCATGATCCACTATGGAAGAAGGCAAGCTGGCGGAGACAGTGTGATGCTCTGGGCTATGTTCTGCTGGGAAATCTTGGGTACTAGCAGTCATGTGCTATGCTAGATGTTACTTTGACAGGTACCGCCTACCTTAACATTCTTGCAGATCAAGTACACCCTTTCATGGTAACTGTATTCCCTAATGACAGTGGTTTCTTGAAGCAGGATAATGCGCCCTGCCACACTGCAAACATTATTCAGGAATGGTTCAAGGAACATAACAAAGAGTTCAAGGTGTTAACTTGGTCTTCGAGTTCCTCATATCTCAATCCTTTCGTGCGTCTTTGGGTTGTGCTGGAAAAGCAAGTCCAGTTCAAGGAGGCCCCTCCTCGCAACTTACAGGCAATTCTGCTGCTAACAGCTTGGCGCCAAATGCCACAAGACACTTCAGGGGCAACTGCAGTCAGTGTTATTAAATAAAGAAAAATATTGCTCACCTTTTAAATCCCTCTGTTGATACCTCACTTACTTATGTAACGACATAGGGATGTTCTTTAGTAATTATTCCTCCACCTTCTATTTGTCTATTCCCCCTCTGCACTAGTTCTCAGTTTCCCTTTAGTTTTTTTATCCCGCCCACCAGCATTCTCTGAGTGCGGTCACAGAATTACGTGACCGCACCTCAGCTAGCTAACGTAATCCCCATCATCCCTGTTTATATGTAATCCCCATTATCACTGTAGATACTATATGTAAAACCCATCATCCCAGAATATATATAATCCCCATCATCACTGTAGATACCATCGGGGCGGGCAGCTCGTGGGCACTGAGGAATAACATGAATGTGAAGAAAATGGTGCTGGCATTGAAACAAAAGCAAGAATGAATGGGGTGGGCATTGAGTAGGCTGTGGACCAATAGGATGTCTCAAACCCGGGTATACGTCAGAAGTCCCGGGTTTGAGGCATCCTATTGGTCCACAGCCTCCTCAATGCCCGCCCCGTTCAATTATTTGCTTGTGTCTCAATGCCCGCCCTATTTTCTTCGTGTTCATGCTATTCCTCAGTGTTCTTGCGCTGCCCGCCTCAAAAAATGTTGCGTCCCTGGAAAACCCCTTTAACTTTTGCTTTACATTTTTTTTAGTCCCTCTTTGGGAATTGAAGAGCCTACTAGGCAGACTTTGAGGCCATTTATCGGCACCCCACGATGGAAATGGGGATTTGCAGTGGGCTTGCAGAGGGAGCCCCCTTCCTTTGCAGAACCACATAGGTGCCGAAGTTGCTATTGACCACGTTATGGGTTAAACGGCGATAAGAGGGGTTGGATGCTTTATAATACAGCCAGCGCCTACCATTGATGGTGTGTGACGGCTCCTGTGCCTGCAACATCACCGCTCTGTAATAGTACAGTGGTTCACAGCAACGAACCACTGACTGCAACGTACTATTACAGAGAAGGGCGGTAAGAAGTTAAAAATTATTTTATTTAGTAATAATAGTAAGCTATAAAAAATACAATGTACAGTATAAATCGTAGAATAAAAATAACATATAATCTTTAGTGCACGGTAAATGTCGTAAAAGTTAGTCGAAAAATCAATGTCGTATTTATTTATTTTTTTAAAATTGCATCTATGGCTACATCGAGGAAAAAACAAAAACATTCACTCAGAATGCGGCAACACAAAAATATTTTTTTTCCATAGAGCAAACTTTTATTCTACAAAAATGTCAGAAAAAAACTATACATATTTGGGATCGCTGCAATCTTAGGCATGGTTAACATCACATTATTTTTTTCCGTTGGAGCAGTATGGCGGGTGGAGTACCGACATATACCTTATACAGAAGGTAGCAACGTACCCAACTGTAAACGCATACAGTGGAATATGTCGCTTGACCTCTCCAGGCACATCACTACTTGAACCACTGTGCCTGGGGAAATCTCTGACGTCACTGTCCATATAAAAAACTGAGCCAAAAACTGCATCAAAACCTGCATCAAAACTGTAGTAAAACATGAGAAAGCCTACATACTCAGCGTTTTTTGTTTGTGGTGTTTTTGTAGCATCTTTGGGGTCAGTGGCATTTTCTCAAAATGCAGCGATTTCGGGCATGAATTATAGTAAATTTGTCAGGCTGCGGCAGGCCACATTCCCTTTTGTTAAGCCTCGAAAAAGTGCGGTAAGCACCAAATGCATCAAAAGTAGAAATTTTGCCCAAACTGTGACATTTGATGCATTTGAAACTTTTCTTCACCAGCAAACTGGCGTATAAAATGTAATACATTCTTCCGTGTATGTTCCCATTGTGTTTGCATAAATTTCGTCCAGGTTCCCTCGTTTTCTCCCACACTCCAAAAACATACTGATAGTGAAATTGGCAATAGTGTGCGTGCCTGAGATAGGGAACTTAGATTGTGAGGGACTTAAAGAGGCGCTGTCACCAGATTCTCAAATCCCTATCTCCTATTGCATGTGATCGGCGCTGCAATGTAGATAACAGTAACGTGTTTTTTTTTTTTAAACGTTCATTTTTGGCCAAGTTATGAGCTATTTTATATATAGCCTGGACGTCATGTGTATTCAGAATTCTGACACTTCTGAATCCTTTCTGTGAGATTTCCAGCAAGGGAAACAAAATCTCGTTTTCCTCGTAATCTCGCGAGATTACGCGCGGCTTGCTGGAATCTCACAGAAAAGATTCAGAAGTGTCAGGATTCTGAATACACATGACGTCCAAGCTGGAGGTCATGTGTATTCATTATCAGGACACTTGTGTATGTGGCTGCACATCGTTCTAGTAAGAACACTATGTGCTGTGTAAATGAATGGAGAGGAGTGCATGATGCTGATTGGTCACTGATTCGTCAGCATCATACACTTCTCTCCACAACGCCCAGTTAGTAAAACAAGTAAACACGCCCAGTTAAAAACACAATACACGCCCAGTTGGACATACGAATAAAAACACGCCCAGTTGTCCATTTCAAAGCTCATTTGCATATATATAAAATAGCTCATAACTTGGCCAAAAATGAACGTTTAAACAAAAACGTTACTGTTATCTACATTGCAGCGCCGATCACATGCAATAGGAGATAGGGATTTGAGAATCTGGTGACAGAGCCTCTTTAAATGAATGGTGGAAATCTCGGTACAGCGCTGCAGAATATGTTGGCTATATAAGCAACAGAAAAAAACCAGTGATTATTTTGACCTTGAATAATGTGTTTTAGAGGGAGAATTTGTGTGGGATAAAACCCCTTTTGAAAACTTCTACAATGCTGCATTGTCTTGTAAAATAGTAGATCTGCTACATTGTGAAAGTTTATAACAAAGTATATTTCCTCAATCATTTGTAAGAACATGCTTGCCAAATGAACAGTCTCTTATCCCCATTCCAGAATCTAGAGCTCTCCTGTGGTTTTCCCTAGCAGATACTAGATTTGCAACAAACATGTTGTACCGAAGTTAAGTGAAATATGTTAACTGAAAAGGCTCTTGCATTTTTAATAGCAGGAATAGCATTAGCATAATCGATAGATCAAAGGAAGCCAGTCTGCTCTCTCTGCTACTTCAACTGGTAAAAGCTCAGAGATCAGACACAACATTTTATTTAAGGGCTGTGGTTCAGACGATGTGGTTTCCTGGTATTTAATAGGTTTAACTCCCCAATAGACATTTAACATTTTTAGTGTTTTGACACTTTGTAACACATGGACATTATGGAAAGTTAGAGTATATTATTCAGCGATACCACGTCAAAGTCAAATTCTATTATCTCGCTTTAAGGCAGCAGAATTTATTTTAATTCAATGATAAAATATAGTAGATGCATGAAATATTACTTTTGTTCTTCAATACAATATTGTCCAATATTATAAATTTAACCACAGATTTATGGCCATGCAACATCTGAATAGTTCCTTTTGGTTTACCAAAAGTATATGCCGTAAAAGTCTCATCAGTGAGGATCCAACTACTGGGGTCCTCACCGATCCTAAGAATGGAAGTGACAAGACTTTGTTCCTCGACGGAATTATGTAGTACTCACTTGTTCCGTATCTCCCATTAGCTTTAATGGAGAGTGACAAGGCAAGTGCGGCCACTTCTGTCCTGGGAATGGGAACTAGACTCCCTCATTTTCAGGTCAATGTTCCATAAAAGTATAAGGTGGAAATATACAATTTATTCCAATATCCTATCCTAAACTCAAAGGGGTTCAGGAGGCTAAAATACATTTATGGGATCCTCACACTTTGAAAAGCACGGAACAAGGTGTTTATCCAAAAAAAATGAGTATATTTCTTCCCTATTTATCCTCCAAAATGCAAATTGTTCTAGTTCGCTGCAACCCTCAAATGTGGCAAATTGATTCTACCATCTCTAGTCACCAGTAAATTTCTTTCACTAAGTAAATGGTTATTTTGTAAGCTTAAAGGGAACCTGTCACATTATTTTCCTGACCCAATCTACTATCACAGTCATGTAGCTTTAAAGGGGTTGTCCGAGATTTAATGACTTTGTGTTAATGCTTGTAATTTATAAATGTAAATACATTTGTAATATACTTACATTTTCCAAAGTGGCCCCTTTTCCAGATCCTGCCGTGGGGTATTTGACGGGGGACGTCACTCTCTGCACTGGGTCTAGCCGCTTTGTTGATCTTGAATTGTTTTCCGGGTATACAACACGTCACTTGTGACGTGGTGTATATCGGCTTGTACTGTTGTAACGCGCATGCGCGGCCCCTGCTGTTATCTCGAGAATAGCAGGGACCGCGAGAACAGCAGTGACAGCACATGCACGTTACGGGCTGTGAAGCAGAACAGTCCATACACGTGATGTCATAAGTGACGTGTTGTAAACCTGCCAAAGAATTCAAGATCAACAAAGTGGCCAGAGCCAGTGCACAGAGTGACGTCACCCTTTAAGTACCCCACGACAGGATCTGGAAACGGGGACACTTTGGAAAATGTAAGTGTATTACAAATGAATTTACATTTATAAATTACAAGCATTAACACAGTCATTAAATCGCGGACAACCCCTTTAAGTACCCTCAATCATTCTTTATTAAGGGTTACCGCTGTAATACCTTTCGAAAGAGTACAATCACAGTTTGTAAATTAGCCTCTCCGCGTCATCAGACCTTTTTTTGTCCGCCTCCATCTCACCTCTCTCCTCTTGATTGATAGCATGGTTGCTTCCCCTTTCCCGTTTAAAATACTGTGCAGTAAATTATTACCTGCACCTAGAGCTGACAAGCTCCTATCAGTGTTCCTCCTCCCCTGCACTTTGCTGAAATCTTGCACATGCGCAGTAAAAGCTGCAGTTTTCCTGCTCTGCAGTGGGAGAGTCTGCCTTCCAGCAGCAGATTTAGTGTGGAATTACGGCTACTAACTACATCTGCTGTTTACTTTTACTGCAAAACCAGGGAGATTGCAGCTTGTACTCAGTATGTGTGAGATTTCAGCATGATGCGGGGAGAAGGGGTACTGATAAGAGCTTGTCAGCTCTAGGTAGGAGGAGATTGAGATGACATCATGTATATTCTTGGTTTCATAAAATGCTTATTTTAAAATCAGAAATGAAAAATTAGAGATTGGATTATACAGCCAATATGACACAGATTTTCAAAGTAAGTACACCAGCCTCATCAGGTCTATGAGATCTATTTAATTATTTATGCAGTTTGTATTCTGAAATCTAGTGACAGATCCTCGTTAACTTTTGTTTATGGCTATAATGTAAAAGTGCATTATAAAGAGAGTAAAAAAGTTCTGCTACATGTTGCTTGGAACAAAAACTGCAGCTCGCAGGAAGCTCTAGTGATCTGGTCAGCTGTTCCTGCCTATAAATGCAATAGTTACTGCCATGATTAGCAAGTGATTAGTAGCTTAGAAAATAAATGGTGCTCTGTTCACATCAGGTCTGAGCTTTCCACCAGACGTATATATCTGGAGTATTGCCCGAAAAATACCTCTGACAGAAGGCTTTGATGTTTGTCCCTGTATGGTCAAACAGTGGCATATGTCGGCTATAGACTCCCATGTCAAAAAAATAAAATAATACCCCAAGCGGTATACATTTTTCGCATAAAAAAAAGCATAAAAACCACAGATAAAAACGGCATTAAAAATGCATAAAAGCGTAGAAAAATGTAGTGTGTGAATCCAGCCTTAGAGAACATTACAGATAATAAAATATTATTCGTGAATTTGTCATTTAGGCAACTTCCTAACATTTAAAACAAGTGCGCCTGTAAGTTAACTTTAACTTTTTATATCAAATTAAGGTACATAGATTGTTTGGGGATAGATAAACTTGTGCAAACTGTATTATCATTATATGAGTTAGATAAGTTTGTAATATTATTTATGGGGACATCATTAGTTTTTGACCGGTAAAGCCAGTATTGTAAAGAGTGGACCTTGTGCTTCAGGAGCCAGAAGTCCATTCTGTATCCAGTGTGACCTTGTATGGCTATACTGGAGGCTTTTTAAGTGTAAATACTACTGGAGGAACAATTAAACCCTGTCTCGTTAAGTGATAAGCATTCTCTTTAAAACTTAATGAATGTCGTTAGCTTTTAAAACCATGATGTATGAGGAGGTGGATAGTCGGAAAACAATCACAGGGGGGAAAGTATGCGGCTATTATTTTCAATGGATATAACACAAGGGTAGAAGTAAAGGCTACACACAGACTTTCTACAATGCGACAATGCTGATAGCAGTTAGGGTATGTTCACGCATTGCAGATTTGATCTTGAGATTTTCATGCACCTGTCTTGTGATAAATATATAAATAAGGCTCTGTTCACATTTGCTTGGTGTTAATGCCCAGCAAATACTCAAGAAAAACATGTCGATGTATACGCCGCACGTATAGCTTAGACATATGCAATTCTTTTGACATATGGCCTGCCCATTGTAGGCTATGGATACGTCTGGTATATATATATGTTGGAAGATTTTCCTGGCAGTATAGGCTTAGAAAGGCATGAAGTATAAAAAAGAGTTTAACATAAGTTGCATGTCAAACACAAGCTGCACTTTAAAGGGAATGTGTCGCAAGAATTTTTTTTTTTTTTTTTTAGTTAAACAAGTATTATTTAAATGATTACACATTGTTTTCATTTTTTACACTTTTTCACAAGTCAGGAAATATTATAAGCAGTTCCCAAAATTGCAGCATGGTCAATGTGGTAAAGCAACCTCATTGCTTTATGCTGCAAATTTGGGGTAGACATACTCGCTCTAGTGTCCTCACACAATCCCCCCTCCCTTATTCTGGCTAGTGCCAGGAGAAGGAGGGGGTTGAATCTTCAAACCTCCTACACTGTGTGCCGCCGCAATGAATGGAATGACTCCCGTTCGCATTCTCTATGGGGATGTATGTGCCGTATTCCATCTCTGTAAGTGTCGTTAATCGACACATACAGAGATGAAAAAAAATGGCAGCCCCCATAGAGAAGTAAAAATAAAAAAAAGTAAAAAGTAGAACACACGAACACAAATAAATAAATTTTATTTTTTTATCATACTAAAAGCAATATGATAAAAACAAAAAAAATAAATAAAAAATTAATGACACCTTCCCTTTAAACTCTCACACGTAATTGAGTTGCAAAGTCTGCTTCTAGCGTTAGGCTTTCCCTGTAAGGACAGAATCACACACACAATTTTGATGCAATATTTGGCTTTTTTGTTTTTTGGCCAAACACAGCAGTAGATACAAAAGTAAGGCAATGCATCAGTCTTTTCTTTATACCCTTCCTTCCTTCCTAGTGGATCTACTTTTGGGTTTGGATCAAAAAATGTAGACAACTACAACGAAAACCTGCATTGACACTGAGTGTCTGATACTAGTCTACGGAAGAAGGTTGAAGGTGACCTTGCAAGAATTGCATATTAATTTGATCATTTTTTATTATGTTTCCAAAGTCGCTAGCAACCTTTTTTCCATCGGGAAACATTGAGGTTATGTTGTTATCGCAGTCATTTCACAATTTTACCATGACATGAATATTTTAGTCATCAAGTCTTTGCCACAGGAGACATTTGCAACAGTTGCAAAAGTAGTTCTTATGTGAAAACAATTCAGTCAATAGGAACTACAACTTTCCTCAAAATGATTATTCAAGAAATTTGTCAATAATAAACATTAGAGGGCAAAAAAAGAAAATAATGTGGAATAGTTATTTTTGGAACGGTCATCAAGAAGTTGCATGACTATGCTTTCTAATAAGAGAAGTTTGTTTGTAGCAAGTGCGTAGCTAGGAGGAGAATAGAGGGGCATGATAACACTCATTCGTTGAGCATAGGAAGGCGCATCATTGGCACTAGCAGCAAGAGTTAATTAATAAAGTTTTAATAGTAACAGGCATACATATTATTTTATAATATAGATTTACTTTGAATTGTGGAGGAGAGTAGGGCTACCATTCAGCAACAACAGCAGTGTTGGTCCAGAGTGATATTTCGGCCACTGAGAGCTACAAAAGTAAAAAAAAAAAAGTCTAACTTCATCCCTCGAGTATGGCCCAACACAATTTACCTGCAACAGATTCAATATAAACTTTGCTCTTGTACGCTACTTTTGTCAATCATGAAAACCACCCCTGTTCATATGCCCTACTAGGCATACCGTTTACCTCCATACCGTTGTTCTGAACCACTTTCAATGAATCATACCTGCTCTTGTTGATGTTTTACTTGGACAACCATGCATTTGCATGGTCTCCATGTAATGCTACATTTCTCCTAAAGCATCCCCTGGCGATCTTCTTGGCCGATAAGCTGATTGCCATGCCTGCTTGCAGTTAAAGAGAAGGTGTCACGAAATATTTTTTTTTTTATATATATAATATTGCTTTCAGTATAATATTAAAATAAAGATGGAATACGGCACATACATCCCCATAGAGAATGCGAACGGGAGCCGTTCCATTCACTATAGCGTACACCGTCTGTGTGGGAATGGCGCATGCCAAAAAGAAGGTCTGGCAGAGCTCAGAAAATGGCGGCACACAGTGTAGGAGGTTTGAAGATTCAACCCCCTCCTTCTCCTGGCACTAGCCAGAATAAGGGAAGGGGGATTGTGTGAGGACACTAGAGCAAGTGTGTCTACCCCAAATTTGCAGCATAAAGCAATGAGGTTGCTTTACCACATTGCCAATGATGCAATT
Organism: Rhinoderma darwinii; assembly: GCF_050947455.1. Lineage (NCBI taxonomy): Eukaryota > Metazoa > Chordata > Amphibia > Anura > Rhinodermatidae > Rhinoderma > Rhinoderma darwinii. Next base: position 55,279,368 of record NC_134693.1, read on the forward strand.
TTTGGAATTGCTCCCTCTAGTGACCAGCACATGGAAATGTTATAAATTAGAATCTAATTTATAATATTTCCTGACTTGTGAAAAAAATTAAAAAAATTAGAACAATGTGTAATCATTTATTGACAAACATTTTAACTAAAGACAAAAAAAAAAAAATTCTAGCGACACATTCCCTTTAAACCGGCAGGTCAGAATTGAAAACTCCCCAATGTAGTCGAATTAAAATAATTCTGCAAAAGAAGAGTGGCCAATATTCATCCACAGTGATGTAAAGGACACTTTGCAAGTTATTTTTGTGAAATTGTGAAAAAAGAATTGTGAAAATTGTGAAAATAATTGTGAAAAAATTTGAAAAATTAAAACAATGTGTAATCACTTATATACTAACTGTTTAACCGAAAAAAAATAAAAAAATTCTAGCGAGACATTCCTTTTGAAAAGGGATTATTTTCATGAGACAGCCCCTGAAATATCTTTTTATAGATATATTTGTTGTATGCAATATTTCTAGTGCTACTAAATATATGGCCTCTGTATGTATAAATGGCATTCGACCAAGCATGGTACATCAGCACATTTAAACTCAATTAGATTACAACCTAAAATGTATTAATATTAGGCAAATCATAGACATACACTGTATGGTCCTCTGGCATTGCAGTTGAGTTAGGCTGGGGCTAGGCTGAGACTATATTACTTTACTCCTAAAAACATTCAGAAATCTCTGTCCATAGTAATAAAAATGAGGCGACTCTATAGTGATGCAAATTGTTGGCGATTTCGTTTTTGCATAGCTACTTCATAGAATTTCTGAGCAATTTGAAAAAGTTTAAGCTTGTTAATGGTTTAATTTCTCTGTGGAAAAAGGTTTTCGCTACAAAAAGTCTCAGTGTGTGCTAAATATTCTCATGTTTAAAACTTCAGGTTGTAAATGCACAAGTCTCACAATTGATCAATATGTGTTATCAATTGTATTAACTGGATACAATTCTTCCTGATTCTGCTATATTATAATAACGGTGTCTCACTGAATGTTTCATATTTGTTGTGATCTCTATGGGAATAAGATAACCAACCTTTCATAGACACAATGTTACATATTTTGTTTCTACTAAAGCTCTCCCTTCTAATTCTATTTAACATACAAAATAGGAGAGAAAAATGTTATAACGTCCTCATGATTATGGTCATGATGCTAATTTATAGGGTTTCTCACACAACTACAACCCCTGTCCATAGGCTATTTTAGGGCCTATAGACTTCACTTAAGTTTCCAGCATAGGATGCTACTTTTCCGTAGATCTAGATTTATGATTAGATGCAGCTTTCACTGGTGATAAGAGCCGATCGCTGGGGGGGGGGGGGGGGGGTTCAGAGAAGGTGGAGCTTTTGCGATCAGCTGATTGCCGCATCAGCTTTTTAAAAAAAAATGGGTTTTCTTTATGAGAAAACCCCTCTAAGATACAGTTCCACATGCACCTGTACAGGATCTATGCACACAGCTCTGCTGTGTTCATGAGGCCTCACGAAGACTATTCAGCAATTAAATTAGGGCTAAGAAACCAAATATCAAATATTTTCACCAAATATTTTCACCAAATATCCAGAGCCAAAGTCCAAACCTGGTATACATGTCCTATATTAATTATACTGTAAGACAAAAATGAACTTATTTAATATTAGTCAGGCATTTTATTTAAGGGTCACTTTACTGGGTCATTTAAATTTTATATGGTTAAATGTTTGCATATTTTAGCCCTAATAAGTCTAACATGAAATAAACTCACTACGTATGAGAAAAACACATAGGAATATGGCTATATACACGACTTTTTGTTTTGTTTTAGAAAAACGGCCAAAAAAAACCTATTCAAAGTAAAAAAAAAAACACTACTAAAGACGTAAAAAAGGCTTGCAAATGCTTCAAGCTGCAGTAGGCGTTCTTTATAGTCATTCTGATATGCAGGGGGAAAAACTTTGCGTGAAGGCGGTCTAAACATAGAGAATATAGCAGACACTGTTCTCCATCTGATAAATGCATGTGGAAAATAATGCAGATTATGCCCAAAAGGAACGTTACTTATCTGTTTTAAACCAAACTCATACACAATGGCCTTGAACATTATGCCTTATGTGCCCAGAGGAGAGTATCATGGAGGAAGAGATCATGTGTACTGGCTTTCATACTGGTTCACTTAGGCAAACAGGTCTCTAGAAATAGTTTTAATTGGTTGAGGCATTGGTAAATTATAATAACTAGCTATACTGTGAGAGCCCTTAGGCCGTTTCTTCTCTTGAGTTGTTTTCAAATTCAGTTATCATATGTATTAAACATAAAGGAAAAAACTTTAGATTTAAAAAATGACATTGTGTTAATAGCATTTTTTTTATTGCAAACACAAAAGTAGGTCAAGCAGTGGCATAATGATCGCGTTAGCAAGAGGTGCGACCGGAACCGGGCTCAGAGGGGAAGGAAGACCGCAGTGGGCTCACCATGGATCCCTTCAGACTGCCACATCAGGTGGTCTGTGCCTTGCCGCATAGAAAGAACTGACGCCCTGATATGCGATGCAGCACAGACAAGGACTGATATGGCAGTGTAAGGGGATCCAAGGCAATCCCCTGTAGACGAGAGAATACGGAGGAGTGGTGAGTAAAGCCTTTATTTTTTTAATGTCTGATCTGAAGGGGAAGCCATGGGCATGCGGCCCGTCAGTCCCTGGTTACACCCCTGAAGTCAAGCAAGAAAGCCGAGTGTGACCTCTAACACCACCACATACAAAATAGAGGGCACATTTCATAGAGGAGAAGAACTATAATCATTCTTAAAATACTTTATTGCACATTAAAGATGTGAAAAATTGGGATATATATATATATATATACAAATATATACATATGTATATGTATATATATATATATATATATATATATATATATATATATATATGTACATATAGTTAATGGCTGTCCTTTAAAAAAAGCTAAAAAAAAACTAAGCGGAACTGTCAGGAGACGAAGTGCTGCAACCTTTTTCTAGTGCCACTTCATTCTAGTGATTGTAAGGTCACAGCAGTCAAAGCCCTGCAAATCGGACCCTCTTCTCCCACTCTTCACACACTGATAGTAACACCGCAGAAGAAATGCCTCCCGATCTGACCCCCTTAGACTTTTATCTTTGGTGTCATCTGAAGGCAATTGTCTATGCTGTGAAGATACGAGATGTGCAGCAACTGAAACTACGGATACTGGAAGCCTGTGCTAGCATTTCTTCTGCGGTGTTGCTATCAGTGTGTGAAGAGTGGGAGAAGAGGGTTGCATTGACAATCCAACACAATGGGCAGCACTTTGAACACATTTTATAAGTGGTCAGAAACTTGTAAATAACTCATGAAAGAATAAAGTAACATTAAAACCAAGCACACCATTGTTTTTCTTGTGAAATTCTCTTTAAGTTTGATGTGTCACATGACCCTCTTCCCATTGAAAAAACTAAAGTTGGATACAAAATGGCCGACTTCAAAATGGCCGCCATGGTCAACACCCAGCTTGAAAAGTTTCCCCCCTCCCATATACTAATGTGCCACAAACAGGAAGTTAATATCACCAACCATTCCCATTTTATTTAGGTGTATCCATATAAATGGCCCACCATGTATATCAAGTAGTGGTCTTCACTGTATGCTGTGTCCCTTCTTCCCTTCTTTGTTGTCTCTCTGATCTACCCTCATTAACTGCACACCTACCCACAGTGATCGCAAGCTACCCCACACTTTTAAGGAGCGTATGTCACCTCAAAATCTTACAGAACCATATGATAAATATATTCTTCTCTATTTGACTATGATTTTCTTACATTGCATCTGTCCTGAATTTTAACTATGTATCTTAATCAAATATCTGCTCATTCATGTCCTGCCCACTTAGAATATAGGATTTAGCAGCTGATTGGTCGATCACTTGATCTCACATTTCACTGAATCTGATTGACCAGAGCCATGACTGCAGCACTAGCCACTAGCCTTAAGGCTCATTCACAAGCCGGCCCAAACATTACAAAGAAATGGCAGAAAGAGATACTAAAAAAGTTAAATATATTAAAGGCTATGTACAAATTTGAACATCAAACTTTTTTCTTTTTTTTTTTTAATAAAACAATGGTTTAGGGGATTTTCAGCAACTTTATTATTGACTTTAATGAAACATTTTGTTTCATTTTTTTAAGATACAGCTTCTGTGTATCCTGTATACAAACAAGCTGTATCTTGCCGTTAAAGCCGATTTTGTCAGGTCAGCTGGACTGACGGCTTGGCTCGCAGGATCCAGTTAATAAAGATCACATCTAAGTTCAGCCAAGCCGTCAGTCCAGCTAACCCGAGGAAATCGGCCTTGATGGAAAAAATACTTATTCTATGTATACAGGATACATAGAAGTAAGTCTTAAAAAGTAATTATACAAATTTCAATAGTAAAGTTGCTTAAAATCTCCTAAAGCATTGTTTTATTAATAAAAAAAATTATAATTCAAAGGTGAACATAGCCTTTAAAGCTATTGAGCTTCACCTCCGCAGGAGTTCTCACTGTGCCTGTTTGTGTCAAAGGAATCTGTGGACACACGGGTCCTGCCTTCTATAGTGCCGCCACGGGTCAAAGAGACGCCACTCTCTACCATGGGGCTATCCCAATCTATTTATTCACCTATATCACCGGGTTGCACCAGATTCCTTTGTGGAGGATGCCATCCTACCCCTGCTACACTAACACAGATCATTGCAGAGGAACAGCTACCTTTGGCACCCGGACACCCTCGGCGGTAAACTGGCAACAGTCCAAGTACCTTAGGCACAACTGTTTAAAGGGGTATTGTATAGTCAGTAGATAGTCCATACAAATCCGTCCCCTGAATAAGATGATCACCGCCCCTTTAAGACCACTTTGCCCTGGCTAAAACATAAACATAACTTGCTTGTATATTTATATTGATCAAATATTACTTCAAAGATGACTGTTCACTCAAACTACCCCAAGGAGAGTAGAGATGACCATACTTCACTTGATAATTATGTTCTGGATATTTTTTACTTGTTAAGCCATGCCTCTAATCCTGCCCAATCCCCACCTATACACACCCAGAATAGCCCACACAGTATCAAGCTCCCATAGTGCCTCCTTCTGGATATCATTTATTCAATCAATATTCATACCTTATTCTTCGGTCCCTCTAACTTGATGACACTTTGTGGTTTTAGATTCCCACACACTAGCTAAGACACACGTATTCTTAGTTTCTATCTACCTATTGTCTCGCCTTTCACTAACTCCACCCTCCACCCTCTACTCTCTCTCTAACCTCTTCCAATCACCTTGACCATTGCGGTCACTTGATCTGTGCACTATTACAGGGCTCAATGAGAACTTCCCTTTCGTGCAGGGCTACTGTATTACTTTCGTTGCTGGGGAATCAAGAGACATGCAGGACCACCTTTTAGTCGAGTCATCAGTTCAGCTGAACTGACGGAATTGGCTTTGACAGAACGATACAGCTTTCATATATACATTTTATGTATCTTAAAAAGTAATTCAAAAACACATAAAACTTAGATTTATTTAAAAAATTCCCTTCAAAGATGTACATAGCAAGTTGAAGCACATTTATTTTAAAATAATGCTTTTTGAGTACAAGGTATATGCAGGATCGTAGCAATGGGAGGTCCTGGCAGGGTATGTCCCCCAGGTGCTAAGTGCCAGAGGGGCTGTCAACAAGCCACTCTGACCTGCCCAGGATTTTTAGATACAGGGCTAGGGCAGCAAACTGAATCTGCACCATAGGTAGGGGAAAGCCTAGCTATATGAGTATATATGTGAAGTCTTTGATTTCATTTAACCCCTTGACGCACCATGACGAAACTGTACATCATGACGCGGGGGTTGAAGTATCGATCAGGCTCACGTGCTGATCTTTGCTTAATAGGAGTCGGTAGAAATAACAGTACTCAGCAATACATTAGTATTGCAGTGTATTGTGTGAGCGATCTGATGATCAATGGTTCAAATCCCCTAGGGGGACTAGTAAAAACTTTTTAAAATAGTTAAATAAAGTTTTTAGTAGTGTACAAAAAATTAAAAAATATTAAAAGTTCCTCTAAAGTAATGTGAAAAATAAACAAAGTTGTTATTGCCGCATCCGTAAAAGTTCAAACTATTACAATATAACATTATTTAACTCTCACGGTGAATGCCACAAAAGAAAAAAGTAAACCGCCAGAATCACTGTTTTTTGGTCACCTTAGCTCTAAAAAAAATTTTTATAAAAACCGATTAAAAAGTCGTACGTACCAAAATGTTACCAATAAAAACTATAGCCTGTCCCGCAAAAAAATAAACCCTCACACCACTCAAATGACGGAAAAATAAAAAAAAGTTATGGCTCTTGGAAGGCAAGGAGTGAAAAACGAAAACGAAAAATGGCTTGGACTTTAAGGGCTTAAACATTGGAATCCTCACTGCCACCGCAGAGTAACATGCACAACCTTACTGGATCAATCACTTCGTAGATTATTTTTATGATGTTTGTTATGTCACACCTGTGCACCTGCAATCAGTTTTTTTATAGGTTGGCATTTGCAGCCGAGAACTGTCACATTTTAACAATTCATAAAACATCCGAATTATAGGAAAGAATGGTACATATTGCAGGATATACTCAGAGGAACATAAAATGTGTACTGTGTACAGAAGAACAGGATCCAAACAGTAGCGTGAGCAGAAAGGTTTTTTATAACTGCAGAAAATTAATAACCGCCACTTATGAGTATAATAAACAATGGATCTACAACTTCAGGTCATCCTAGGCCTAATGGAAATTCCCAGGTTGTCCTATTCTTTCCAGTAGTGGGCAGGAAACCAAAATTTACTTACAATTAGCATCAAATCCTGCTGGAAAACTCTGCACCAGGGTTCTTCTAACATTTACAGGGCATTTTCCTACTATTCCCCTCTTTATGTCCGGTATATACTAACAATATCATTGTTTGTGTCAATGTTTCATTATATACTTTGTTTGCCATGACTTTATCTTTTTGAAGTATAAATATTCTGCTCATTTACACACAGTGATTATTTTGATCAGTGGAATAACTTCCTGGGCGCCGATAAAAAAAATCGATAACAGCGCCCTTAACTATCAAGTGTCATTTGCAGTATTGTTTTCCTCATATAGCAGATTATCTTTTTGTATCCTATCACAGTTCAGTACCTGGTGCAACAGCAACCTCTGCACTCTGTACAGCTTCACTTTTTATTTTCATGGTCAACTGTATGTATTTTTTATTGTTATGGAAACTTCTATATTTAAAGAAGCACTTATGTGAATTATAGCCCCTCCCCCCACCCACCATTTTAACATGTGGAGAAATTTAGTGTTAGTGTTAGTGTTTAGTGTTGGCTCCCTATTTTACCCATAGCCGCTCCGTTCCGGGCCGCCCAGAGGTCACGTGATTTTCTTTTTGACTCTATGTATTTTACAATTCTTGCTGTTAAAACTGGAAGTCAGTGTCTCAATGCAATTGTATGAGACTAATATCAAAGCTCTCATAGACTTGCATTGAGAGTACAGATGTAGCCAAGTGTATCTAGACTCTAATAACTTTCTGCAGTGTGATATCACACAACAAAAGCCATTGAAAAGCCCTTGGAAAGAGTCAAGTTAAAGTTTCTTGACACTGTGTATTTAATGCGTTAAAAAGTCAGGATAAGGATGGCTACATCTGTATGACATCCGGTTTCTACAGCAGAAACTGAAGGATACAGAGAGTCAGAATGAAGATCACGTGACCCCCCGGCAGAGTGGCTATGGGTAAAATAGAGGAACAGGTAAGTCAATACATATTACACTACATTTCTCCACATGTTAAAACGGGGGCGGAAAAAATAGTCCAATCGAGATCTTCTTTAAGGCTTAGTTCACCAGCGGATTAAATTCAGCGTGGATTCTACATAAAAGATCCGCTATAAAAAAAACAATAAATGCAAGTGAATCGTGTTTTTTTTTCTAAATCTCCATACAATTGCTGTGGAAAATCTGAAGCATACTCAACCTGAAGCAGATTTTTGGAGGCAAAGCCACAAATTTCACTATTGTAATGGGTTAACTCCGAGGAAATATCTGCAGCTGAATATGCATGTAAATCCAGGGGTGTAGCCATAGGCAGTACAAAGGCACCTAAGTCTTGGTGCCTAAAGGGGCGCCATAGGCCCCTCTGACACATAAGTAGACACCCAGTTACATCGAGTTGAACCAAGTGATGGGAGAAAAAGAGGGGATGGGAGAAACTGTAGAACTTTGTTTTACCCCTGTTGATCCAGAGGAAGGTTAATCTGCCCTAAAAAGGAAAAATGTGCCTCCTGATGTGAATATCAGACTGGATCAACATTCAAACAAGATTTCTATACATTGACATAGGCGCTGATACTTTTTCGTTCTAGGAAATGATCTAACCCTTTTTTATAGCCATCTACTGTCCCTGCTGTGACCAACTCCTGCGGTAGACGATTCCATAGATTCACAGTTCTCACAGTAAAGAAGGCTCGTCGCCTCTGGAGGGAACTTTTTCTTTTTCCAGACGGAGGGAGTGCCCTTTTGTCTTTTAAGGGAGTTTTACATGGAACCGGATTTCATCATATTTTTTTGTACGGGCTGTTTATATAATTATACAAGTTAATCATGTCCCCCCTTAGCCGTCTCTTTTCAAGGCTAAATAGGTTTAGTTCTTTTAATGTTTCCTCATAACTTAAGTTCTCCATGCCCCTTATTAGCTTCGTTACTCTTCTTTGTATTTTTTCCAACTCCAGGGCATCCTTTCTATGAACTGGAGCCCAGAACTGGACTGCATATTCTAGATGAGACCTCACCAATGCTTTGTAAAGTGGCAATATTACATCCCTATCTCACGAGTCCATGCCTCTGTTAATACACGACAATATCTTGCTGGCCTTAGAAGCAGCTGATTGACACTGCATGCTGTTACTTAGTCTATGATTTACATGTACACCCAGATCCTTCTCAACAAGTGACTCCCCCAGTGTTGCGCTCTCTAAGACATATGATGCATGCAGGTTGTTGGTACCCAGATGCATAACTTTACACCTATTTACATTAAACCTCATTTGCTTAGTGGATGCCCAAACACAGGGGGAAATTTCTTAAGACTGGTGTTTCATATTCCAGTCTTAAAGGAGCACTCCACTTTTTTTTTTTTAATTGCCCCCTCCATTTGTACATTGGTGTTTAAGTGGGGTGCTGAGTGCATAAATACTTACCGATCCCTGCATCGTGTCGTTTTCGGGTCCAGCGCCGCCCACATGATCTTCAGTCTGACCTGTCTGGAATCACTGTGCTTTTCTGAAAACCGTGAGTCAGGTTCTCAATGCAGTCATGTGGGAGCCAGAACGAGGCTCCCATAGGAATACATTGAGAGCCTGAGTTCCTGCATATTAGCACATTTTTTATAATTATTTATCATATTTTAAAATGTGTGTAATAACAATATCAGATAAGGAAAAATTCATACACTTGTACAGGGTTAAATGTAACTTAGATACAAAAATGTATGTAAGCAATGTGCATCTCCTTATCCTTGTGGAAATAAAATTACAACGTTGCAAATAAAGAACATTTGACAGGGCAAATAGATCGTGTAATTACGTCCAAAACCGCGATCAGTGACGGATATAACACGAGTACAGCTTCATTAAAAAGTATACTTAGAGACGATAGGTATCTGAGTATCCAAAAAAACTACAAAAAAAAACATAAGGCAAAAGTACAAAGTATAATAGGTATAGGGCTTGATTTAGCCTATTTTTATATACCCAAAATGTCTCTTGATGTATTTAAGGCAACTGTGATGAGCTACTTTATAAAGGACTCTGTCAGATTGTGTAATATTAACCTTGTCTTTTACTCCTGCTACGACACTGCCTCTATAATAACGCATAGTGTAACACACATGGATAATTTACATAGAATGAAATGGCTTTTGCTTGGATAGCAATTTATCACCATATTTCTAAGTTAAATACAATGCATTATAAGCACAGGGGACACATAGCAATTACTATTGGCAGGGTCTATTGGAAACACATAAATCACAATAATGAGGGTCATAAAACAGTTAGCTTGTAAAATCTTATATTTTTCTACATTTAAAGAGGTAGACCTACTAAATATCATGATTATCAACAAATATGTTGTAAGACCCTACACACTTCACTACATTGTATAGTGAACCTTTACCCATACTTTTATCTGTACTCTACTTATCCAGACATCACTTACAGTGGAGGAAATAAGTATTTGATCCCTTGCTGATTTTGTAAGTTTGCCCACTGTCAAAGTCATGAACAGTCTAGAATTTTTAGGCTAGGTTAATTTTACCAGTGAGAGATAGATTATATAAAAAAAGAAAAAAGAAAATCACATTGTCAAAATTATATATATTTATTTGCATTGTGCACAGAGAAATAAGTATTTGATCCCCTACCAACCATTAAGAGTTCAGCCTCCTCCAGACCAGTTACACGCTCCAAATCAACTTGGTGCCTGCATTAAAGACAGCTGTCTTAAATGGTCACCTGTATAAAAGACTCCTGTCCACAGACTCAATTAATCAGTCTGACTCTAACCTCTACAACATGGGCAAGACCAAAGAGCTTTCTAAGGATGTCAGGGACAAGATCATAGACCTGCACAAGGCTGGAATGGGCTAAAAAACCATAAGTAAGATGCTGGGTGAGAAGGAGACAACTGTTGGTGCAATAGTAAGAAAATGGAAGACATACAAAATGACTGTCAATCGACATCGATCTGGGGCTCCATGCAAAATCTCACCTCGTGGGGTATCCTTGATCCTGAGGAAGGGGAGAGCTCAGCCGAAAACTACACGGGGGGAACTTGTTAATGATCTCAAGGCAGCTGGGACCACAGTCACCAAGAAAACCATTGGTAACACATTACGCCGTAATGGATTAAAATCCTGCAGTGCCCGCAAGGTCCCCCTGCTCAAGAAGGCACATGTACAGGCCCGTCTGAAGTTTGCAAATGAACATCTGGATGATTCTGAGAGTGATTGGGAGAAGATGCTGTGGTCAGATGAGACTAAAATTGAGCTCTTTGGCATTAAAGAGGCTCTGTCACCAGATTTTGCAACCCCTATCTGCTATTGCAGCAGATCGGCGCTGCAATGTAGATTACAGTAACGTTTTTATTTTTAAAAAACGAGCATTTTTGGCCAAGTTATGACCATTTTTGTATTTATGCAAATGAGGCTTGCAAAAGTACAACTGGGCGTGTTTAAAAGTAAAAGTACAACTGGGCGTGTATTATGTGCGTTTTTACTACTTTTACTAGCTGGGCGTTCTGACGAGAAGTATCATCCACTTCTCTTCAGAACGCCCAGCTTCTGGCAGTGCAGACACAGCGTGTTCTCGAGAGATCACGCTGTGTCGTCACTCACTTCCTGCCCCAGGTCCTGCATCGTGTCGGACGAGCGAGGACACATCGGCACCAGAGGCTACATTTGATTCTGCAGCAGCATCGGCATTTGCAGGTAAGTCGATGTAGCTACTTACCTGCAAACGCTGATGCTGCTGCAGAATCAACTGTAGCCTCTGGTGCCGATGTGGCCGACACGATGCAGGACCTGTGAGTGACGACACAGCGTGATCTCTCGAGAACACGGCTGTGTCTGCACTGCCAGAAGCTGGGCGTTCTGAAGAGAAGTGGATGATACTTCTCGTCAGAACGCCCAGCTAGTAAAAGTAGTAAAAACGCCCCGATGTAACACGGATAATACACGCCCAGTTGGACTTTTACTTTTAAACACGCCCAGTTGTACTTTTGCAAACCTCATTTGCATAAATACAAAAATGGTCATAACTTGGCCAAAAATGCTCGTTTTTTAAAAATAAAAACGTTACTGTAATCTACATTGCAGCGCCTATCTGCTGCAATAGCAGATAGGGGTTGCAAAATCTGGTGACAGAGCCTCTTTAAGTCAACTCGCCGTTTTTGGAGGAAGAGAAATGCTGCCTATGACCCAAAGAACACAGTCCCCACTGTCAAGCATGGAGGTGGAAACATTATGTTTTGGGGGTGTTTCTCTGCTAAGGGCACAGGACTACTTCACCGCATCAATGGGAGAATGGATGGAGCCATGTACCGTCAAATCCTGAGTGACAACCTCCTTCCCTCCACCAGGACATTAAAAATGGCTCGTGGCTGGGTCCTCCAGCACGACAATTACCCGAAACATACAGCCAAGGCAACAAAGGAGTGGCTCAAAAAGAAGCAAATTAAGGTCATGGAGTGGCCTAGCCAGTCTCCAGACCTTAATCCCATCGAAAACTTATGGAGGGAGCTGAAGATCCGAGTTGCCAAGCGACAGCCTCGAAATCTTAATGATTTACAGATGATCTGCAAAGAGGAGTGGGCCAAAATTCCATCTAACATGTGTGCAAACCTCATCATCAACTACTAAAAATATCTGACGGCTGTGCTTGCCAACAAGGGTTTTGCCACCAAGTATTAAGTCTTGTTTGCCAATGGGATCAAATACTTATTTCTCTGTGCACAATGCAAATAAATATATATAATTTTGACAATGTGATTTTTTTTTTTTTTTATATATATAATCTATCTCTCACTGGTAAAATTAACCTAGCCTAAAAATTCTAGACTGTTCATGTCTTTGACAGTGGGCAAACTTACAAAATCAGCACGGGATCAAATACTTATTTCCTTCACTGTATATACATGACACGGGCTTACCCAATAGTGTTGTAGTGTATTAAAACCTTAGTAAAATTCTATACGTGGGTTCCTCTAGTCCATTGTTTGCAGTGTCCTCATCACACACATTTATGGGATATCATTTCGATATGCCATAAATATATGTTTAGTAATGAAGCAATTGCAGGGACCCCTACTGATCTTTAGAATGGAGGTGCACGGTCTTTCTTTCTTGGTGGAGAGTTGGCCACTCACATGAAGTCATTCTTCAATGTAGTCTATGGAAAATAGAAACAACAATATGAGCGTGCTCGTCTTCCTTATTTTTCATTCGTTGCCTTTTTGAGAGATCTTGATCACATTCAACACACAGAGCACAAAGAGTTCACATACACCTGCCATTAATGTGAATGGGATTTCCGTTTTGCGGATTCGATTCTAATCTAGAACGCTTTTGGATTTACAATGTGAATACCGTGTGAATATTTTTTTGATCTTGGTGGCTCAGTGGTTAGCACTGTTACTTTGTAGCGCTAGGTTCCTGGATTCAAATCCGACCAAGGACAACATCCGCAAAGAATTTGAATAATCCCCCAGTGTTTGTGTGGGTGTCCTTGTACTCCAGTTTCCTTCTACACTCCAAAAACATAGTTATAGGGAAAATAATTTGGAGCCCCATTGGGAACAGGGACTGATATAGGTGATGGCTAAATGTTTTCACTGTGACATAATATATTGGCGCTATATACGCTAAGAAAATATAATTAATAAATATGAATCCATACCACATGAACATACGCTAGCTATCCTGTCAAACCCCCATATAACACCTTGTCGCTTCTGTTACCTACCACGATGTGTGACAAAAGCCTTAGATTAAAAAGGATCATACTCATAATTTAAGGACTGGAAGATGACCCCTTTGGCAGCAAATTGTTTAATTAACTCCAACTGGAAATAATTCACGCTCAGATGTTGACACCCATAAAACACGCTGTTCAAACTGCTCAATATTACTAGTAAATACCAAATAGTGACACAGAGTAAATTACTTACCGAGCCTTAATTATTAAGGGACACATGTCATTTCTTTAGTTCTTATTTATTTATTTACAACTCAAACAATATACATTGTATATACATTGATTTTATAAAGAGTGAATACCTAATGTGAAACAAAAGAGAAGATATTAATGTTTCCGATCATCCAACTAATTTTAATACAAGATAAAGACAACATGAGTAAACACAAAATGCAGCTTTTAAATTATCATTCCATTTATAAATTATAAAGATTTATTCAAAACCTATGTCATGTGAAAAAGCAATCTCCCTCCTAAACCTAATATCTTGTTGTGCCACCCTCGGCAGTAACATCTACAATCAAACATTTTAAATAACTTGCAAAGTGTCCTTTACATCACTGTGGATGAATTTTGGCCACTTTTCTTTTGCAAAATTATTTTAATTCGACTACATTGGGGAGTTTTCAATTCTGACCTGCCGGTTTAAGGTCTTACCACAGCATCTCAAAGGGATTCAATTCAGGACTTTTACTCAGCCACTCCAAAATCTTAATTTTGTTTCTTTTAAGCCATTTAGAGTTGAACTTGCTTTTGTGCTTTGGATCATTGTCCTGCTGCATAATCCAATTTTGGATGAGCTTTCGGTGTAAAGTCCACTGGGGATGTGGAGCCACTGGGCTACTCCACCATAAAGGAGTAGCTGCTGAGCAGACAGGAATTGGATAGTCACTGGTAGATAGTACCTTGATGGCAGTCTTGTGCTGGATTACTAGAAGCAAGCTTGTGCTGGATAACTGGAAGCTGGCTTGTGCTGTATTACTGGAAGTTGGCTTGTGCTGGACTGGTCACGAACACAGGACTGGTCATGAATACAGGATAGTCATGGACATCGGATTCAGGGAACATTATACGGAACTTTCGCAGACTAACACTGGGTTAGAAACAATATTTCTCAGGCACTGAGAAAGTTCGCAGAGTTCTTTAAGTAGTCCAGGGTGTGCAAGAATGGGCTAGGAGCAATATTCCTGGTGCACGCGCTAGCCCTTTAAGAACTGGGACGAGCACGCGTGCGCACCATATCGGCACAGGCTGGGGAAAGGAGGAGAGAGCAGAGCGCGGTGGCATCCCTCGGTAGGGAGACAATGTCTATGAGGACAAGCAAGCCGGTGGCCGCTGGGGTGAAAGAGACCCGCGTACTTCGACGCTACATTAGGTCTAGAACTGACAAGCATTCTTCTTTAGGGTTTTCTGATAAAGACCAGAATTCATGGCTCCATCATTTCTGACAATTCGTCCAGGTTCTGCAAAAGTAAAGCAACCCTAGACCATCACAGTACCATGACCACGTTTGACTGCTGGTACGATGTTTTTATAGTGGAATTGTAATGTCGGGGTAGGGAGACAGACAGGTGAGCCCTAATCTACCCGCCACTCAGTCATTGCCTACTTGCACGGCCCGTCCTAGGCGGCGGCGTACAACGGGGCGCCGGTCCCTACGCTCAATACGTGCACAACAGACAAACAGACAAGGGTACACAGAAGCTAAGGGAAATGGGGCTGTTGCCCACGGCAACACCGTGAGCAACAAGAGTAGTGAATGAGCCGAGTCAAACCAGGAGTGTACGAGGTATCAAACGCAGAGCAGGAGCATAGTCAGTAAAGCCAGGGTCAATTTGAAGCAGAGGTCAATAGTACTAACAGGAACAGCAGAGCCAGGAAACAAGACAGATTCACAGGCAAAGGAAGAGCAGGAAATGAAGGTATAAATAGACCGAGGGCGGGAGCTAGCTCCGTCTGTCCAGGCTGTGATAGGTTCTCCCACTCCTCAGCCTACCAGCCTGAGTGGTAGCAGATCGAGTCACTCTATCAGACCTAGGAAAAGATGCAGACTGATTAACCACGGGCGTCGACACAGAAGCTGTGTCTGGCAGATCCTTTACAGGAATGCGGTACTAGCTTTACCCTAGATGTAATGAGAGCCATGTCTTCCAAAATGTTCCACTTTCGACTCATCAGTCCACAGAATATTATCCCAAAAGTCTTGGGGGTTATATCTAGATGTTTTTTTGACAAATGCGAGACAAGTCTGTACTTTGTTGATCAGCAGTGGTTTGCACCTTGCAACTCTCACATAGCTGACTTTTTTGCCCAGTGTTTTTCCTATTGTGGAATCGTGTACATTGACCTTAACTGAGGCAAGTGAGGCTCGAAGATCTTTAGATGTTCTCCATGAGCTATTGGAAAAATTTTGGTAGGCCGGCCACTCCTGGCAAGTTTTCTCTATTTGTGGATAATGGCTCCCACTGTAGTTTCCTGGAGTCCCAGAGCCTTAGCGATGGCTTTGTAACTTTTTCCAGACTGGTAGATTTTAATGGCTATGTTTGTCACCTGTATTTGAATCCCTTAAGAACGTGGCATCGTGTGCTGCTTTTTGGGACCTTCTAGCTGGCTTCACATTGTCAGACATGTTCTATTTATGTGATGTTTAGATTCAACAGGTCTGAAAGAGATCATCCCTGAGTGTGGCTAGTGAATTTGTACCCAATTGTCAAATGAATTTGGTTATCTGGTGGATTTAGTAGCTAAGGGGGAATTACTTTTTCGCATAAGGCCAGGTAGAGCTTAATGTAGGTGACAGTAATGATTTTTATTTTAAAAAACGATCTTTTTTCACAACGTTAGGAGCGATTTTGGTTTATGCTAATGAGCTTTCTTAATGCCCAAGTGGGCGTACTTTTACTTTCGACCAAGTGGGCGTTGTACAGAGGAGTGCTTGACGCTGACCAATCGGCATCATGCACTCCTCTCCATTCATTTACACTGCACTAGCGATATAGTTATATCACTATGTGCAGCTACATACACAAGCCCTAACATTACTGCAGTGTCCTGATAATGAATACACATGACCATCCAGCCTGGACGTCATGTGTACTCAGAATCCTGACACTTCTGACTCTTTTTTTGTGAGATTCCGGCAAGTGAAACCAAATCTCGCGAGATCACGGAGGTAAACGAGATTTCGTATCCGTTGCTGGAATCTCACAGAAAAGATTCAGAAGTGTCAGGATTCTGAGTACACATGACGTCCAGGCTGGATGCTCATGTGTATTCATTATCAGGACACTGTAGTAATGTTAGGGCTTGTGTATGTAGCTGCACATAGTGATATAACTATATCGCTAGTGCAGTGTAAATGAATGGAGAGGAGTGCATGATGCTGATTGGTCAGTGTCATGCACTCCTCTGTACAACGCCCACTTGGTCGAAAGTAAAAGTACGCCCACTTGGGGATTAAGAAAGCTCATTAGCATAAACCAAAATCGCTCCTAACGTTGTGAAAAAAGATCGTTTTTTTAAATAAAAAGCATTACTGTCACCTACATTACAGCGCCGATCTCCTTATATAGGAGATAGGGCACTTATAATGTGGTGACAGTCTCTTTAACAGCATTTTTCCTTCAATAAATGAAATCATCATTTAAAAACAGCATTTTGTGTTTACTTGGGTTATTTTTGTCTACATTTAAGTGTGACAAATATGCAAAAATAGAAGAATAGCGCTGTATGTGTAAGTACAGTGTATGGCCAAAAGTATGTGGACACCCCTCCTAAAAATTTAGTTCAAGTGTATCATCCACACCCATTGCAAACAGGTACATAAAATCAAGCACGCAGCCAACCAATCTTCAGAGGTCTTACCTGAAAATTCTGGATTCCAAAATTTGTAACAGGGCCCCCCATCTGCAAGGTGCAATTTATAATACTGGTGTCTTCTTAAGGTTATGTTCACACCCACTGTTTTCAGATGTAATTCGGGCGTTTTACGCCTCGAATTACGCATGAAAAAAGGGCTCCATTACGCCTACAAACATCTGCCCATTGCTTTCAATGGGTTTTACGATGTTCTGTTCCCATGAGGTGTAATTTTACGCGTCGCTGTCAAAAGACGGCGCGTAAAAACACGCCCGCGTCAAAGATGTACATGTCACTTCTTGGGACGTTTTTGGAGCCATTTTTCATTGACTCCATTGAAAAACAGCTCCAATAATGTCCGTAAAATACGCAGTGAAAAACACGAGTTGTTAAAAAACGTCTGAAAATCAGGAGCTGTTTTCAGGCGAAAAGAGTTCCGTAATTTCAGACGTATTTTGCTACTGCGTGTGAACATGCCCTTAGTGTCAGAGGGGTCCTCAGGCACCAGGGCCCGGGTGTGACTGCTTCCTCTACTTCCCCTATAGTTACATTACTGTTAATCTCTGTAGACAAACATTGGTAGTAGAATGGGTCGACTGAAGAGCTCAGTGACCTTATATGTGGCACTGTTATGGGTTGCCACCTTTGCCACTAGTCAGTTTGTGAAATTTCTGATCTGCTAGATTTGCCACAATCAACTGTATTTATTGTGAAGTAGAAGCATCTAGAAGTAACAACAGCTCAGAAACAAAGCTGTAAATCCCGCAAACTCATAGAGTGCTGAAGCATGTGGGATGTAAAAAAATCACCTATTTTCTGTTGCATCACTTGGTACAGAATTTCAAACAACCTGGTAGGGACATCAGTACAAGAAATGTGTGTCGTAGGTTCATGAAATGGGTTTACACAAGCCTAAAATCTGAATATTCAATGCTAGGCACCAGCTGTTGTGGTGTAAAGAATGACTCTGGAGTAGTGAAAAAAAACATTTTCTCTGGAGTGATAAATCCCGTTTCTCTATCTAGCAGTCTTATGATCGAATCTGGGTTTGGTGGATGCCAGGAGAACATTACCTACTGGAGTACATAGTGCGTCATGTCAATTTGGTGGAGAAGTGATAATGTTCTGGGGCTGTTATTTAGGGTTTGGGCTAGTTCCGTTTTTTCCAGTGAGGTATAATGTTAATGCTACAGCATACAAAGCCATTTTAGACAATTGTATGCTTCCAGCTGTTTGGGGAAGGCCTTTTACTGTTCCAGAATGACAGTGCACAAAGCAAGGTCCATAAAGGCATGACGTGACCTGGAAGAACTTGGTTGATGTGGTGGAACTTGAGTAACCTGAGTAACCTGCACAGAGCCCTGACCTTAACCCCATCCAACACCTTTGGGATGAATTTGAATTCTGCAAGTAAGCCAGACCTACTCATTCAAACTCAGTGCCTGACTTCACAAATGCTCTTTTGGCCAAATGGGCACAAATTCCCACAGACACACTCCAAAATCCTCCTAGAAGAGTGGAGGGGGCTCAACTTCATATTACCGCCCATGGTTTTGGAATAGAATGTCTAACAGGCTGATATAGGTGCGTTGGTCAGGTGTCCACATGCTTTTGCCAATACAGTGTGTGTACAAATGTAGCCAAGTTTATCTTGACTGATCTCTTGCTGCAGCGTGATATCACACAACAAAAGCCATTGAAAAGTCATTGAAAAAGTCAAGATAAAGGTTCTTGCCACTGTGCATTTAATGTGTTAAGAGTCGAGATAAAAATTCCTACATCTGTATATATATATATATATATATATATATATATATATATATATTGTCATCTGACTTCAATTTTGTTTTGTAATATGAATAAGCTCTCTTCGGATAGACTCCATTGAAGGGTTCCTTGGATGAACTCCTTGGATGAATTCTTTGGATGGGCTCCTTGGACAAAATGTTATGCTTTTTTGATGGTGACATCCACATGGGCTTCATGTGCATAAACTAGTTCAGAAAAGGGGTAGGTGTTGCCTCTAGCAACTATTTAGATTCCAGATTTCACTTTTTCAGAGCGGGTGTGAAAATTAAAGCTGGGACGTGATTAGCTTTTAGGTGATTTGCTATTATTAATGCAGTAGTCTTTATACATGAGGTCCAAAGTATCTGAAGTAGAATAAATAATCAGTAACATCAGATAAAAGAAATTCATCTCATACAGGCACAAACTTTGACTTACAGACAAGCCATCATCATGATCTTATTTACAAAATCTTTAAAAAAAAAAGTTTCCTTTAAATATATCATGTATCCGTCATCTTATGACATTGAGGATTTGCTGCCCAAAACGAAAATTGTTATCCATCTTATTATTTATTTTAGCAACATCAATATGATCTCTCTTCAGGTTTCGTCAGACATGATTGCGATCACGTCGAATGCCATTTGTTTCTATGAAATTACTGCCGATATCTGGCGCAATGGCGTTGGCCTGTGACCCTCTATGTGGGTATGTTTGTGTTTGAGCAGCTACAGAAACCTTCTGACATAAAGAGCCAAGTCAGAAGTTCTCACTAGGAGGGGGTCTGTGAATTGAGACCGCTATCAATTCTTAGAATGAAAGGGTGCAGCCCCCTACATGGCACCTTGCCACTCTTGCTCCCGTTGCCTTCTCTCAGCTTCATTCAAAAGCACAAATATGATATGTATTCACTGTATGTGTTATGTAGGTAAAGAATGGAAAGTGATAAACTCGGGGCATAACTATGAGGGTATGTTCACACGCAGTGTTTTCAGGCATATTTCGGGGCGTAAACGCCTCGAAAAACACCTGAAGAAATAGACGCTGAACTCCTCCAAACGTGCCCATTGATTTCAATGGGAAAAACGGTGTTTCGTTCAGACGGGGCGTTTTTTACGTGGCCGTTTGAAAAAACAGCGCAGAAAAAAACACCCCCTAAAAAGAAGTGCATGTTACTTCTTGAGCCGCAAAAAAAACGTTTGATGCTTTAAAAACGGCTGAAAATCAGAGGCTGTTTTCCCTTGAAAACAGCTCCGTATTTTACAGCCGTTTTTACTTTAGCGTGTGAACATAGCCTTAGGGATGCTGTGGCTGCAGTCTCTCTGGGCTCTGCTGCCTGGGAGTGACCAACAGCAGCAGTGCTATAAATGACATGTAATATTTTCAGGGCCCGGTTATAGATTTTGCATTAGCGCCCAGGAACTTCAGTATGCGTCACTTAAACTTAATCTATAAGTTATACAAAAATGCACACTGTAAATATCGGCATACATTCCGGTAAAAGTGATCGTAAAATATTGGAGATGTGTAACAAAAGGCAATATAGACAATTTAAGCTTATTTTTTTGTTGTTGTAATTCATTGGGATGGTGAGCGCAGTATATTTTTATGTCTACCCACTTTCTGGACTGAAAACAGAAAGTTCTGCAGCAAATCCAACCCAGAAAGTCCGCACCAAATCATGATTGATGCAGATTTTCAGACAGATTAGAAGAGGGGATAAAAAGAAAATACAATATTCACCTTTGCACTTACAGTCTGCAACATCACATGAGACGAAAAGTCATCCCAGGAGGCCGGCTGCACAAAGAACAGACAGGGGGAATAGGTTTTTATTTTTTCCTAATTTTTTGCTGTGAAAATGAAGCTATTCCGTTGCAAAAGAAAAAAAAATACAACGTTTGGTACTTGTGGATTTTTACTTACCCATTGAACTCAACAGGAAAAATCTGCAACAAATGCACAACCATTCTGCACCATAAAATGACATGCTGCGGATTTAAAAATCTGTTTCTGCACGGATATTTTCGCAGTATGTGGATAAGATTTATTAAAATCTCATGCACTTTTCTGCTACTCTAGTACACTGCAGACTTTCCACCCGCAAATACGGTTTGAATGTCTGCAGCAATTCCGCTATGTATAAACATAGCCTGATAGCCCGTTTTTCCCATAAACTTCTATAATAGGACTTCAAGAATGGAAAAAAAAGCATATACAAAATGACACTAAATGAAAGATGCCACTAAAAACACCATAAAAAACGCATTGCATTTTTATAAGCGTTTTTTGGTTCCTATTCAATTGGCAGAAAAGTTCTGTGTTTGAATGAGGCCTAAAGGTAACATCTGGCCGCACTAAAAAATGAAAAAATGCATTTAAAAAAAAAAGCCTCAAAAATGTCATTAAAAACACCACGAAAAATGCACAAAAACTCAGAAAAACGCTGTGTGGGAATCCAACCTAAAACTGTCGACTAAATACTTGCCCGGGCCATGTTGAGTTTGATAAGAAGCGCTGTATTTTCTGTAAATGATATGTACAGTGCATTTACTATGTCTCATGAATCTTTCATCAGCTGTGTGAATTTTCTACGCTCATACACAGGCAGTACTGGCAGACTGCACCATGATATTTTAAGTGTTGTGTTTTAGGCTAATGCAGTGTAACTCCTGCTGAAATGGTTTTACGGTAAGAGAGATAATAGCCTCTAATTGAGAATACTGATGAGATTTGACTAATGTGTCTTTTTTGACCACTAAAAAAGTCAGTCTGTTCCGTGAACCCCACAGGAGTCCTTGTAATTAGCCCTCATCCATCATACTGTATATACTGGATTTTCTTATTGTATTCAACAATCCAGCAGACCTGATGACATTTTTAGTCAAAGCAAATAATTATTAGTGGCACAAGTGCTGTAACTGGTTAATATTTGCATATTGACAGGCTGGACTTAACCAACTCACCGCCAGAGTGCAATGTAATATTTGTTTTATTTTACATGCTTCCTGGCATATAACTTAGCTGCAAGTTCAATAGAAAGAAGGAAAAGTTTTGGTATATCGATAATTGTCACATGGCGCAAAAAAATTAACTAAAAATAGATTGACATCTTAGGCTTGGTTCACATCTGCATCAGGGCTCCGTTCCGACGTTCCGTCGGAGCTTTCCGTCGGAACGGAGCCCTGACTAACACAAACTGAACGCAAAGGTTTCCGTTCCCATCACCATTGATTTCAATGGTGACGGATCCGGCGCCAATGGTTTCAGTTTGTCTCCGTTGTGCAAGGGTTCCGTCATTTTGACCGGATGAATACCGTAGTCGACTTTATTGATTTAGTCGATTTAGGTTGTTTTTTTTGCAACTTTTACAATTATTTGAAATTTATTTTTTTTTTAGCTTCTATATATCTTCTATACATAGGAGCTATATTGTTCTCTCTCAGCCGATTCCGTCAGTTCAGCTGAACTGACAGAATTGACTTTGACAGAATAATACAGCTTCTATGTATACAAGATATATAGAAGCTGTGACTTAAAAAGTAAAACATTTTTTTTTACAAAATTGATTTTAAAAGTTGCATAAAAACTCCAAATAAATACATTAATTTTATTTAAAAAAAAATTAGGTGTACATAGCCTTTAACATTTAGGCCAGGATTACACACACACACACACACACACACACACACACACACACACACACACACACACACACACTTTTGATGCAATATTTTATGCAGTATTTGGCTCAGTTTTTTGAGCCAAAGCCAGAAGTGGATCAGAAGGATGGAATGGTATGAGGTATAGACTGATTCAGCTCCTTTCTTCTGAGTCCACTTCTGAGTTTGGCTCAAAATACTGACCAAAAAACTACATTAAAATTGTGTGCATGATCCTTCCTGGCCTTAGAAACACAGGAATTCAAAAATGAAGTGCTACTGCACACAGAACTTTTTAAAAAAGATTTTAAATCTGGATTCAAAGATCCCATATGTGTTCCAGATTTTGTTGCAGATTTTTTTAGCTAATGCCAGAAGTGGATCCGTGAGAAAGGAGAAGTATAAGTTCTTGCTTTATATTTCCCATTTCTTTTGAAACCACTACTGGCTTTGGATTAAAAATCTGCATCTAAATCAGCAACAAATCTGTAATGTGTGAATCTAGACTAAGGATATACTATTATACATTTCCCCTGCTCCCCTCTACACCGAACACTCAACATCTGTGCAAGTTCATTGATAGTGTAGGTATGGCGGGGCAATATCAGGATATTTAATATAAAGAAAATGTTATTTAATGTCTATAATAATAAAATCTTTTAACATATCCAGTCTAATGTGGAACCACACATATCAGACATTCAGCTTCAAATTTCAGAAGTACTTCTAATACCAAAACCCAAATACCAAGCATTCCATGCAAAATATCACATATCTGTTCTATGACTGCAAGAGAAAAAATTTCAATTTAGAAAGAGAACAAAAGCATTATACTATGTAAAGTGTGATGAAAGCAAAAACACAAAATCAATACTCCGAGACATCTGTGCAAGAGAGTAGCCAGGCATGAAACCCCATACTCTTATTTACAAAACATGCATAACAGGCATAAGGTACCATTAGTGTACAAAATAATGGGGGTTTTACTTTTATTAGACTATTTACATCAGGGGAGGAATGAGACTGCTTTGGGCCATTGCTGCTATGACGTCACTTAATGCAAAACATTCAGCTGGTCAACTGGTTAAATATCAAATTTGTCTGTGGAGTAGAAATCTATTTGCTTCACTAATGAGTTGAATGTTAGACTTTGGATCCCATCATCTCCACAGGAGGAACAGAGGTTATCTATCTATCTATCTATCTATCTATCTATCTATCTATCTATCTATCTATCTATCTATCTATCTATCTGTCTGTCTGTCTGTCTATCTATCTATCATCTATCTATCTATCTATCTATCTATCTATCTATCTATCTATCTATCTATCTATCTATCTATCATCTCTCTAGAAAAAAACTACCCATGCACACGACCGTATTTTTTCACTCCCGTAAATACTGGCATAAACACGGGTCCTTTGTCACACGTTTTTAACCCTTATCTAACCTGTATTTACGGACCCATGCCCGTAAATACGGGTCCGTTGTCACCCATATTCCACCCGTATTTACGGACCCGGTTTCTCTGCTTCTCTTTACACATAGAGAGAGATATTGCACTGCACTAATCGCCAGCCTCTTCTCTCTATCCAGCTCTGATCGGCAGCCTCTTCTCTCTATCAGTGCTGGATAGAGAGAAGGGGCAGCCCTATCGGGCAGAGTTTCCGCAGCGGAACGCAGCGATAGAAAGAAAAAGAAGTTCATACATACCCCGGCTGTTGTCTTGGTGACGCGTTCCTCTTTTTGACATCCAGTCCGACCTCCCTGGATGACGCGGCAGTCCATGTGACCGCTGCAGCCTGTGATTGGCTGCAGCGGTCACATGGGATGAAACGTTATCCCAGGAGGCCGGACTGGAGGAAGAAGCAGGGAGTTCTGGGTAAGTATAAGCTTTTTTTGTTGCCGGTTTTTGAAGGAAACATTAGAAATCTATATTGTGAGCGCCGCACATGGTACTCACTATCCAGCAGTAGTCACTGTCCAGGGTGCTGACAGAGTTACTGCCGATCAGTGCAGCCCCTTCTCTCTATCCAGCACTGATCGTTTAACTCTTTCAGCACCCTGGACAGTGACTACCGCTGGACAGTGAGTACCATGCGCGGTGCTCACAATATAGATTTCTAATGTTTCTAATTATTCAAAATTCAAATCAGGCATGAGCCTGCAGACAGGGGAATCCCCTGACGTCGCCTAGCAATGCTCCCATATGGGTGCTATTGGCCTGCCTGTGCCGTAATTACGGCCTGAAATAGGACATGTTCTATATTTTTCAACGGCCCGGGCACCTTCCCGTAAGCAAACGGGAAGGTACCCGTGGCCAATAGAAGTCTATGGGCCCGTAATTACGGGCTGTAATTACGGCCCGTAATTATGGGCATTTTTACGGTCATGTGCATGGGGCTTAAGCCTGTAAGCCGACCACTCGCCAAATGTGGATGGGTGCAAGCCCGCCAGGGTCACGACCAAGGACCCAAACAGATAGATCCAAAAATCAGGTAGCACTCCAGAGATAAAATGAAAAACATGTGGTGCTTTATTGATCCATAAGCTCAAGGCAAGATTTCAGCTCTATCATAGAGCCTATTTCAAGCTTGAAAAACGCAGTTGCATCTGCCGAAACGTCGCTTATGGATTAAAGTTCACCACCACTGGTTCTTCACCCTGATATCCAGGAGTGCTGCCTATTTTTTATATATATATATATATATATATATATATATATATATATATATATATATATATATATAGTATCTATCTATCTATGTCTATCTTTTCCATGGTAAAATAGAGAAGAAAACCGTAGCACGTCAAAATATAATCCAAACTGGTAGTGTTTATTCACACAGACATGTGCAACGTTTCAACCTCCAAGAAGTCTTTTTCATACTTTCCTCTCTATTTTGTTATGGAACGTCTATGAACCCAGACGTGACTGCTTTGCACCCGTACTCTACAGTTGTTGCTACTTTGGTGCTGCTGACTTCATTTGTATGTCTTGTCAACAGTGTTAACCTGTTCTAGTGAATTTACAGGCGCCTGTTTGTAGTATTTTTCTGTTGTTATTTGTGCAAAACACAGCGGTTACACAAAATTGCTGTAAAAACTTCATGATTTTTCAAAATCACAGCGTAATCAAGCTTTCAGACTTGCAGTTGTCATCCGTAGATTCTTATTTCTGAAAGTCAGTATCACTATGCTGCCTGATAACAATAGGTAGTTCCATATTGGATTAAAGTTCAGATTTGATAGGATTTTTATTTTTAGGTATGGGAGGTCTGTCATATCAGTTTAATCTACATTTATGTGTTGGAGAAACATGACCAGGGTGGAAAGAAAATCAAATACCAAGAAGAGGCTGCATACCTAAAAGGTTAATGCAGAACTATCTGGCACACTTGTGCAGCCTGTCTGGCTTAATTAAATCGTCGGTTACAAGTAATTTGCTGAAAGCCTGTATAAATAAGAACATTTTTTCCCAATCAGCATCCAGACAATGGCTGGACAAGCATGGTTTGAAAGGGGATATTCTAAATTCACTGGGATTTTGCTGTAGTAGTTCACTATTTATACAACTAAGGGGTTGATGTAAAAAGTGTGAAAAAATAGGTTTTGGGACCTTCATTTTAAAAAAAAATAGGAAAAAAAATATTGGTTTTAAGTCAACATTGTGTTATATCAGTTTTGCCACTTGCACACGGAAAATTCAAGAAGATAAAAATCAGAATAGGTTGCAGATAACATGTTATGTTTGTGTTAAATCTAAAGGCCCTTTTACGGGGATTTTACACTGGACGATTATCGGGCACACGAGCGTTCACAGAACCCTTGTTGTCGATAATTGACCATTGTAAACAGGGGAACGATCAGCAGATGAATGAGCAAATGCTCGATCATCTGCTGGTCGTATAGTTTTAAAAAAGTAAAATATTATCGTTGTCAGCAGCACATCTCCCTGTGTAAAAAGGGAGACGCGCTGCCGACATGATAATAATGTATGGGGAAGAGCGTTCGGAGTAACAGCCGCTCGTCCCTATCCATAGCTCCGTGTGACAGGAGCAAATGAGCGTCGATCAACGATGTGTCGTTGATCGGCGCTCGCTGCACCGGTCGCTTATCGGCCGATGTAAATGAGTCTTTACACTGGCCAATTATAGGGAAAACGAGCTTTCATAGACTGCTCATTTCAGATAATTGCCCTGTGTAAACAGGGCAATGATTAGCCGATGAACGATTACTGCATAGTTTTAAATTCATAAACTATTATCGTTGTTGGCAGCACCTCTCTGTGTAAACAAGGAGACGTGCTGCCAACAAGATAGAACTGTATGGGGACGAACGATCAGAGTAACGAGTGCTCGTCCCCATACTAGCTACTTTGAAAGGAGCAAACGGGCACCAATCAACTTCGGCATTCGTTTACACGGCCCACGTCGGGCCATGTAATACTACTTTTAGGCTAGGTTTATTAAAATTTTCACACATCCTAATACATTGGGCACAGAAAAACAAATCTAGAGAGGCTGAAAAACATCTATGCGTGCTATGAGCAGGTGTAGGTTTGCAGGCTTTCTATTTAATACATTTGACTAAAACGACGTCTCCTTGGAGACCATGTCCACTTTTCTCATCTCTTTTTAAATTTTTCGAGTGATAAGAAAAGTTGGAAATTTTACAGCAAATTTGTTGCACGATGCCATTTGCGACAATTTTTTTCATAGTTTGTGCCAAAAGATGTGAGCCAATGCTTGTGGACGAAGCAATTGTTGTTGTTGCCTGTGTCAGAGGGAATTTATATACTTCCTTCACACAGCGTTTTTTTAGCGTTTTAAAACGCATGTTGCAGACTTATGCAATTTGAAGCATTTTTTAGTGATGTTTTTTAAATTGTGCCTATTTGTACAGGCTTGTTTCCAAACGTTTTTGAAGTTATATTTGAAAGTCTATGAAGAAAAAAAAATGATTTTTACCGGAAGTGTGATAATCTACTAGAGTGAGATGCGTTCCATGCAACAACGTCAAAGATTCCACTAGCAATATTTTCTGTCTCCCAACTTGTACGTTTTCTCAACTGGGAATCTCATTTGCAGGTCTTTCTCTCAAATACAAAAGGTGTTATCATATAAACTCATCCTATGCTAAGAATTTTTGTAACAAAAAAAATGCATTTTTAGAATGACTGTTCTTAGAGGACTATAAATGTGGCTTTAAAGATGTAATGTAGTCATTTGGAAGAGCTTGTTGGGATTACAACATTCCCACATCCCAATTTTGTCAGACCCTACTAGGACATGGGGAAGTTTCTAGACATATCAGAACATACTTTAAATGGATTGGGCTGGCACTTAGTTCTCTGGATTTGTATTTGGCAATAGTAAGAGATATAGAGTTACTCATGCCAAACAAATCTTTAATTGTTGAATATGAAGTGGCTGATGTTTGCAACACATTTTTCTTCTAAACATATGGCCAAAAATAATAGAAACAAATGTAATATACCAATAAAATGCACAGGACTTTCACGAATAGGAGAAAACAGAGTATAAAAGTAGCAAACTATTTGTTAATTACCATTCGTTTGTTTTCTTCTGCTATGGTTAGGTTACCGGGAGTACTGTAAACCCTTGTAGATAATAGGAAAATATAAGGTCACTCTCCCCACTTCTTTAAGCCTTTCACCATAGAACATATTGTCTGTAACATTCGGCACCCCCCACACCTCTTCCTTTTCCCCAGGAAGAAGAATTCCACACTTCGTTTTAGATCAAACACCTCACTTCTGTTTTATTCTTGTTCTATTGAAGTTTATTAATATTTTCCATGTCACAGCCTTTCTTCACCGGTTTAATCGTAGAGGTCTTGCCAGATTTGCCCTTTGAAGAATAATGAATTAGAAATAAAAGCTGCACGCTAGACAGACCCCTTTTTGGCAGACAACTCAACATTTGTGTCAGCTTTAATAATTGTATATTGAAGTTTCTTGGATACATTAGTGCCATTTTCGCTCCTTAAAAAGTATGTGACTATGTCATTATGCCAGGTTCTATAGTAAGGTACGTTTGGGGACTAGAAACATTCCTGTACATTAGGGGATACAACAAAGCATAGGAAGGAAGTATGTTTCAGATAAAGAAATGCTAGAACAGGAGGTCATGCTCTCTTAACCTCCAACATGTAGAAGTAGATATAATAAAGGATACATGTATAAATGGTTGACGTCTCTTATTAAACTATACTGGTTCAATTTAAAGACTTTAAAAGGCTTTGCTGAAAATACATCCACATAAATTACTACTTGATAGTGGTTACATGTTTTATGTTTACCAAAAGCACATTATTAGCTGGCTTCTGCCAAACTCTTCAATTACAATATGTAAAATTCCTTATTTTCATGATTGGGGAGGAAAGGTCGGTGCAGTTTGTGTAGAAGAAATGTTATGCTGTTTTGGCTACAAGGAGCACAAACTTGTAGCTGTAATATACTTCTCTTACATAAATGTAAGGTAATGTACCTAGGCCGGAGTAATAGTATTAATGCATATACATTTAATGGAATAAAATTGGGGATAACAGCTGCAAAAGCAAATTAGATTTTAGGGTGTATAAAAAGAGAGATCAAAACCAGGGATTCAAATGTAATAATACCCCTCTATAAATCCATTGTAAGGCCACATCTTGAATATGAGATAAAATTTTGGGCTCCACATTGTAAAAAAAAGATATAGGAGAGCTGGAGAGGGTCCTAAAACAGATGAATAGATTAATAAATTGGCGGGGAGGTCTTTATTTTAATCAGAGGCTAGAAAAATTGGGCTTGTTCAGCTTGGAAAAATGACGCCATTGAGGTGATCTCATTTATGTCACGATCTGTGGGTATGTGGACCTACTAGGCCGCACCGCCGTAGTGGAGTAGCAGCTGGCTAAACAACAGTCTATAATGTTTATGCAAAGTCCTTAGTACAAGAGCTTCTGTAAGAGTCAAGACAGTAGCAGGGGTTTTGGCATGGATAGAACTTTGATGTGGCATACCAGATGTGGTATATACAACAGGCATGGCAGATGACACCAGACGCGGTGTATTACAGCAGGCATGGCAGATGAAACCAGACGTGATGTATTACAGCCGGCTTGGCAGGATACAGGAAGTAGGATACGGGAACACTGGGAACAGAATAACACTAAGGGATCATTTGCTAAGACTAACCTCGAAATACACAACAATGCTCAGGCAAGGAGTGAAAGGGCAGGGCCCTTTTTATAATCCTGTGTGAACTGGGGCTACATAGTCATTATTTGCATGTGCGCACGCTGGCCTTTAAGGTCGGGCACGAGAGCAAGTGCGCACCCTAGAGTACACTACAGAGCAGAGTGGCCGCATGTGCTGGCGTTTCCGAGGAGGGAGACGTCGGCCAGAAGACAGTAGTCTGTGGTTGCGGCCATCAGAGAGTAAGGAGAGGCGGTGGTCCGCATCTGTGTACGTTACAGTACCCCAACCCTTACGCCCCCTCTTCTTGGATCCAGAGCGTGAGAGGAATTTTTTAAGGAGGGTAGGGACATTAAGGCTTTCTTCTGGCACCCAGGACCTCTCCTCAGGACCAAACTCTCTCCAGTCCACCAAGTAGGAAATTCTACCTCCTCCTTTTTTTCATAGTCCAGGATCTCCTTCACCTTGAACATATCAGAAGAACCGCTGGAAGCAACAGCCTGACTAGGAATTTTACTGTAGTGGTTCAGAACCACAGGTTTCAGGAGGGACACATGAAAGGGGTTGGAAATTCTGAGGGTAGAAGGCAGTTGGAGTTTATAGGAGACAGGGTTTATCGGTTGCAGGATCTCAAAAAGTTAGAGGAACCTGGGAGCAAATTTGTATGAGGGCACCTTTAAATGAATATTCCTTGAGGACAGCCAGAATTTGTATTCGTGTATCAGCTTTTCGCTTCATGCGATCGACTGCCAGTAGAATAGAGAACCTGGTCTGTTGCCAAATGTGTAAAAAGTCTCCAAACGAGTCAGCTGCGGGTACCTGAGATGTAGCAGGAACAGGAAGAGAAATTTGTGGATGTTGGCCGTAGACAATGAAGAATGGCGTGGAATTAGTGAACTCACTTGTGTGGATGTTATAAGAGAATTCGGCCCATGGAAGAAGTTGTACCCAGTCATCATGCCGCACGGAGATAAAATTACGAAGATAATTCTCCAAGATCTGGTTAATCCTCTCCACTCGACCATTAGACTGAGGATGGTAGGCCGAGGAAAAGTCAAATTTCACATCGAGGAGTACACAGAGGGCTCTCCAGAATTTTGAGGTAAACTGAACCCCCTAGATCCGATATAAAGAGGCAAGCCATGCAGGCGGAAGATATGTAGAATGAAGAGATTTGCCAGTCGAGTAGCAGAAGGTAGGCCGGTTAGCGGGATAAAATGTGCCATCTTAGAGAACCGGTCCACCACCACCCACACAGTATTGCATCCTGCTGAGGGAGGAAGATCTGTGACAAAGTCCATTGCAATATGCTGCCAGGGAGCGTTAGTCACAGGCAGAGGTTGGAGCAGGCCGGCAGGTCTGGAGTGGGCAACTTAATTCGAAGTGCAGACAGTGCAGGAAGAGACATAACACACAATATCTTTGGGCAGCGTGGGCCAGGGGCGTAGCTAGGGGGGGCAGGCGGTGCATGTGTCCCGGGCGCAACTTAGAGGGGGCGCCAGCGCCACCTCCTCCTGCACTATAATTGTACCTGTGTCTATAGGACATAGGTACAATAAGAATCAATGAATGACCGGGCACGTGCCCGGCTATTCAGCGCTTTTGCACCAGTGAAGCGACTGGTACCTTTTTTACCAGTGAAGCTTCCGTTGATGAAAGGCGCTGATTGACAGGGAAAGTCATCCTGCCCAGCCAATCAGCGCCTTTCATAGACGCTTTGTTCAACCCCCAGGAGACCTGCGCAGAAGAGAGCAGGTCTCTATTGCTGCCGGCCGGTGTGGGAGCGGCATTAAGGTGAGTTTGAATAGTTTTTTTTTTTTTTAATTGTAATAAAAAAGTGTGTGGCTGTATCTAAAGGGGGACTTTATCTACAGGGGGGACTTTATCTACACGGGGGGACTTTATCTATGGGGGGACTTTGTCTACACGGGGGGGGGCTTTATCTACAAGGGGGACTTTATCTACGGGGGGGCTTTATCTATGGGGGTGTCTATCTACAGGGGGGGCTATATACTGGTGTGGGCTATCTATGGAGCACCATATACAGGGGTGGGCTATAGCTACAGGGGGGCTATATACAGGGGTGGGCGATCTATGGAGCACTATATACAGGGGTGGGCTATATCTACAGGGGGGCTAGATAGTATATAGCCCCCCTGTAGATATAGCCCACCCCTGTATATAGTGCTCCATAGATCGCCCAGCCCTGTATATAGCCCCCTGTAGATATAGCCCACCCCTGTATATAGTCGCTCTGTAGATATAGCCCACCTCTGTATATAGTATCCCACAAGTAGCTCCCCCTATAGTGCTCCACAGAAAGCCCACCCCTGTATATAGCCCCCCTGTACATATAGTCCACACTTGTATATAGTGCTCCACAGATAGCCCACCCCTGTGTATAGTATATACAGGGGTGGGCTATCTGTGGAGCACTTTATACAGGGGTGGGCTATAGCTACAGGGGGCTATATACAGGGGTGGACTATATGTGGAGCACTATATACAGGGATGGGCTATATCTACAGGGGGGCTATATACAGGGGTGGGCTATCTGTGGAGCACTATATACAGGGGTGGGCTATATCTACAGGGGGCTATATACAGGGTTGGGCTATACGTGGAGCACTATATAAAGGGCTGGGCTATATCTACAGGGGGCTATATACAGGGGTGGGCTATCTGTAGAGCACTATAGGGGGAGTTATTTGTGGGACACTATATACAGGGGTGGGCTATATGGGGGCACTATCTACAGGGGGCTCTATGGCAGACACTATCTACAGGGGGCACAGTGTGTGTGTGTGTGGGGGACACGGTGTATGGTGCTATTATAATTAGAGGTCCAGTGTTGGAAAAGTGAGAAGCTGAAGACATCTGAGCAGCAAACTGTAGAAATGGTCTGTGACCGGGAGAAGTCATCATAGAGGTCTGGACCGGATGGAGAAAAAGAAATAGAATCTGAGATGTCACCGGTGAGTCACTTAATGTAAATGTTTATTCTGCCTCTAATCAGTACTGTAGTCACTGTATGATCTGCAGCGAGATGATGGGTGGTATGATTATGATAGGATTTATTTTTTGTGAAACAGCATCTCCCAGCCTATCCTCACCATTGTGCGGACCATGCTGGGACTGTAGTTTTACGCCGTACAAACCTATACAGCAGGGGTTGCACTAAATTGAGCTGTATTTGTGCTGGTGCTGTATATATGTAATGAGCTTGGTTCTGGGGCTGTATTTATTTACTGAGCACTATTCTGGTGTTGTTTATAGAACTATATTGCTTGTAAAATGTACAAATGTTTTTATGCTCGCGTTACATAAAAAGAAATGTGGAAAAGAAATGACACATCATTGATTGGTAGAGCAGCCACATGTGCTGGCGTCTCCGAGGAGGGAGATGTCGGCCAGAAGACAGGAGTCTGCGGTCGCGGCCCTCAGAGGGCAAGGATAGGTGGCTGTCCACGACTGTGGACATTACAATTTACATGTATAGATATATGTGTGGTCAATACAAAGAACTGGCACCAGATTTATTATTTTCTAGGACTTTACAAAAGACATGGGTACATTCAGTGCATGTGGAGGAAAGGCATTTCAGGCATCAATTTAGGAAAGGGTTCTTTACCGTTAGAGTAGTAAAACTATGGAATGCCCTATCCCAAGAAGTAGTAATGGCAGTTACTATGTCAGCATTTAACCCCTTCAGGACGCAGCCTGTTTTGGTCTTGTGGCACAGCCGATTTTTTCACATCTGACATGTCACTTTATGGGGTAATAACTCAGGAATGCTTTTACCTATCCAAGCGATTCTGAGATTGTTTTGTCATGACATATTGTCCTTTATGTTAGTGGAAAAATTTGGTAGATAAATTCAATATTTGTTAGTGAAAAACACCAAAATGTAGAGAAGTTTGTTAAAAATGTGCATTTTTCTAAATGTAAATTAATCTGCTTGTAAAACAGATAATAATACCACACAAAATAGTCACTAGTTAACATTTCCCATATGTCTACTTTATGTTTGCATCTTTTTTTGAACGTCCTTTTATTTTTCCAGGACGTTACAAGGTTTAGAATTTTTTTTATAGTAAAATATAAAAAAAACTATATAAAAACTATATAAATTTGGTATCACCGTAATCGTATTGACCCACAGAATAAAGTTAAGTTGTCGTTTTAATCGCTCGGTTAAAGACGTAAAAACGAAGCCACAAAAAAAAATTAAGAATCGCAGTTTTTTCCAATTTTAGCCCGCAAATAATTTTTTTTCAGTTTCCCAGTACATTATATGGTACTTTAAATAGTGCCATTAGAAACTACAACCCCTCCCGCAAAAAATAAGCCCTCACACCACTCTATTGATGATTGACGGAATAATAAAAAAGTGAAAAACAAAAAATAAAAAATAAAAAATGGCTCGGTCCTTAAAGAAACAGTGTCATCACAAATTATTTTTTTATATGTTAAAGATGTTAGTGCTTTATTAAAAACGTTTATATTCATTTGTGTGTTTGTGTTTTACTTTTTCTTATTTTTACACTTTTTCTTCCCTATGGGGGCTGCCATTTTTTGTTCCATTTCTGTGTGTGTCGATTAACGACACATACAGACATGGAATACGGCAGCCACAGTCCCATAGGGACTGCGAACGGCTCCCGTCCCATTGACTTCAGTGTACGGCGTCTGTGTGGGAACTGCGCATGCGCCGCTCCCACACAGTCCAATTCGAAATTGGCGCCGTCCGGCGCCATTTTCCTGTGGACCGGAAGTCGCGGCTGGACAGTAATATTACTACTTCCGGTCGCGGCTTCCAGATTTGTGCACTTGGACCAGCGGCAGCAAACGGAGCGGACGGGCCGGAGGGAGCCGCGGCGGCAGGAGCAGGTAAGAGATTTCAATGTATGTTCGTGTTTGTGTGTGTTTACTACTGTATGTAAACCTACTACACTGTGTGTTAGCTCAAAAAATGGCGACACACAGTGTAGGAGGTTACACCGTTCAAACCCCTCGTTTATCCCGGCACTAGCCAGGATAAAGGAGGGGGGGATGCTGAGAGCTCACTAGAGCGAGAGCTTTTTACCCAATTTTGCAAAGCTGCAATTTTGGGGACAGCTCCATCTAGTGACCAAAAATGGGTAGTATTATAAATTAGAATTAATTTATAATATTTCCTGACTCGTGAAAAAAATAAAAAAAATTTGAACAATGTTTAATCACCCACACACTAAATGTTTAATTTTTTTTAAAAAAACATGTTTTTCTGGCAACACATTCCCTTTAAGGGGTTAAATGAAAATAGTTTCAAAGAGATGAAATTCAACTTAAAACAACAAATTGCATTTTGAGGTACACATTGACTGTTTTTTTTTCCTGTCATAGAAACATATTCCTGTGATAATACCCTCCATGCTCTAGTGGGACTAATGCACTAAAGCACCATTTAAATGCTAGTAATGAACATATATCCCTCACTAGTGTATACTGAGATTAACCTGCTAATCCATGACACTGACACTATTAAAAGCTTCGGATGCCTCAGTCTAGCAAACCTTAAATCACAGCATGTTACATTATAGTAATACATTTTCTTGCCCTCAAATCAACCGCCACTCATGGGAAATAACAGTCTATCTATTGCTGGAAAATTAAAACCAAGCTTAAGGACTTAAGGGTCAGTTAGTCCCAGGATCATGGCAGCATTAGGAGTATACTAAATAGGGATGAAGGCAAAGTTTAGCATTATGCACGCTGTATAATTCACTGGCTAAAAGTACTTATAACATCTCATAATAAACATACAATGGTACATTATATATTTACAGTCATACTGTCTTCAGCTTAGACTACTCAATAAAATCCCCTGCACAAAAACCCTGGGTATATACATGTCATAGGTCCAAAGTATATAATGTAGCCCCAATTTAATTAGTTGCAATAGAGCGGTACAAGTTCTTCCCTTGGCGGATTGACAGTCTGACTATTCAACCCCAAGATGGGTCCACCCAATGAGCTTTTTCATGGGCTCGAGCTCCCCTGTTTTTCACATTTGTAAAACCACAGGGACCCGATTGCCTCATCATTTGTTTGCAATAAAATAATTTCCCTGTTCTAATACACTACAGATATTTCCAGAACCAAATATTCTAATTATTTACATATGTCCCTCTCTATGTTCTCCAACTCTTGATGAGTGGTTCCAAGAAATTGCTTTAATGGAATGGAAAACTTGTTATCACAATCTCTAACTGCCTCCGCACGATACATATCCACCTGGTCCCCTTGGATCATGTTCCTCTCGCCACCTACATACCTTACCCTGGTAACATGATACGTAGTTTCCTTCAGGGGTAGCCGACGTGACGATAGGAAGGTTCACCCGCTTTCATATATTAATGCCATGTGAATTGCTGCTCTCAATTTTTTCTCTTTCTTCATTATATTATTCTGATTCTGGAGTCCAGGTTCACGGCGAAGACTGCCCACCAGGTACACTTTCCGCCTTTGTTTTGTCTCCTTCTTGTTTTCCTTCCCTTTTAGGTGGTGTTTTATGCCCTGTAACTCATTGCCATTAAATACTGTTATTTGTAAAAGGATGCAATTCTCACCTTCCTGTTGGGGTTATGCCCCTTTTGTTGTTTCCTTCTTCTAAGGAAGAATATACTTCCCCTGTGTTTTGCTTTTTGTGTGTTTTGAAAATCAATAAATCGTTGAATATTACAAAAATTACGTATATTACTTGCTGTGTTATTGTGTATTACTGTATATGCTTCATCAATAAAAATTATTGAATGAACGAAAGATCATTATTCTCCTCACTTTGGATTTCATCAGTGGTAAACCCATCACCTCTCTTTGCATTCCTTAGGAAAACGATGCGGACCCTCTGGTATTTTCTTCCATCCTGATTTTCTATATCACTTCCTTGATGTATCCCGAAATAACCTAACTGCCACCCGCTGCTTGTCTTCCTTTTAATGGCAGAATTTCCATCTAGATACACACAGATTCTTCCTACGCACGGCTTTACTACTATGTGCCCCTTGATTGATAACGTTTGACTTTTTCTATTATTTTCACTATATCACTGCGGGTTGTTCTACTGTTCTAACTGTGTTGTAGTCCCTGTCCAACTGTATGACAGAGTGAGGTTAATATGGGGTCAGCCAGATTCATTACAGAAACACATTTATTGATGTTCCTGTTTAGTCCCCTTATCTTGGTATATTTCCCCTTGTGATACCATATTGTTAAAAACAAGCTTCATTTTGTCATTTCCGGCCCGATATCCTGTGAGCAAAGTTAGTGCCGTTTGTGGAATTCCAGTGTTCCAGAATTGTCTTTGGTGCTTTTTAACTCCAGTTCAACTGATGTAACATTATTTCTCATCTTTATTGTGTTTTCAATCCCTTTTTTGTAAAACATTTTCAAAATCCTGCACACTACAGTAATATTTAGGTTGACCAAGACGATGTTACTTTATTTTAAAGATAGATATCAACTACTTAGAATAGTACTAAAGTACATGACTCAAATAAGTCGAGTCGCTTCTCCCCTTATGTAAATCTACCCTCCCAAAGCAGACACTGAAACAGAGTTGGATTTTAATGGCCACAGCAGCCGTTTATTATTTAAATAACAATAACTTTAAATACCATAATTTTTGAATCCCCAAAAAAGGGGATACATCATAACAACAAATAACCCACTGCGACCCTATCAGGGTCATAACATTATAAACCAACCAGAATGACAGGGGCAAGTCCTTGAAGCCACCGATACTTAATTTTGGCCATCTGCCCACAAATACCTTACCCCCAGCCGTAACCCGGCCCAGGAGCACCAAATTACCTTTTTGCAGATGACCACCATATATATATAAATATATATAACCCAGCTTTCAAAAGGGGTAACACCCTAAGAAGCCGACAAATTGGGGGTGCATCCCGTGATGCATTCCCCCCCACCACTTTTTACGACCTACTTCAAGGACTCCCCCCCGCAGCTGCAATGACAAAATTTAACCTCCCCCAAATACAAATGTCAATAAGCAAATAAACTTTGACGAGAAGAACCACCATCCGCAGCAACCTCTTGCCGCGGTCAACCGATCCACATCAGGGCGGGCGGGCGGGAACATGTTCCTGCTTCTGTGTCCTGGCGAAGAGAGGGAGAGCACAAACAGGAAACAGGTACATCCCCTTCAATCCCCACCCCTTCTCACTCAAGCCCTCCTGCTGTCCCCCCCCCCTTTCCTCTCATAGGCCAGCCAACTCTGTGTCCCTCCCATCTATTTTAGTCATGGAGGCCTTCCCTTATTCCTTTTTTCTTCTTTCAGTACGGCCTCTTCTTGACTCAAATAAGTCGAGTCGCTTCTCCCCTTATGTAAATCTACCCTCCCAAAGCAGACACTGAAACAGAGTTGGATTTTAATGGCCACAGCAGCCGTTTATTATTTAAATAACAATAACTTTAAATACCATAATTTTTGAATCCCCAAAAAAGGGGATACATCATAACAACAAATAACCCACTGCGACCCTATCAGGGTCATAACATTATAAACCAACCAGAATGACAGGGGCAAGTCCTTGAAGCCACCGATACTTAATTTTGGCCATCTGCCCACAAATACCTTACCCCCAGCCGTAACCCGGCCCAGGAGCACCAAATTACCTTTTTGCAGATGACCACCATATATATATAAATATATATAACCCAGCTTTCAAAAGGGGTAACACCCTAAGAAGCCGACAAATTGGGGGTGCATCCCGTGATGCATTCCCCCCCACCACTTTTTACGACCTACTTCAAGGACTCCCCCCGCCAAAGCGAAACAGGCCTTGACCACCTCACGCCTGCGAGCTCCTCCACACTCCCACCGCTCGCTCAATTCCATCGGTCAAAGCCAGACTCCACATATCCATCCCCACCTCATTGAGGTGCACACCGTCCTCTCTCCAGTAGCTGCCTGTCCCAGCCTCCAGATCCCAGTGGCGCACCGCAACCCCACCATTACGCGTCACGAAGCTCGATATGGCCCTATTAGCCTTAATGCGAGCCTTGTTAATTTTTCCCACAGAACGGGCCATCCGCCAGTTCTTCCTAGGGACCATCTCAGACCACACCGTCACCAATTTAGGATAAGTTGCCCATAAGCAGAGCAAATCATGCTTGACGTCCCGTACCAACTCCCGGAAAGGGCGTATACCCAAATCGTTGCCTCCCACATGCAACACCAGTACCTCCGGCGCCCTGTCAAGCAGTACAAAATTGTGAAACTCGGGCAATACCCTGTTCCATGTCATTCCCCGTATACCCATCCACCTCACAACCGCCGCGTCCCGCGGAATCCTGAGCTGTCGACCGTCCGGCCGTACATCCGCGCGAAGGGCACCACAGTACACAAAAGAATGTCCCATAATCCACACCATGCATGAGTCACGGCCTGCAAAACAAATGAAGAACATACACGCACCACCTCTTGCTGCCGCGTACCATTAATACTCAGGCGGAAACGCACGCACCCGGAACATGCTATACATCAATATATCACAACATGTTCAAGCGCACATAAGAACGGAAACGCGCCGACTCCCAACGCCCTATCCGCTGCACGCCTGCATCATCTAAACCCCATCTCACCGCCTCCGTCGCTGCCCCTATACGGAAAAAATGAGACGAGTATTGCTCTGCCTGCACCCCGCTAGCCACCAGACACTTTCTGAAAACCGAAATAAACTGATACCGCGACAGAAACGAGCCATCCTCGTGCCGCAGCAACGGCCCGTCTGAGAGATCTAAACCCGCCAAGTACTCCTTGACACACAACACTGGACAAACCGGATTCTTTGGGACCGCCAGCAAAACCACTCGACGTCCTGCCCCTCCTTGGTCCGTTTTGGACCTTCGCAACACTATCTCCACCCTGTCTTCATACAAATCGACATTATCCTGCAACAAGCCCCCCGCTCTCACCGAACTGGGGGAAACCAATTCCCCTACCCGAAAAGCTCCAAAAAAGGCTAACGCAAAAGCCAACCGGAAAAGCTTGCTCTCATACTCTGAACGACACACCTGCCGCACCACCACCTCCAGGGAACACAACAATTGAAATGACACGGGACGCCTCTTATCCCTCACCACTACACCCCGTCTCAGCCCTTTCAATGCCTGGCCCACCAAAAACCGCTTCGTGATATCTGCCAACCCCCGTAACTTACAACCGAAAGCAATGGCCGCCACGAAGCGATTAACCTTAGCGACCGTGCAACCCCGGGCGAACGCATCCCCCAACCAAAACAGCAAGGCCACCATCCTATCATCATCCGAGCACACATCTCCCAAAGATCTCACCCACTCCTCCCATTGCCTCCATCCAGCCGCATACGACGACCACGTCGCACTGGCCAGTGAACGTTTAATCAATGCACCTGCCGCCTGGATACCAGCTCCCACAGATGACTGGGACAGTCCACCCCTGTTAACTCCGCGTCCGGGACCAGCTGCCGGAAACGATCCCACTGCGAGCGAGAAAGCGCGTCAGCAATACAATTCTCTACCCCGGGAACATGCACCGCCACCACCCATGCATTTAAACTCAAACAGGAAAGCACCAACTGACGCAACAAGCGAACCACTGGAGGGGACGACGCCGAAGTATTATTTATAGCCATCACCACCCCCAAATTGTCGCAATGAAAACGCACTTTTTTGTCCCGGAACCTGTCTCCCCAAATGGTGACCGCCACCACGATGGGAAACAGTTCGAGTAGGGCCAAGTTACGCGTCAGTCCCGCCTCCACCCATGCAACCGGCCATTTTCCCGCGCACCATTGACCTTTAAAGAACGCCCCGAACCCCACCGCCCCAGACACGTCAGTGAACAATTCCAAATCGAAGCTATCTAACGCCCGGGACATCCAAAGAGAGCGCCCATTATACTGTGCCAGAAAATGGAGCCAGACCTGTAAATCTTCCCTGTGCTCTGCAGCCAGACGAATGAAATGATGGGGTTCCCGAACCCCCGCCGTCGCCGCTGCCAACCGCCGACAAAAAACCCTGCCCATCGGCATGATGCGGCAGGCAAAATTCAACTTCCCCAATAAGGACTGCAATTCACGTAGCGTAATTTTCCTAATCCGACACGCTCGCTCCACTACCAACCGCAAATCCCCCAACTTATCCTCCGGCAATCTGCACTCCATTGCTACGGAGTCGATAGTAATTCCCAAAAAACAAATGGTCGTCACCGGACCCTCAGTTTTTTCCACAGCCAAGGGTACACCGAACTCCCTTGACACCCAATTTACCGTCTCCAACAAATTTGCGCAAACCCCCGAACACGACGGGCCAACGCACAAGAAATCGTCGAGATAGTGAATAACTGATTCCACCTCCGCGACCTCCCTGACTACCCATTCCAAAAAAGAACTAAACACCTCAAAGTACGCGCACGACAACGAACAACCCATGGGAAGGCATCGATCAATGTAATAATCCCCTTCCCAATAACATCCCAACAACCTCTGGCTGTCCGGATGAACCGGCAACAAACGAAACGCTGCTTGAATATCAGTTTTTGCCATCAGAGCCCCTCTTCCGTAACCACGTACCAACGCTACCGCCGCATCAAACGACGTGTAGACCACAGAACAGAGATCCTGGTCAATGCCATCGTTAACCGACGCCCCCTTCGGGAAGGACAAATGCTGAATAAGCCGGAATTTGTTACCTTCTCGTTTTGGAACCACCCCTAACGGTGACACCACCAAACCTGGAACTGGGATCGTGCTAAAGGGGCCCGCCATTCTGCCCAGATCAATCTCCTTCCGGATTTTTTCCGAGACTACCCCCGCATGCTGATATGCCGACTTAAGGTTGCGCTGCGTGAAAGGGACCTCATGCAAAGGGGGCGGAATAATGAAACCGTAACCAAAACCTAAACTAATCAACCGCGCCCCCTCCTTATTGGGGTACCTACTTAGAAAGGGGGCCATCTTTATGAGTTTCACCGGAGTCTCCCCCATAACCAGACGCACCGCTGGCTCCCCCTTGTCGTTTACCCTTCTTAAAACATTTAGACGCTCCATGTGACTGCCCGCTGCAATGTGAACACGCATGCTTGAATTTACACGTCGCTCCAAATTTGCACTGCCCCTCATTGAACTGCCAACACGTCCCAAATTTTGAACCTGAGGCCTGACTACCCCCGCCGGAAGTTCCTGCTGCATTCCCGCTCCCGGGAAAGGACTGCCCCTGCTTATAAAGTGCCGTCACTTTCAACCATAAGGCTATGTCCTTATGGTCCCACCGTATATTCGGCCGCACCGCTTTCCTCTGCCGAAACTGCTCATCGTAACGAAGCCAGGCCTGGCCCCCATAAACCCGATGCGCCTCCCCCACCGCATCCAAATAACAAAACAAGCCGGAACAATTATCTGGCGCCTTTTCCCCAATAACGCTCGCC
The DNA here is from genome assembly GCF_050947455.1 of Rhinoderma darwinii. Lineage (NCBI taxonomy): Eukaryota > Metazoa > Chordata > Amphibia > Anura > Rhinodermatidae > Rhinoderma > Rhinoderma darwinii. The sequence goes on from NC_134693.1 coordinate 55,322,003, forward strand.
AAAATTGCAAAAGCCTGCATCCAATTGACGAACGTTTTTGGAATCAACCTGTACCGTCTCTTTTCTTCCTCATCCTTTTTTGTTTCATCCCGCTTCACCTTATCTAAATTAAACTTCTCCAGCGGAAGCAAGGAAAAAATCTCCACATACTCGTCCTTCCAAATCCTTTCCTTTACCTCCTGCTTTAAATGCGCCCCTAACGGGCCCTCATAACAAACATAAACCTCCCCGCGCGCACGATCATCAAGACGCACCCTATCAACCTCCTTTGGCGAGTCTGTTTGAACCGCCGCCGCCACTGCCACCGCTGCCCCGGCATTCAACCCCCCACCGTTTTGACGAACCGGAGCGCTTCCAACACTGCCCCCCCACACCGCGGCCGGCGCCACACCTGACGATTCTTGGGAAGGGGAACCACCTAGCCGCCCCACTAACACTTTTAAACATCCCACTAACTCCGCCAAACTATCCCCCGCACCCGCCTGTAGCGACGGGACCCCCGACTCCGCCGCGACGCCCACCGCCTCGACACCCTCTACACCGATACCCGACATCAATAAAGCTGGAAATGGTAACGTAGGTGTCAACTCACCAGGCTGCCCAGGGGCTGTGAACCCGTCAGCCGGACCCCCATGTCCACGTGGAGAGGCCCGCCGCTCACCGTCCTCCAATGCTCCGGACTCCCTCTGGCGCTGTCCGCATTGGCAATGTGTGCACGGGGAATTCCGATTTTCGTCTGAGTAAAGGGGGGGTGACATCGCATCATCCCATTGGCCGAGGTCCAGTTCATGCCTCATCCGTCCCGCTGAACCAGCTCCGAGCTGTTCCGTCCCATGCACTCCAACCACCGACCTCATCCTGCGACCTCTGGTCGTTTCCACCTCGACGACACCATGAGCCGACCCTCTGGCTGGCACATCACCATGCAGGGTCGCCGTTGCCCTTCCGCCACGTGCTGAAGAAGGAGAGGATGTGACCGGAAGTGAAGGCCGCGTCCTCCTCGCCGCTGCCGCCGGGCGCTGCCGCGTTTTGGGATTCCTCCCAGGACCAGACGAAAGAGCAGCGGCAGGCCGCCCTGGGGTCTGGCCTGCAGGGTCCACTGATGGGCTCCTCTCGCGCCGCCGCGCCCGCGGGATGTCTTCAGGACTCAGCCTTGCGGGCGGGCGCGAGCGCCTCGTGCTGCGCGTCACGCCGGGAGTGCCAGCCCTGGCCTGAGTCATGGGGGAAACGGGCTCTCCTCTTCTCCTGCCCGACCCCCTGGTACGCCGGTCCTGTACCTCGGCCTGCTCCAGCAGCCCCGCGACCACCGGCATGACAGAGCGCTCCCCGCTTGCTCCAGCCGACTCTGCTCGCTCCTGGACCGGAGCACCCGATTGTCCCTGCAGCAGCGTCGCTACTCGTGCTCCGAGCCATCCAGGACCCTGAGAGGCTGCTGCGGCCCGCAACAGCTCCATAGCCTCCTCATCAGACGCAGCAGGGGTAACAAACATGTTCCTGCTTCTGTGTCCTGGCGAAGAGAGGGAGAGCACAAACAGGAAACAGGTACATCCCCTTCAATCCCCACCCCTTCTCACTCAAGCCCTCCTGCTGTCCCGTCCCCCCCTTTCCTCTCATAGGCCAGCCAACTCTGTGTCCCTCCCATCTATTTTAGTCATGGAGGCCTTCCCTTATTCCTTTTTTCTTCTTTCAGTACGGCCTCTTCTGTATAGTCTGAGGAGTGTAAATACATCCGCTGTAATAGTCTGGACTGGTATTGTGGTCTCTTCTTATATCAAAATCCTCACTCTCAGCAAATATCCTCAAAGTCAGTCGGCGTCCAGTCTGCTTCTGAAGCTCGGGATACAAGGTTTCGCCACAATATTACTTCATTTCCAAAATGCATCCATTGTTTTAATAGCAACAAGGTAAATTGCCAGCTCACTTACAAACAAACCACCGATCCACAATTAGCACATGGCAGTATCAGGCACGGATAAGTCCAGAGCAGGACACACACAAAGGGATAGAGGGAGAAATTTCAGCGATACAGATCCACGGCAATGTCATAAAATCTTTGCTTTTTTATTTCAACATTTAAAACATCCACGGCATTACCAAGGAGTACAGGTTTCGCTTACGCGTTTCGGATAAACCTCCTTAGTCATAGCCATTGTTTTAATAGGTACAACACAATGAAAGTTGTTGGTATTTTGCCTTGTTGAATCTTATGATACTCCGATGAGACTTCTGAATGGGGTTATATGTGACACATTAGTCCAATCCCGTACATGCAATGGAACAGACAGTAGGAAGGTGATTTTAAGGTAGAAGTGGGACTCTTTACCTACTGATCTCTCTGTGCAGCTGCACAGGATGCATATGTGGTCTGTCTCCCCTGCACCACACATTGCTGTTACTTATTTTTCTCTAAGGAACTTGGAAGGTTTGGTCAAATGGGATGATAAGCAGCAGATTTCTTCTACACAATAAAAATAATAAATAAATTTTTAACAAATAGAGCTGTCAGGATAGCATAGCTATATGTATTTAAACTAATACCAAGTGCAAAATATGAACGTTTGTTATCACTTACTGTATATGTTAAATTGACGATGAATTATGCTAGGTATGTACAACCTGGCATTGTTCAATAGCCTATTACATATTCTCCATCAGCTATGCGACTTGTAAGGTGATATGGTGCACGTTACACTGCAAATTTCAACTATCCCCGAGCATGTAGTGGAGGACGGCTTCACGTTATTTGGGGTCCCCATAAATAGACTGCTCTATACAACAGGAACCCTAAACCTGGATAAACCGACACAGCTTTGGACAATCAGAAACAGTAAGACCTAAGTTAAGTGCCAGGATGCAGGGGTCTGAAAATAAAGTTTGTCCACTGACTCCCCTCCACTACCAGGTAATTAAAACAATACACTTAAAAATTACTGTCATCTTCTTCCCCTCCATGGGGAACTATAACTTTTAGTCATGCCCTGACAGCTATATACATTCAGGACATGCTGGAAGTTGTAGTTTTCCCCCCAGATTGCATTTAACAAGGAACTCGAGACCTTCTTAAAGGGATATTTCCATCTTTTAAAGTGTTGGCATATCGGTAGGATATGCCATCATTTAATGATTGTTCGGGATTCTACAGCCCTTCATTGTTCACCAGGCACAGCTCCGTACGTTGAGTAGCAGCTGTGCTAGTTATTACATCTCAGTGCAGCTTATTCTCATTCAATTGAATGACACTAAGCTGTAAAACCAGGCACAGCCATGACTATACTGTATATGACTCTACTGTACTGTATATGTGCATGATATACTATATAGTCATGTTGCACTCACCACACTTTCTCATAGCCTACAAACGCACACACATATTTCACATTCACCACACAGCATGTGAGTCTGTGTGTTTTTAAATGCCAGGACTGAATTTCAGCCCTAGTCCAACCCTTTACATCACAGCCGCACATCGGCCAGGCAGGTGCCGATAGATGTGTCCTTGTCCTAAACGAGATGCAATGGTTTGGTGGCACTTTTATAAAAGGTCGTGCCAAACATATGAACATGTGCCATTAAAGCACTGCTCTGCATGGAGGAGTGGGGAGAAACCTCCTCCCTGAGTGTAAGGGAAGGGCAGTAGCAATGTTACTGGGGAGGTGTAGAGCACAGGCGTCAGGCTCAGTCCCTCTCCTTGTGGTCGGTGGCCGGTTACAGCGCTACGGTCAGAGGTTAGCTTGCTCTGCCTCTGCACAGCCCCAGCACTGTACTGCAATATGAGAATATGCTTGGGCCATTGCGCTGGCATCAGAAAGGGGGCATGCCATGCATTAGCTGAGGAGCACCGGACAATGAGAACTTCCCTCTTCAGACTGATGGAAGCGCACATTTTCCAGTATTTCTCTTTGCCCGCATGGTACGCTCCATGCCAGCAGTGGCCCCAGAAAATTAAATACGTATTGCACTACAGTTCTGGGGCTGTGCGCAGGTAGTGCAGGCTAACCTCTGAACAGAATGCCACAACAGTTAATCATTTTAAACATTGCGCCCCTTTCTGCCTCATATGAGGTGACAACATAGGCAGTTGTCTACTTCCCCTTGACCCATGCCCTACTGCTGAGGGTGTGCTACAAATAGCTTGGGGAGCAGATGCTCTCTTCTCTTTTTGTGCAGTGCATAGAAGACATGTATAGAAGACATGAAAGCAGTTAGGCTTCATACACTAGCTCAAAGAAAGCTGAAAATTAGAGACAGAGCCTGCAAAGGAGAAAACTGCTTAAAAAAAATGCCATCTACTAGTCATGTAATTGTAAAGGATCTGCCAGGCACAGCTTCTTTATCAACGCCCATAGGTAATCAGTCTGCACCTGCTTCTAGGTCTGTGAGACTGACTCCAACTTCCACCACTCAGGATGGCAGGCTTAGGAGTGGGAGAGCCTATCGCAGCCTGGCCAGACGGAGCTAGCTCCCGCCCTCTGTCTATTTATACCTGCCTTTCCTGTTCCTCCTTGCTTGTGAATCTTCTCTGTTGGTTTCCTGGCCCTGCTGCAGCTTCTTGTACTATTTGTCCCTGCTTCGTATTGACCCTGGCTTGTTGACTACTCTCCTGCTCTGCGTTTGGTACCTCGTGCTCTCCTGGTTTGACTCGGCTTGTTCACTACTCTCCTGCTCTACGTTTGGCACCTCGTACTCTCCTGGTTTGACTCGGCTCGTTTACTACTCTTGTTGCTCACGGTGTTGCCGTGGGCAACTGCCCCGTTTCCCTTAGGTTCTGTGTTCCCTTGTCTGTTTGTCTGTCGTTCACTTATTGAGTGTAGGGACCGTCGCCCAGTTGTACCCCGTCACCTAGGGCGGGTCATTGCCAGTAGGCAGGGACTGAGTGGCGGGTAGATTAGGGCTCACTTGTCTGTTTCCCTACCCCTATCATTACATATTCACAAGCCCATATACCTAGTCTACCCTGGTCCCTGACACTACTATGGACCCCCTTGAGACCCTGGCTCAGCAAATGCAGGGTCTCTCCCTACAGGTCCAGGCCCTGGCTCAGAGGGTCAACCAGCCTGATGCTACCATGGTAGTGCCCCTCACCTCACCTCTTGAACCCCACCTCAAGTTGCCTGACCGGTTCTCAGGGGACCGGAAGAGTTTTCTCTCCTTTCGGGAGAGTTGTAGGCTCTATTTTCGCTTAAAGCCCCACTCCTCAGGTTCTGAGAGCCAGCGGGTGGGTATAATTATGTCCCGGCTCCTGGAGGGGCCCCAAGAATGGGCCTTCTCCTTGGCTCCTGACGCCCCTGAACTTTCCTCCATTGATCTTTTCTTTTCTGCTCTCGGACTCATTTATGACGAGACTGACAAGACTGTCTTTGCCGAGAGTCAGCTGGCGACCTTACGTCAGGGTAAGAGACCTGTTGAGGAGTATTGTTCTGACTTTAGGAAGTGGTGCGTAGCTTCTCGGTGGAATGACCCTGCCTTAAGGTGCCAGTTTAGGTTGGGCCTGTCGAACGCCCTGAAAGACCTGCTAGTTAGCTACCCCTCTTCTGACTCCCTAGACCAGGTTATGGCTTTAGCGGTACGACTTGACCGACGTCTCAGGGAACGACGACTTGAACGTCTTGGTGTTTTCTCCCCTGACTCCCCCATGATGCCCCCCGAGGTTCCGTTGCTTCGTTCTTCCACGGAAGACTCGGAGGTACCTATGCAACTCGGGGCCTCCGTATCCCCCCAACAACGTAGAGAGTTCCGCAGGAAGAATGGTCTCTGCTTCTACTGTGGGGATGACAAGCATCAAGTGAACAACTGTCCTGGGCGTAAGAATAAGCAGCCGGAGGAACTTCCGCGCCTAAGTGATCTTCGGGGAGGTCACTTGGGCGAACAGGTATTTCCCGTAAATATGAAACGTAATAAAATCTTGCTTCCCTTTCAGGTCTCTTTTGGTGGTAGGTCTGCTAGTGCAGTGCCTTCGTGGATTCAGGGTCTTCTGCTAATATCATGTCTGTGGAATTTGCTATGTCTCTAGCTATGCCTTTGATTGATTTGCCTAAACCTGTCCCGGTAGTGGGTATCGACTCCACTCCTCTTGCTAATGGTTATTTTACACAGCATACCCCTGTTTTTGAACTCCTTGTTGGCTCCATGCATTTGGAACAGTGCTCTGTACTGTTAATGCAGGGATTATCATCCGATTTGGTTTTAGGCCTTCCCTGGTTGCAGTTGCATAATCCCACATTTGACTGGAATACTGGGGATCTTACCAAATGGGGTAATGAATGCTTGACGTCATGTTTTTCTGTTAATTCTATTTCTCCCCCTGAGGAGGTGAACACGCTACCTGAGTTTGTTCAGGACTTCGCTGATGTTTTCTCTAAGGAGGCCTCCGAAGTGTTACCCCCTCATAGAGAATACGATTGCGCTATCGATTTGGTACCAGGAGCTAAGCTCCCTAAGGGTAGGATATTTAATCTCTCTTGTCCCGAACGTGAAGCCATGAGAGAGTATATCCTGGAATGCCTGGCCAAGGGTTACATTCGCCCCTCTACTTCTCCGGTAGGTGCTGGCTTCTTCTTCGTTGGGAAGAAGGATGGTGGTCTTAGGCCATGCATTGATTATCGAAACTTGAATAAGGTCACTGTGAGGAACCAGTATCCCCTTCCTTTGATTCCTGATCTCTTTAATCAGGTTCAGGGGGCCCAATGGTTCTCTAAGTTTGATCTACGGGGGGGCGTATAACCTTATCCGCATCAAAGAGGGGGATGAGTGGAAGACTGCGTTTAATACGCCCGAAGGTCATTTAGAATAACTCGTCATGCCCTTTGGGTTGTGTAATGCTCCCCCGGTCTTCCAGAATTTCATAAATGAGATTTTAAGAGACTACCTGGGGGTATTTCTTGTAGTGTACCTTGATGACATACTTGTGTTTTCCAAGGACTGGTCCTCCCACATTGAGCGTGTCAGGAAGGTGCTCCAGGTCCTTCGGGAAAACAAACTGTTTGCGAAGACCGAAAAATGTGGCAGGTCCAAGACTCCCAGGTCCCGACCAGCGGGCTTACTACGTTCTTTGCCCATTCCCCAGAGACCTTGGACCCATATCTCCATGGATTTTATCACCGATTTGCCTCCATCTCAAGGCAAGTCGGTGGTGTGGGTTGTAGTAGACCGCTTCAGTAAGATGTGCCACTTTGTGCCCCTCAAGAAACTACCCAATGCTAAGACGTTAGCTACCTTGTTTGTCAAACACATCCTGCGTCTCCATGGGGTCCCTGTCAATATTGTTTCTGACAGAGGGGTACAATTTGTTTGATTGTTTTGGAGAGCCTTCTGTAAAAAGTTGGAGATTTATCTTTACTTCTCCTCTGCCTTCAATCCTGAAAATAATGGCCAAACTGAGAGGACTAATCAGTCTCTAGAACAATATTTAAGGTGTTTTATCTCTGACTGTCAATATGATTGGGTCTCATTCATTCCCCTCGCCGAATTTTCCCTTAATAACCGGGTCAGTAACTCGTCAGGGGTCTCCCCCTTTTTCTGTAATTTTGGGTTTAATCCGCGGTTTTCCTCCGTTTCACCTGGTAGTTCCAACAATCCCGAGGTAGAAGTCGTTCATCGGGAACTGTGCACAGTCTGGGCCCAGGTTCAGAAGAACCTAGAGGCGTCCCAGAGCATACAAAAAACTCAGGCAGTTAGAAGATGTTCTGCTAACCCCTTGTTTATGGTCGGGGATCTGGTGTGGCTATCGTCAAAAAATTTGCGCCTGAAAGTCCCGTCCAAGAAGTTTGCTCCCCGGTTTATAGGGCCGTACAAGGTCATTGAAGTCCTCAATCCTGTCTCCTTCCGACTGGAGTTGCCCCCATCTTTTCGAGTACACGACGTGTTTCATGCCTCCCTCCTTAAACGCTGCTCCCCGTCCTTGGCTCCCTCGAGGAAAACTCCGGTCCCTGTTCTCACCCCTGAGATTGTGGACAGCAGGATGGTCCAAGGCTCCCTCCAGTACCTGGTCCATTGGAGAGGATACGGGCCTGAGGAGAGGACGTGGGTTACCCGCCCGGGATGTTCACGCTGGGATATTGGTCAGGAGGTTCCACCTTTGTTTCCCCAATAAACCAGGTCCACTTAGAAAGGGTCCGGTGGCCCCTCATAAAAGGGGGGGTACTGTAAAGGATCTGCCAGGCACAGCTTCTTTATCAACGCCCATAGGTAATCAGTCTGCACCTGCTTCTAGGTCTGTGAGACTGACTTCATCTTCCACCACTCAGGATGGCAGGCTTAGGAGTGGGAGAGCCTATCGCAGCCTGGCCAGACGGAGCTAGCTCCCGCCCTCTGTTTATTTATACCTGCCTTTCCTGTTCCTCCTTGCTTGTGAATCTTCTCTGTTGGTTTCCTGGCCCTGCTGCAGCTTCTTGTACTATTTGTCCCTGCTTTGTATTGACCCTGGCTTGTTGACTACTCTCCTGCTCTGCGTTTGGTACCTCGTGCTCTCCTGATTTGACTCGGCTTGTTCACTACTCTCCTGCTCTGCGTTTGGCACCTCGTACTCTCCTGGTTTGACTCGGCTCGTTTACTACTCTTGTTGCTCACGGTGTTGCCGTGGGCAACTGCCTCGTTTCCCTTAGGTTCTGTGTTCCCTTGTCTGTTTGTCTGTCGTTCACTTATTGAGTGTAGGGACCGTCGCCCAGTTGTACCCCGTCGCCTAGGGTGGGTCGTTGCAAGTAGGCAGGGACTGAGTTGCGGGTAGATTAGGGCTCACTTGTCTGTTTCCCTACCCCCATCATTACAGTAATGGCCAGAAATAGTGTTAGTCCTCATGTTCACACATATGACAGTTTTTTCTGAAAAGTCACCTGCTTACATTTTTTACACCTGATCACACATACAGTACACACCCTATCAATGAATTGGCAAACTAGCGATCATATGATCGCTCCTTCCCAATCATTGCCCTTTGTAAAAATGGCAACAATCAACCGACTAACAAGAAATGGTCACTAGTCAGCAGCACATTTACCTGTGTGAAAAGGGGATGTGCTGTCAACATTATTAAAATGTATGGGGACGATCGATCAAGGTAACAATCGTTCGTCCCAATACATTACCGATCATAGCTCCTTGTAAATGAAGAGAATGTGCGCCGATTTACGAACTGGATCTTTATACATTTTATGATGCGTGTATCAGCATTATAGTCTCCGTCTGCTAATAGCAGTCACCTCAAGTTTATAATCCTAAACCTTTCTCCCAACGTTAATTCCAATCAAGTAAGAAAAGGCTAAACTACTTCAGAACAAAATATAATGCAATGGATGTACAATATTTACAAATATATTCATTTTATTCAAACCAGACATGCTAAAAAAAGGAATGATGAGAATTCCAGGTTCTATTATTCAAACCATAGTTCAGCAACGACATTAATGTGGTGATTTTCTGGACAAGGGGGTAGGACTTGATTGATTCTACGAAAGCATCTTTTACAATAAGTGATCATAGTTCAGACAAAAGGGATGTTCTGAAACAAGAAGTCATGCCCAAAAGGTGGAGAATACAGCCTTTGGACAGATACTAGGAAGTCATTTTTTTTTTATATTTTATGATAGGCTTCAACTATCACAGACCAGTATGGGCTAGATTTAGGCAGATTTGTAAAAGAGATGAGAACTTCAGATTTGCGGTGTTTCTATAAAAGTTAATATTGCATTATCATATCATAAAATCATAGGAATTAAAATAAACAAACACTGTAACAGAATGTATGCTGTCATTAACCCTTTTAGTTTGTTCCCTACACACAAATTAATTTATTCCGTTTTATTTTTTCCCGATATGCACAAGTAAAATGTGAACTTCCAGTGGGATACACGTCGTGTGGGAGAAACAATCCTGGTTTCCTTTGCTGTTCTTAAACAATAGACCATATTTTATTCTGAACTCGCCAGCTAGCATTACTTTATGCAGATTATTCCATCAAAACACAATACTTAAAGGCTATGTAAACTTTTGAGCGCATTTTTTTATTTCGAAAATAATTTTTAAATCAGTTTTTTACTTTTTGAGATACAACTTATATGTACCCTGGATACATAGAAGCTGTATCTTGCGCTCAAACCCGAATCTGATAGGTCAGCGGGACTGACGGCTTCGGTAACAGCTGGTTCTTCGTGTCTCTGACACGCAGGATCCAGCTGTTATCAGTCACATCTACGTCGTGAACTTAGATGTGATCGATAATAATGACTTAGATGTTATCGATAACAGGTGGATCTGCTGTCACCGGAGCTGTCAGTCCTGCTGACCTTACAGATTAAAGTTTGAGCCCAAGATCCGGCTTCTATTTATCCAGGATATCAAAAAGTTTAAAAAAATAATAATAAAAATCAATTAAAAACTCTAAAATCCTTGTTTAAAAAAAATGCGCTCAAAAGTTTACATAGCCTTAAACATTTAACACGATCTGGAAGAAAATAAGAAGCGAAACGACTTTTGTTTTATTCATTGTGGTTTAACATGTCTGCTCTGCAGTCAGTGTTTCTATTATCATGGTCCATACATTGACCTATTGAGACAAGTCTCTTTAGGAACTGTTCATCAAATGCATGTGCATGGCTATTACCCTGAAATGTTCCCTGCTATCTACTATTTCATAAATGACCTACAACCTTAGAGTTTAAAGTATATCTATTGTTTTGGATGCCTATAGCAGAAATAAATATAAAGTCCCTTGCCTGCTTATTTACCTTCCCTTTTCCCATCCGTTGAAGAAGAAAAGGGCGACATTATCATCAGGCTGCTTTACTACTCTTAAAGAGGCTCTGTCACCAGATTATAAATGCCCTATCTCCTACATAATCTGATTGGCGCTGGAATGTAGATAACAGCAGTGGTTTTTATTTTGAAAAACGATAATTTTTGAGCAAGTTATGAGCAATTTTAGATTTAGATTCTTAATGCCCAACTGGGTGTGTTTTTACTTTTGACTAAGTGGGTGTTGTAAAGAAGTGTATGAGGCTGACCAATCAGTGACCAATCAGTGACATACACTTCTCATTGTTCCAGCCCAGCTTCTTTCACTGCACAACACTGTGCTGTGGATCATGCTGGGCTGGAACAATGAGAAGTGTATGACACTGATTGGTCACTGATTGGTCAGCCTCATACACTTCTTTACAACACCCACTTGGTCAAAAGTAAAAACACACCCAGTTGGGGCATTAAGAAACTAAATCTAAAATTGCTCATAACTTGCTCAAAAATGATCGTTTTTCAAAATAAAAACCACTGCTCTTATTTACATTACAGCGCCAATCAGATTATGTAGGATATAGGGCACTTATAATCTGGTGACAGAGCCTCTTTAAGGTTGTAAACATAATGGTCCTGGAAATATGTGAAGTCCTGTGCAGGTTAATAACAAGATCAAAAATTGGGCTGATCTTAGCTAGGAATCACTCTCTCCCATAACAAACAGAAGTGCCTCAATGGCATCTTCTTTATTTTATTTATTGAATAATATCAATTGTCCATAGTATTGTTATTAAGTAATATTTTCTACATACAGATTCTTTGCTTCTATTAGAAAAAATCATGCCAACCACATGTTATCAGATTATGGGACTATGTTATCCTAGTATAAACATTTGGAGGAATGCCACCTTCGAACACACACTATACAATAAATTCAGAATCTACATGAGCTTAAGGTTGTGATGAGGACTGTACTTTACCTCATCATTATAATTTATGATCTATACCGAAGGTTATAGAGATAATCTATATATATTTCTGAAGGAATTTAGATATCATTGCAATAAGATATCAATACTATGCAACATACTAAACATATTTACAGGCTGTACTATATTCTATTAGTTCATGTGAACACCTTAATAGCTAGAAGAAATTACATTTCTTGTTTAATATTGTCATATATATTTTCCTGATTTCCTAGTATCTGCATGATGACATAATGTGGAAATGCATTTACAATGCAAAATATAAAAAAATTGTCTGCAAATTCTTATTATACATCTATTAATGAAATCCAGTGGATTAACCACATCTCGGCAATCGTGTTTGAATAGACTAAAAATTCTCTCTACTACATTATATAGCCAAAGTACTTTAAACATTATGTGCTGGTTGGGTGTCTTGGGACACATTCTGCATCAGGACCCAGGAGTTTCAATCTACTCCTCTGCAAATTGCTCCCTTTATGAAGATGAATTGATTGGGTACTAGTATAGGGTAGCCTTAGAGGGCAGATAACATTTAAGACAACTTGTATTCTGTAGATGGAGAGACAAAGGAGCTGCCAATTGGCACACTGAAAGACCAAGCTTGCCCTTCCATTCAAGGAATAAAGGCTCATAGGGCACCCATTGAGAATTTATTTTGGCAGTAGTTCTAATGCACGAATACTCAAATTGTAAACATTTCCCAGCATACCGTATGTCTGCAACTGTATACGTATGCAACTGTATATAATATACAATATATGTGGGATGCTCTTGTATTAAAAAATCATAGTCGACTACATGTTACAATAGAATTTAAAAAATGACGTAAAATAAAAATGGAATGCGTCCGGATCATTATAGACTATGAATATATCTACGTACACATTGGAAAATTGTACTGAATGGACTGATAATGTATTTCCATAAAATAATATCCTTAGTGGCTCTGAGGTGGAGCTTCCATGTTAAGTTTATTGTCCAAAGTAAAATAGATTACATGATTCCAAATAACATGTCCCCAAACCTACTAGTACTAGCCTTGAGATGCATGTCTAGAAAGAAAAAAGAGTTGTATCGTCAGCCAAAATGTTATTACACTTAGGCCTCGCTCACATCTGCGTCAGGGCTCCGTTCCGTCGTTCCCTCTGAGCTTTCCGTCGGAACGGAGCCCTGACTGACACAAACTGATGTAGACTACGGTATTCATCCAGTTAAAATGACGGAGCCCTTGCACAACGGAGACAAACTGAAACCATTGGCACCGGATAATTTGTCAGACATGTAGAAGTCATTTATTTCCAAGTATTTGCTAAAACAAATGTCTTAACATTAGCCTTGGCTAAACATCGCCTACTGCTAAATAATCCTATTACCTGTTCTAGGCTTGGAAGAAAACAAGACAAAAGCAAAGTTCCTTTCCATTTCACTCATAAATCTGACCACTCTTAATAACTTGATGTCATCCTGTCATCGTCCTCCGGAGCCCCAGCTGGGAGAGATATCTAATCAGCTTTTCATTCGCCATAAATCTCAGGTTCTTGCAATATACTCTGTCTGACCCTCCTTTTATCATTATCTTTATTTGTGTTTTTGAAAATGCACTTGGGACTAAAGCAGGTATGTCAATTATCTGTCATCTTATGGATATGAACACACTCCTGTTGATTTGTATTACATGTCTTCTCCTAGGTGAGTCTGAGGTAATGTATGCTGAGTATGTTAAAGGGAACCTAACACCCAAAAATCTTTAATAAACAGTTCTTCATGGAGAAAATAAATTGTCTATACTTGGGATCTATGTAAATGTAATTTCAGCAATAAAGCTTAAAGAGGCTCTGTCACCAGATTATAAGTGCCCTATCTCCCACACAATGTGATTGGCGCTGTAATGTAGATGACAACAGTGGTTTTTATTTTGAAAAACGATAATTTTTGACGGAGTTATGACCTATTTTAGATTTATGCTAATGACTTTCTTGATAGACAACTGGGCGTTTTTTCGCTTTTGACCAATTGGGCATTGTAAAGAAAAGCGCACGATGCTGACCAATCAGCATCATACACTTCTCATCATTCCCGCCCAGCTTCTTTCACTGCACACACAGCATGATCTCGCGAGATCACGCTGTGACGTCGCTTCCTCCCACAGGTCCTTCACCGCCGCGTCTGTTTATTAAAGATTTTTGGGTGTTAGGTTCCCTTTAACATACTCAGCATACATTACCTCAGACTCACCTAGGAGAAGACATATCGTCTATAGGCATCCGAGAGGGTAGAGTTGAATCTGCAGCAGCATCACAGTGTGCAGGTAAGCATAGTGAACTCCCTAGAGACTCTACCCTCTCGGACGCCTGGAAACAATGTGTCTTCTCTCTTCCGACGCGATGGTGAAGGACCTGTGGGAGGAAGTGATGTTACAGCGTGATCTCGCGAGATCACGCTGTGTGTGCAGTGAAATAAGCTGAGAAGTGTCACATCCTTGGCAGTGAAATAAGTTGAGAAGCGTCACATCCAGCACATCCTTGTCATCTTGTGACAGCACCTCAGTCAGCGGCTGCACAGCACCTCAGCTACCACTGCAGATGTATAATAAAGTGTAGCTCACTGTACACCCCAAGAGTATAATAGAAATGGTACAATTCCCCCATTCCCATCTCTGAATAAAGATTTATTACATTCCCCCTCCCCACAACTGGGATCTCTATGTCTCTACACACGTGTATATTTACTTTTACACACACACAAACACACACACACACACACAAACATATATATATATATAAATATATATATAAATATATATATATATATATATATATATATATATACATAAGTAGGTATGTATCTATCTCTCTCTCAGTAGCGTCTCTGCAGACATCTCAGGTGATTCTGAAATACGTGCATTATTCCCCTAACCTCTAATAAAAAAAAAATATATATATATATATATATATACACACACACACACAAAGTTAGATAACAATATATAAATAGAATTAGAAAGATATAGATAGAAGTGTATAAAAAAATGTGTATGTACAGTTGTCCGGAAACCCCCCTGTGACCAGGGCCAGAAGGCCCTTACATACTATGGGACTCAATACAATTGACAGCGCTGGCTAGGTAAGGGGAATCATCGGTTCCGTTTCCTGCAATTCAGAGCTTTTCTTTTGATGCGGATGGTGCCAGGGCCAGCATTAGGGGTGGGCAAACTGGGCAATTTTCTAGGGCCCCCATCCAATAAGGACCCCCTGCCTGCAGCTGCTACAGTGCCCTAGGGGACCCGTGCCCCCGGATCATAACATTTATAGGCGGGGTGGCATGGGAGCCCTCATGCCCGGTGGCGTCGCTATCACCGGCGGGGGCCCCAGGGCTAACGACAGCCACATTCATTTGTATCTGCATCCTCAGAATGCAGATACAAATGAATACTATAAGCCATATAAGGCGCTGGGAAGACTCCCTGCACAGGCCAGTGTGATGTCCTGCGCAAGTGTCCTGCCCGCAAGGCAGTGCAGTGCTCCGTCCGTCGAGTGAACAGGGCATGGTAAGTACAATATATTTTTTGGGGGGGCTGTGGCAATTCATAAACGGACACGTATATGGTGGAATCAAGTATCTTTGAAAAAATACATATCTAAAGGACTGATACCACGTGGTCTGCGTATACAGGTTTTTCCCTCCTTTCCCATCGAGGATGAATTGTTTACCTCACATTGGGAAGAGATTTGTAACACCAATTCCAAGCAATTTATGGAGCTACTAATACATTTGGATGGTAAATCCCTTAAAATTGTGGAAAAGGAGATCCAACAGATGCAGACACTTATTCAGAATGAATTTAACCAGGAAGAGCTGGGTGCATTGAATAAAAATATAGATGATAGTCTGCCAGAATGGGAGGATCATATATCTGCGGTCAAAATGAAAAAATTCCAGAGGGACATCAGAATCGGGTCTTCCGGTGGCGACAAAAGACATTGACAGTTCGTGAAAGATCTGCCTCTGTTTCCTCTATCATCTGTTGGTTCACAATCTTCCACTATGTCTACCAGAAACAGAAGATATGAAGCTAGAGCTGGAAAACGTAAATTTTAATTTGAGAGGAGCACTACAGGCAAGAGGAGAGGGGTGACCAATGATGTGGATACGCTTGCTAGTTCTAAAATGAAGGTAATTAATCTTTCATCTATTACCCTAACACCAATACAACTTGAAGTTCTGAATCTTGGATTATCCTTATCTCCTTCTAGTAAATTTGACCATTTTTCTCTGGTCAAAGACATCCATCTTTTCGCTAGGAAAATGGCTTTCAAGAAAATCTATGCCAAAAAAGATGGAATAAATATGTTTCTGTCAGTGGTAGAGAAAGAAGCACTAGCTGCACTTGAGGCACATCTTGGTGAACAACCAGAGTTTATTACAGGTAAGTACCCGTCTCATTTGTTACCGAAATCTATGAGATTTCCCCAATTATCACTTTTTCCTGAAATTGAACACTTTGTTAGAGTAGTAACTCAAGACTATTCCTGAAACTATATATATGGATAATCTTACACACAAACAACGTCAGGCTTTGAAGGAACTGACCACCACCAAGGATGTAATCATAAAACCATCTGATAAGGGGGGTAACATTGTGTTATGGCCCACTTTACTTTATGAAAGAGAGATGTTTCGTCAGCTGAGAACAAATGAATGCTATCGGAGACTTACCTTTAATCCCCTTTCCAAATTTAGGCAGGAACTTGATCTGATGATTAATGATGCTTACAAGCAGAATCTTCTTACATCTGAGCAAGTAACTGGTTTAACAGTCAAAAACTCCATGATTGCCACTACCTGTTGCCAAAGATTCACAAGAACTCTATTAACCCTCCGGGAAGACCTATTGTCTCAGGATCAAATGGTCTCTGTGAACCCCTCTGTAAGTATGTTGGTCATTACCTTAAACATTTGGTAGAAGAATTGCCTTCTTACATTAAAGATACCAATGAAATTCTTAGAAAACTTGAGGGGCTTCACATTGATGACGACATGATTATCGTCACTTGTGATGTTGAATCATTGTACACATCGATTCGACACCAGGATGGCATTGCAGCTGTTCAAGCTTTTCTATCTATGAGCAACCTTGCAAATGATCTTAGTGATTTTCTAGTTAAGGCAATCACTTTCATTTTAAGTCATAATTTTTTTCTGTTTAAGGAGACCTTCTACCTGCAGCTCCAGGGCACGGCAATTGGGCGGCTTGTGCCCCCTCATATGCCAATTTGTTTCTGGGGCTGTGGGAAAGGATGATCTTCTTGACAGATCCGGTTGCCATGATTAAGCGCGTTCACTTCTGGGGTCGTTACATTGACGATGTCCTATTTATCTGGCAGGGCAGCAATGAACAACTTAATGACTTTATTCGGATACTTAACATTAATGACCTTAACATCAAACTCACTCATACATTCAGCAGAGAAAAGATTGAATTTCTGGATGTTCACATTTCGGTTGACGGTGATGGCTATATACAAACTGATCTCTTCAGAAAGAAGACTCCTGTTAACTCAGTTCTACATGCTAGGTCAGCACATCCCCAAAATCTTATTCAAAATATTCCTGTTGGTCAATACTTACGAGCCAGGAGGATATGGTCATGCGATTCCTCTTTTGAAAAACAGGCGGCTGATCTTAAAGCAAGATTCTTGGATCGAGGTTACAGCAATAGATGTATAAGTCGAGCTTATTTTCGAGCAAAGAACTGTAACCGCACGACCTTATTACAACCAAAAATCAAATCAACGAAGACATGTCTCCAAAATCAACCGGTGAGACTAATAGCTGACTATCATTCCAGAGCAAGGGAGGTTAAAGCTATTTTGCCAAGTTTTGGCCTATTTTGACACAGCCTTCTATCACTTACTGGAGATCGAAAATTTGAGAGATTCTTTGGTACACAGCCATCTTCGTGGTACCCAGACGAGAAATGCTTTTGGATCACGTGGTCCAAAATGGGGTTGTTTTAGATGTGGTAAGTGTGTATCATGTACCAATATTGTATACACTGATATTTTTTGGAACTCCATACATAGTCGTGATTTTAAAATTACCCATCACATCAACTGCGCCACAGTTGGTGTTATCTATTTTGCAGTATGCCCATGTCACAAGATCTATGCGGGCATGACTTCACGACAACTGAGACAAAGGATTAGAGAACATGTTCTCGATATTGAGGCAGCAAAGGAATGTCTGGATCCATCTACTCTCAAGACCATTCCACGCCACTTTAAGATGTTTCACAATTGTGATAGTTCTCTCTTCCAAGCCTGGGGATTTGATCGGATTTTTATCAGCACACGAGGAGGAGATTGGAAAAAAACTATTAGCCCAACGTGAGTCGATGTGGATCCACAAGTTGGACACAATAGCTCCCATGGGTTTAAACGAATATAATAGTTTTGTTCCCTTCTTAGATATACTCTGTATTCCTAATGCTACTCCACGTTTCCTGTGCATTCACTCAGTCGGCTCTTTTAGCAACTGTTGTTGCTTTTTATCATCAATTTTATATATTTTTCATCTTTATTCCTCTGTATTTTTCTTGTACACTTCAGGATATGTCTCCTTCATATTGCAGCTTATGTTCTCTTAGTGATTACTAAACTTCTTCATCTTCCTTTTCCCTAGGCATGGACTGACGATCCAACGATTGGAAATTTTCTATTTAATTTTTTTTTTCTCTTTTTTTCTTTAATTATTTTTTATAATTATTATTATTTTATTTTTTTAAAATCTTCGTTATCAAGGGGAACCCTTTCGATTTCACCAAGATGTTTTCTTTTACTTTTTTTTATATCATGTTTGCACTATGCACTTTATAACAGTGATTTATTGTCTCCCTTTCTTCCCTCCCCCTCTTTCCTTCCCCTCTCACCTTTCCCCCCCCCCTTGTCCATTGCATTGTTATTGGATCCTTCATATATATATATATATGTTTATGTCACCATACCCATTTATTATGGACACAAGTATAGGGATTTATAGGGTCATATAGGGCATCCATCTTTCGATATTGTATCGTATCCTTGTTTTTACATGTTACATTGATATTCTGCTGGCATTGCATCACGTTTCACATGATCCGATCGTTTTATTTTTGTTTTGCTGTGTCCATTTTCACACTTTTGCATTTATATCACTTTTCATCCTTCACATTATGTTTTTACTATGTGTACTTACCTTATTACTTAGATTTCACGTTTTGCATAATGTACACTAGTAGTGTGCGTCTATGACCTTTTATGATATTTATTAATTATTACCTTATTGTGATATTGCTTATTAAGTTTTTTGATCATCACTTTTATATCGTTATTATGAAATATCTTTCATCATTGCTATATATACAGTATATAGTACACAGCACTTTATCACCTCTTTTGCTACCGTAAATTGTTTTGTTTGTCACTAGCTCCTCTCCTTTTCCATTCCCCCTTCCCTTTTTCTCCCTCCTGCCCATTGCCTGGACCTCCCTCCTGGACAGTACCTGCACAGCTGAATTTCTGCGCATGCCCCGTTCAGTATGGAGGCTTCCCTCCCCTCCCCACTTTTGATGACTTTGTTACCGCCCCTTTTTATTGATGGAAACACTGCTTGACCAATTGATTAGTTTTTCCCCTTATGATGTATTTCCGTTTAATCTCCATTTTGGATTCATCATTTGCTATATTGACCTTCTTCCAGTCGTTTGATTGACACTCATTCCACCCAAACCCGGTGGTTTTTACATTGATTTCTGCTCTCACTGAGTCTGTTATGAAGTTTCCTATTGGATATGGGGAGTTACCACCCCAAATTAGCTAACTTCCGGTTTCGTGTTGACCCACTTCCGATCACTAGATGTGATTGACACTTACCTCATCCAATCCCTGTGGTTTTTACACCTATCTCCGTTCTCACTGAGTCATTTACATAAGTTACCGCCCCAAATTAGATCACTTCCGGTTTCGTGTTGACCTACTTCCGCTCGCCAGATTTGATTGACACTTCCCTCATCCAATCCCTGTGGTTTTTACACCTACCTCCGTTCTCACTGAGTCTTTTACCAAATTTCTTATTGGATATGGGGAGTGTCTAACTACTACACTTCCAGTTTTCATGATCATACCAACCATGCCTCAGGTAAATCAGATTTGTAGACATATATATATACCTTATCCTGTCAAAGAGCCTTCATCCTCTTCCCCCTTCTGGCGAAACGCGTTGGGTGAAAGTGGGCTCCTGGCACATCGCTACTCTTTACCCCATTGTATATCTGCATGGTCTGTCAACTTCTATTCTATTATTTTTTGGCTACCTTGTGTCACGGACACTGGGTTTGTGGAACCACTAGGCCGCTCCGCCGTAGCGGGGAGGCAGCTGACCAGGTCACAGTCTATGTGAAAGTAAGATAGCAGACAGTAATGCTTAGGTACCTGAAATAGTCCGGACGGTGACTGTGGCTTCAGCACGGATGGAGGCAGGTGCGGAAAGTGGCGCCAGACGTGGCGGGCAGTATCCGATTAGCAGATGGCACTTGACGTGGCAGATGGCACTTGACGTGGCAGATGGCACTTGACGTGGCAGATGACACTTGACGTGGCAGATGGCACTTGACGTGGCAGATGACACTTGAACACGGGTAGGCACAGGAACAATGCGGAATACAGGAACGGTAACAGGGCACGGGTAACAGCTGGAACGGGAGACACTAAGGGACCATTTGCGAGAAAGACAGGGAAAGACTAACAACGCTCAGGCAAGGATCTGAAGGGCTGGGGCATTCTTATAGGGCAGGAAATCATGTGGGTTAATGAACATTGTTTTCATGTGCGGGACCCGGCCGGACGGAGCGGAAGTGAGCGCTGGCATCTCATAGGAGGGAGACAGATGCCAGCGCTCACAGATCCATTGCTGCGGGCGTCGGGAGGTGAGTGAACCCGACGGCCCGCGGCCATGGGCGCTACAGTATCCCCCCTCTTACGCCCCCTCTTCTTGGGACCAGAGTGAGAGAGGAACTTTTTAATAAGAGTAGGGGCGCTGAGGTTCTCTTCTGGCTCCCAGGACCTCTCCTCAGGACCAAACCCTCTCCAGTCCACCAGATAGAAAGTCCTTCCTCCAACCCTCTTGCGGTCCAGGATCTCCTTTACCTCGAATACATCAGAAGGACCGCAGGAAGCAACTGTGGAACTAGAGGTCTTGCTGTAGCGGTTCAGGACCACTGGTTTCAGGAGGGACACATGGAAGGAGTTAGGGATTCTGAGGGTAGGGGGCAGCCGCAACTTATAGGAAACAGGGTTAATTTGTTGCAGGATCTCGAAGGGACCAAAGAACCTGGGAGAAAACTTGTATGAAGGCACCCTCAAGCGAATGTTTCGAGAGGACAGCCAGACTTTAGTCCCAGGAAGATACTGAGGCGGCTCTCTTCTTTTGGTATCTGCCATACGCCTTTAAGAGCGGGCGCGAGCGTGCGCGCGCACCCTACGGTACCCGGCCGGACGGAGCGGAAGTGAGCGCTGGCATCTCATAGGAGGGAGACAGAGGCCAGCGCTCACAGATCCATGGCTGCGGGCGTCGGGAGGTGAGTGAACCCGACGGCCCACGGCCATGGGCGCTACACCTTGCCACTTCTGTCTATCGATTCTGATGGTCTATTTCACAGTTGTTTATTTTTGTTATGTGACTCACCATGGCTGTTTATTTACAATGTACTTCTGTATGGTATAGATGTTATGGCCAGTAGCCCACTCAGTATTTTCTTTACTGTGAGGACTTAGATTTTAATCCATTTTTGATGCTATTAAATGTATTTTGTATTTTTATCATGTCTCAATAAAAGTATGACTTTGGTGTTTGACCAAATTATTCTATTGAGGCACTTTTTTGGTGTTATATTACACTGCATTCCAAATTATTATGCAAATGTTATTTTTCGCTGATTTTCTTAAATAGTCGATGCAAATGACAGTCAGTATAATCTTCAAGCCATCAACCGTTGAGGTATAATGCAAATTTTATTGAACAAATCTCCTAAGGATAACAGATTTTTTTTAGAAGTAAAAAACTCAAAATGCACTGTTTCAAATTATTATGCACAACAGAGTTCAAAATATTTTAAAGGTCGTAAAGAGAACTAAAATGGTAATTTGTTGAATTTGCAGCATCAGGAGGTCATATTTACAGAAATCAAAAGCTCTTTCAATAAAAAAAAACTTAACAGGCCAAGTTACATGTTAACATAGGACCCCTTCTTTGATATCACCTTCACAATTCTTGCATCCATTGAATTTGTGAGTATTTGGACAGTTTCTGCTTGAATATCTTTGCAGGATGTCAGAATAACCTCCCAGAGCTTCTGTTTTGATGTGAACTGCCTCCCACCCTCATAGATATTTTGTTTGAGGATGCTCCAAAGGTTCTCAATAGGGTTGAGATCAGGGGAACATGGGGGCCACACCATGAGTTTCTCTCCTTTTATGCCCATAGCAGCCAATGACACAGAGGTATTCTTTGCAGCATGAGATGGTGCATTGATAATTTTGCTACAGAAGGCATGTTTCTTCTTTTTGTACCACGGAAGAAAGTGGTCAGTCATAAACTCTACGTACTTTGCAGAGGTCATTTTCACACCGTCATGGACCCTAAAGGGACCTACCAGCTCTCTCCCCATGATTCTAGCCCAAAACATGACTCCGCCACCTCCTTGCTGACGTCGCAGCCTTGTTGGGACATGGTGGCCATTCACCAACCATCCACTACTCCATCCATCTGGACCATCCAGGGTTGCACGGCACTCATCAGTAAACCACACGGTTTGAAAATTAGTCTTCCTGTATTTCTGAGCCCACTGCAACCGTTTCTGCTTGTGAGCATTGTTTAGGGGTGACCGAATAATAGCTTTATGCACACTTGCAAACCTCTGGAGGATCCTACACCTTGAGATTCGCAGGACTCCAGAGGCACCAGCGGCTTCAAATACCTGTTTGCTGCTTTGCAATGGTATTTTAGTAGCTGCTCTCCTAATCCTATTAATTTGTCTGGCAGAAACCTTCCTCATTATGCCTTTATCTGAACTAACTCGTCTGTGCTCTGAATCAGCCACAAATCTTTTCACAGTACGATGATCACACTTAAGTTTTCTTGAAATATCCAATGTTTTCATACCTTGTCCAAGGTATTGCACTATTTCACGCTTTTCGGCAGCAGAGAGATCCTTTTTCTTTCCCATATTGCTTGAAACCTGTGGCCTGCTTAATAATGTGGAACGTCCTTCTTAAGTAGTTTTCCTTTGATTGGCCACATCTGGAAAACTAATTATCACAGGTGTCTGAGATTGATTACAATGATCCAAAGAGCCCTAAGACACAATACCATCCATGAGTTTAATTGAAAAACTAATAATTTAATGTTTATGACACTTAAATCCAATGTGCATAATAATTTGGAACACGGTGTATAATTTACAGGGGGGATTGCTGTGCGGCACTATATACAAGGGAGGGGAACTTCGTGGCACTATATACAAGGCGGGCTGTGTGGCACTATATACAAGGGGGTGCTGTGTAGCACTATACACAAGGGGAGGTGTGTGGCGCTATATGCAAGGGGGGCTGTGTGGCACTATACTAGGGGGGGCTGTGTGGCACTATCTACTAGGGGGGCTGTAAGGCACTATATACAAGGGGGAGGATTGGTGCTACCTACACAGGGGTTATGTGTGGTGCTATCTACATGGGCACTGTGTGTGGCACTACCTACATGGTCACTGTGTGTGGCATTACCCATATGGTCACTGTGTGTGGCACTATCTATGTGGATACTGGAACTTTAAATGTGGACACTAGCACTAGGGGCAGCTAAGGGGGCATTATACTGTATGGGGGTAGCTAAGGCAGCATTATACTGTATGGTTGAAGCTATGGGGGCATTATACTATATAGTGGCAGCTTTGGGGGCATTATACTGTATCGGGCACCTATATGGCATTATACTGTGAGGGAGGCACTATGGGAGCATGATACTGTGTGGGCTGAAACGGTTGTATATGGGCGGGGATTGAGTGGGATTAGAGGTGTGGCTAAAATGGGAAAAAAATGTATCCCTCTTTGTGATTCTTAAAAGTTGGGAGGTATGGCAATGTTGCGCACATATAATATATGTATATATATCATATTTATATATCATATATACATATATATATATATATAATATATATATCACATATATAAAAAATATATTATCATATATATATATATATATATATAAAATATATATCACACATATATATATATATATATATATATATATATATCATATATATCTCATATATATGTATATATATATATATATCTCATATATATGTATATATATGTCTCATATACCTTTTTATATATACATTTATATATATATATATTTATATATATATATATATATATATATATATATATATATATATATATATATATATATGACCCTTCATGGGCAATCTTTATTAAAAATCAATTTTGTGCCACAGAATAGGGGATACATGTGTGATCGTTGGGGGGTCTGACCGCTGGGACCCCCAGTGATAAGGAGAACGGGGAACCGAGAGTTCCTCTAAGTGCTCCATGAAAAGCCGGGGACTTGAGTGTTCTGTGTCCGACTTCTCCATAGAAATGAACGGAGCGCCGATGCACATGTGTAGCGTCCATGGCCACAGACCGTTGGGATTACTCACCCCCTGACGGCCACAGCCATGAATTTCACTTCCGGTCCGTTCTGCTGTGTCCCGTAGGGTGCGCGCACATGGTCGTGCCTAGCCTTTAAAGGGCCAGCGCATGAAAATAATCAACAATTAACCCATGATCACCCTGGACAATAAAACGGGCTCTGCCATTTCAGTCATTGCCTGAGCACTGTTGTGTTTACCCATGTTAGTCTTGCAAATGGTCCCTTAGTGTTATCCTGTGTCACGGTCACAGGGTAGGTGGACCGACTAGGCCGCTCCGTCGTAGCGGAGAGACAGCTGACCAAGTCACAGTCTATATGAAAGTCAATAGTAGAGAGTAACGCTTGGGTAACTAAACTAGTCCAGACGGTGGCTGTGGCTTCAGCACGGATGGAGACCAGTGCAGCAGGTAGCGCCAGACATGGCGGGCAGTATCCGATGTGGCAGAAGACACTGGACGTGGCAGAAGGCACTGGATGTGGCAGAAGACACTGGACATGGCAGAAGACACTGGACATTAGCTGTAGACACTGGACGTGGCAAACGACAGCAGGTGCAGTAGGCACGACTCCAACACTGGTATGCACAGGAACAAGAACAGTACGGGACACAGGAACAGGAAACAGGGAACGGGTAACAACTGGAATGGGAAACACTAAGGGACCATTTGCAAGACAGACTGGGATAAACTAACAGCGCTCAGGCAAGGATCAGAAGGCCTGGGGCCTTCTTATAGACCGGGAAATCATCGCAGTTGATGATGTTGACGATTTCCTTTGTGACACAGCAGAACGAAGCGGAACGGAGCGGAAGTGAGCGCTGGCGTCTCCTAGGAAGGAGATGGGGACCAGCGCTCATGGATCCATGGCTGCGGGCGTCGGGAGGTGAATAAACCCGACGGCCCAGGGTCATGAACGCTACATCCAGTTCCCTGTGTTCCCATACCTGTATTCTGTATCCCGTGCTACCGTTGTTCCTGTACCTTAGAAAGTTGGAGTCGTGTTGTGCCATCAGTCACGCCTGCTGTGTTACACCACGCCTGGTGTCTGCTGCCAAGGTCCCATCTGAGCCTAGCCGTTACTACTGCCTGAACTGCTACAGGTACACTTGTGCTTGGACTATATAGACATTGACTTGGTGCACTGTTTGGCCAGTTGCTATCCCACTACGGCGGTACGGCCCAGTGGGTCCACATACCCAAAGAATGTGTGACCAGCGCTCTATTCATTTTTAAGGACAAGCTGGACACAGAACACGCAAGTCCCAAGCTTCTCATGGGGGATTTTCGGTTCCCCTTTCTCCTTATTACTGGGGGTCCCAGTGGTCGGAAACCCCAGCGATCACACATGTATCCCCTAAACTGTGGATAAGGCATACATGTGTTTTGGGGCAAACCCCTTTAACGCGTGCGATCTTTCTGAGCTGACAGGAAGATCCGACATGCGCATAACGTTCTCAAAACGAGGAGTTTACAGTGCGCTGGACAAGTCGGAAAGCAGCGGAAGCGCAGAAGAGAGGCCGGAAGTACCGGCATGGACAAGCTCAGTCTTCTAGCTCACCATGTCGTCACGCTACCATGGGCGAGGGCAGCGAGACGGCGGGGGATAGCAGGTTTTTCACCAGGGGACGTGGCTTGCCATAACTGGGGAAGGAGACCGAATAGCAGAAGACATTATACTAGTAAGTATGTTGTTTTACCTCAAGACACAATTTTCAAGCATTTTATAGTAAACTGGCCAACCCCTTTAACTATAAAAGCACTGTCAGAACCCGACAATCCGTAATTATATGCCTCATTATGGCATGTTGTGCCCTCAAACTTTTCTAGCGTCAAATGCGTCATTTGAAACAGACAAATTTTTATTTAAAAATGTGCAATTACGTAGTGGCTTTACTCACTATCCCAGTTGCTTACATCGGGACCACTCCTACACCATATGATGAACTGGTTTTCAGGAGACATACAACCCCTCATAAACCAGCAAATAACAAGACAATAATAACTTATACTACAGATGGCGCTGGCAGCCAACTTCCATGTCCCACCAGCCCTTGAGCAGTATTGACACCACCTCATCTTCCCAAGAGTATGGAGATCCAACATTATTACATGCTAGCTGTAGCATCTGTTCATGAGCAGTTAAACAAAAAATTATTAATTATCTTTTAGTGACTAAGTATAGTGGCAAACTCTAGTTTCCATAAATAAAGATAAAATAAAAATGTCTGTCTAACGTAGGAAAGTCTGTCAGTATACCATGAAGTCTAAAAATAATGCTAACAGTACACAAGCATTGCAATCTGAGCAATACAGTGACAGGTGTGCGTACACACATAGCAATAAAACATATTCCAGGTGGACTAAGAGGTCACTTGCCTCCCGTGGCCCACACCTGTAAGTATGTCACTAAGGTGTCCCTTGGTCAGACACTGACTAAAGGGTGAAGGCTTAAAAAATAAACATAATCCCTCTCAGAGAATCCTCATCTTATTGTGTTCCATACATTAGCCTATCTACACATGGGAGAACTCTTAAGAAGGGGACTTTCTCCTACTTCCAGAGGCCCCAGTTATTAGGAATGTTAAGGGTGTGAATTTTCAAAATGAAAGGCAAACATTGTTTTTACAGAAAAGAAGAATTGCCAAGACTAAAGAAAATCTTGTTAAACATCATTAGTAGGTTTTATTTTATTTGCTATGATAAGGTTTATTGCTTTGAAGCACTGCCCAAACCAAGCTAACCTTTTAACCTCTCACCACTACTATGCAGCAACCATAATAACAATACCATATGCATGTTACTTTTTTTTTCTATCGGCCTTGTTCCTTACATATAACACATAACATACAATGGAGTGTAAGGGAACTTGTCCCTATGTTAATGCTGCCCTATATAAGGGTAGCTTGAATTAGTGGCAGGGACATTGAGCTTAGGGACAAAAGTGTTTTTACAAAGCAATGCGTGATTCAGAAGTTATTAAACCTTGAAGAGGCTCTGTCACCACATTATAAGTGCCCAATCTTGTACATGATGTGATCGGTGCTGTAATGTAGATTACAGCAGTGTTTTTTATTTAGAAAAACGATCATTTTTAACGGAGTTATGACCTACTGACACGGCGCGGGATGTGAACCCACTGGGCCGTACCACGTAGCGGGGTAGCAGCTGACCAACAAGGTACAAAACAATGTCTATAGTTCTGAATGGGTACCTGAGGCAATGTAGACAGTGGCAGGGGCACGACTTGACTTTCACAGCAGGT
Organism: Rhinoderma darwinii; assembly: GCF_050947455.1. Lineage (NCBI taxonomy): Eukaryota > Metazoa > Chordata > Amphibia > Anura > Rhinodermatidae > Rhinoderma > Rhinoderma darwinii. Next base: position 55,349,725 of record NC_134693.1, read on the forward strand.
GACGCTGCGGATGCATCGGGAAGACACGACTTGACTTTCGCAGCAGGTGACGACGCAGATGCAGCAGGAAGACACGACTTGACATTCACAGCAGGTAACGATAGCACGGGATACAGGGTACAGGCAGCAGGAACGGGTAACACTGGGAACTGGAAAACACTGGGAGACCTTTAGCAAGACAAAGTAGGGTATACAACAATGCTCAGGCAAGGAACCAGTGGGCAGGGCTCCTTATTATAGTCCAGCAGCCATTTGGGCTGATAATTGATGTAAGGCAGCTGGACGCGTACTGGCCCTTTAAGGCTGTGCACGCACGGGCACGCGCGCCCTGAGGGACACAGTCCGAGGACCTGGAAGAGAGTGCCAGCGTCTCCCTGGAGGGAGTACACGCCGAGAAGTGAGGCGTCCATGGCCGGGATCGTCAAGGGGTAAGTCAGAACGACGACCCCCGGCCATGGACGTAACACCTACATTAGCTTTATGCTAATGACTTTCTTAATGGACAACTGGGCGTGTTTTACTTTTTGACCAAGTGGGCGTTGTGGAGAGAAGTGTATGATGCTGACCAATCAGTGACCAATCAGCGTCATACACATCTCTCCATTCATTTAAACAGCACATAATGATCTAGCTAGATCACTATGTGCAGCCACATACACACACATTAACGTTACTCAAGTGTCCTGAGAGTGAATAGACATCACTACCAGCCAGGACGTGACGTCTATTCAGAATCCTGATGCTTTGGTAACGTTTGTGTGAGATTTACAGCAAGGCAAGCGTAATCTCGTTTTAAATGACAGTTTACAGCGTAATCTCGCGAAATTACGCTAGCTGTGCTGTAAATCTCACACAAACGTTACCGAAGTGTCAGGATTCTGAAAAGACACCACGTCCTGGCTGGAGGTGATGCCTATTCATTGTCAGGACACTTCAGTAACGTTAATGTGTGTGTATGTAGCTGCACATAGTGATCTAGTAAGATTACTATGTGCTGTGTAAATGAATGGGGAGAAGTGGATTTGTCAGCGTCATACACTTCTGTCCACAACGCCCACTTGGTCACATAGTAAAACCCGCCCAGTTGGACATTAAGAAAGTCATTAGCATAAAGCTAATGTAGGTCATAACTCCGTTAAAAATGATAGTTTTTTTAAATAAATAACACTGCTGTAATCTACATTACAGCGCCGATCACATTATGTACAAGATGGACCACTTATAATGTGGTGACAGAGCCTCTTTAAACACTGACACAAACTTAAAATAAAATGCCGGGCTCTGGTAGATGTGTCTGATATGCCGCTACCGTTTGCTCTCCACTGCCCTCCTCCCTATGATTGACAGATCTCTTCCTACCTGTGTATACGGCAGCATGAATGTAGAGATAGGTTTCCTTTAATCATTAATAATAATAATAATAATAATAATAATAATCTTTATTTATATAGCGCCAATATATTACGCAGCACTTTACAATTTAGAGGGAACATGAAACAAACAATATCAGACTGTAAAGGATTTGCCTGACACAGCTTCTGTGTCGACGCCCCTGGTTAATCAGCCTGCATCTGTTCCTAGGTCTGCTAGAGTGACTCGATCTGCTACCACTCAGGCTGGTAGGCTGAGGAGTGGGAGAGCCTATCGCAGCCTGGCCAGATGGTTCTAGCTCCCGCCCTTGGTCTACTTATACCTTCATTTGCTGCTTGTCCTTTGCCTGTGATTCTCTTGTTTCCTGGCTCTGCTGTTTCTGTTGTTACCATATACCTTTTCTACCCTGGTCCCTGACACATTATGGACCCTCTTGAGGCCCTGGCTCAGCAAATGCAGGGTCTCTCCCTACAGGTCCAAGACCTGGCTCAGAGGTGCAACCAGCGTAATGCTACCCAGGCAGTGCCCTCCACACCGCCTCTTGAACCCCACCTCAAGTTGCCTGACCGGTTTTCAGGGGACCGGAAGACTTTTTTCTCCTTTCGGGAAAGTTGTAGGCTCTATCTCTGTTTAAGGCCCCACTCCTCAGGTTCTGAGAGCCAGCGAGTGGGTATAATTATGTCCCAGCTCCAGGACGGCCCTCAGAAATGGGCTTTCTCCTTGGCCCTTGACGCCTCTGAACTCTCTTCTGTTGACCTTTTCTTTTCGGCTCTCGGACTCATCTATGATGAGTCAAACCAGGAGTGTACGTAGTAACAAATGCAGAGCAGGAGAATAGTCAGTCAAGCCAGGGTCAATATGAAGCAGAGGTCAATGGTAACAGCAGAAACAGCAGAGCCAGGAAACAAGAGAATCACAGGCAAAGGACAAGCAGCAAATGAAGGTATAAGTAGACCAAGGTCGGGAGCTATAACCGTCTGGCCAGGCTGCGATAGGTTCTCCCACTCCTCAGCCTACCAGCCTGAGTGGTAGCAGATCGAGTCACTCTAGCAGACCTAGGAACAGAGGCAGGCTGATTAACCACGGGCATCGACACAGAAGCTGTGTCAGGCAAATCCTTTACAGTACCCCCCCCCTTTTATGAGGGGCCACTGAACCCTTCCTAGGTGGACAGCAGGATGGTCCAAGGCTCCCTCCAGTACCTGGTCCATCGGAGAGGATACGGGCCTGAGGAGAGGACTGGGGTACCCGCCCGGGATGTTCATGCCGGGTTATTGCTCAGGAAGTTCCATCTTCGGTTCCCCAACATGCCAGACCATAGATAGATAGATAGATAGATAGATAGATAGATAGATAGATAGATAGATAGATAGATAGATAGATAGATAGATAGATAGATAGATAGATAGATAGATCTGCAAGAGGAGAAGCTTTCACAGGGAAAGCTTAGTGTAGGGAAAAACATTTAAAATTACCTGTTATACAGGATATCTTTCTCCACTGGCGAGTAATTTGAGGAAAGTCATAATGTGGGGGATGGAAATGTATTGTATAGGTATGATGAGTAATTTAACGTATGTATAAACTGAGACTAGGGAGAGCTGTGCAAAGTATGTGCGTATTTGTCAACAGTGCCTATTTTTACAGGACTGTCTTGCAAACCAGACCTTGAAATGAGAGGGATGCATGCTAACTTGCTTTAAAATGGGGAGTTCTGAAACATTTTAGGGTTGGAACAAGAGTGGGGTTTAAAATGGCCGATAATTTGTGATTCATTTATTGGTAAGTATGTATGTGGAGTCTGACAAGGAGGTAATGTGATGTAATGTAACATAGCAACATAGTAACATAGTAACATAGTAAGGTTGAAAAATATATAAGTCCGTCCAGTTCAACCTATTCTAAAAATCCCCATTAAATAGTTGCTGGAGAAAACCTGGGGTTTCTGGAAGCACTGCTGAAATAAAATCTATGTCACACTGGAGGTATGTATAAGCATTTTAATTTTAGCTCATACGGTAGGTGTACAGTAACTTTGGATGTATCAGCTTTATGTAGCAAAATCAGGTATTATTTAGGGCTGCAATGTATGGACTATTATCTGATCAATGATCCAAAAATATAACCATTGCAGATTAACTTTCTATTATAGGGTTCAAAAAATCCAATTGGATTTGGATTGGATTGGAGCAACAACTTCACATTGAAGATAAAACCTACCATCAGGAGGTTGGCACAGCAATGGACACAAAGGTAGCACCAAGTTATGCAAGCCTTTTTATGGGAGATGTTTGAGGAACAATTCATACATAACAGTGTCATCCATTATGCCCATATTAAACTATATTTTACCAATACATTAAACCAAGACCAACGGGGCAAGAAATCCACCCTGATGATGTCAGACGGATGATGGAAACATATGGATTATAGGTGATGATAACAGTTTGGTGATGGTAACTACAGGCGACTAGTGATGATAACAAGCTGACCCTAAATAACTTGCCCTATAACTATCAGTAGATCAATTCCTATGCTCCCTGCACCAGAAACCACTTACTCTCACTGTACCAAACACTGTCCATAATTTGCAGACACTGTCCTTAACAGGGACCAGAGGCAATGAAAACAGCACAAACCAACTGCAAACTCAGAGAAACCAGGCAAGCAGAAAAGAAAACAGTGAAACAGAACAGGACTATAAACAGAAGCAAACACGGACTGAGGAAATACTAAGGCAGAGCTGGAAAAAAAACAATACTACACTAGAACACATAATTTGACTAGCAAATGTCAAACACATATAGCAAGTACTATAACCCTCAATCTGAGGCCAGGGATTCTTAACCCCTGAATGACATGGTCCATTTTTAATTTTTTATTTTTTCCTCCTCGTCTTCCAAAAGCCGCAACTTTTTTCTTTTTTCATCGACATAGCCGTATGAGGGTTTGTTTTTTGAGGGACAAGTTGTAGGCACCATTTAATGTACCATATAATGTTTGGGAAAGTGAAAAGAAAATATTTGTGTGGTGAAATGGGCAAAAAACAGCCATTGTATCATTTAATTTGGTTTCGTTTTTACGGCGTACATCATGCAGTAAAAATAACATGTTCACTTTATTCTACAGGTTGATACGATTACAGCGATATCAAATTTATACTTTTTTATGTTTTACCCCTTTTATTTAAAAAAAATTATTTGTTTAAAAAAAATACAAATGTTTCATGTCACCATATTCTGAATGCGATAAAGTTTTTATTTTTCTGTCGATTTAGCAGTGTGATTACTTTTTTGCAGGGTGAGCTGTAGTTTTATCGGCATAATTTTAGGGTACTTGCGACGTTTTGATAAATTTTTATTCCATATTTTTGGGGATCTAAGTTGACCCAAAAACAGCAATTTGGGAATGTAAATAATTTTTTGTTAACGGCGTTCACCGAGTGGGTTAAATAATGTTATGCTGTATTAGTTCAAACTTTTACAAATGCGGTGATACCAGTTATGTTAACTTTTATTTTATTTTTTTACCTTACTTTAGGGAAAAATGGGAAAAGATGGGTTTTCTGAATTTATAATATATATTTTTTAGATATTCAGAAAACTTTAACTAACTGTTTTTAGCCCAGGGGACTTGAACCAGCAATCATTGGATGTATTACAGTCTATAGCGACTTTGAAAGGCTTCTATTAAGCCCTGCCTCTGGCAGTGCATTAAAGAGGCTCTGTTACCAGATGTAGGAGACCAATCAGTGACCAATCAGCGTCATACATTTCTCATTGTTCCAGCCCATTGTTACAGTGTGACTGTGCAGTGAAAGAAGCCGGGCTGAAACATTGAGAAGTGTATGACGCTGATTGGTCACTGATTGGTCAGCGTCATACACTTCTCTTTACAACACCCAATTGGTAAAAAGTAAAAACACGCCCAGTAGTCTATTAAGAAACTAATTAGCATAAATCTAAAATTGCTCATAACTTGCTCAAAAATGATTGTTTTTCAAAATAAAAACCACTGCTGTTATCTACATTACAGCGCCGATCAGATTATGTAGGATATAGGGCACTTATAATCTGATGACAGAGCCTCTTTAAAGGTGTACAAAGATGGCAGACTTAAGGGCCTTCATTAAGCCCCGAGGCTGCAGTGACGAGCTTTCCTAGCATTGCTGGCACCTCATTCAAGCAATCTTTGGGGGTCACATTGATCGCACCCTGTTGATCAAACGACCTTAAAGCAACAAAACTAGATTAGAGAGATCTAATCACAAAGTCACAGTTATCATTTCAGTCCATTAAAACTGTAAACATAAAATTAGTTTGACCAAAGCACATCTGCGCTAGGGCTCCGTTCCGACGTTCCGTCTGAGCTTTCCGTCGGAACGGAGTCCTGACAGACACAAACAGAAACCATAAGTTTCCATTTCCATCACCAAAGATTTTAATGGTGAAGGATCCGGTGCCAATGGTTTGCATGTTATTTTATTTTTAATAAAACGAGTTTAAAAAAAAAAGTTGTGGCTACCCCCAATTGGCCATCAAAAGTAGTGTCCTTCTTTCATATTATATATTTGTGAATGCTGCTACCATGCACATGGAATCCATTCATTCACGATGCATGTACTAACTTCTAACCCTCTTATCAGTATAATAAAGAATAAAATAGGATACATCAGACGAGGTGACTTTTAACACTCCGCAGTGATTTGGTTTAATGATCATGTGTGTTCCAGGGTCAAGCTTTCTTGTATTTGGTGGACAAGACTTAAACGCAATCCCACATACGTACATGTATATTTCTATATCTATAGCCAAGAACAGCAGACTGCAGTATGTATGAGATTCAGTTATGTGGTTATGCTATGTAGTGTAACTTTCAGACAGTAAGAGTCGATAATAGTTGATTATAACACATTAGTACTTCCGTGAGATGTCAGGCTAATACATTGGGTATTCATCACCACTGGTTATGTGTTTTAACAAATACTCCCACTGTAGTTTCTGTTTTTTCATAGTAGTAGCAGCTGGCACATTTCTGATGTTATCAGTAAATGCTAGCTTTTCCACTTGCAATAGTGTAAGATTCCCAGCTGCGGGAAATGGCTTTTCTTCACATTGGTCAATACACTATTAACCAAGCTGTGCTTTTTTATTTTACGAAATACATGGGTAGAAGCGAGGTCATGAATGCAAAGTTTTCAAAAAGGTTAAAGAATTAAAATTGGAAAAATACATTGAATCCGGGGGATTAATTGTGGCATAGTGTGATCTTAATGGAATAGTGTGAATAGTTTTTTTTTGGGGGGGGGGAGTTTAAACTCCGTTTGTAAAACTATGTGTGAACCTACAATAACAAAAAATTAAATACCAATATACAAAAAAGCATAATATTAGTTTTTTTTATAAGAAAATATAACAGTAGTATTATAAAAATGAACAAATGCAAGGCTATTTGTTTCTACATGTAATGCCCACCATAATGTACACCTGGATGCATAGTAAACATTTTTTAAGATCTATGATGAACTTCACATGAATTTTTTTTTTTTTATAGATTGCTGGGACTATTTTTGTACGGCCTGTCCAATTTTCCAGCATTTCTCTGTGGGAATGTTACATCTGGCAAGTCAGATAAGGTCTGACAAAGCTCTATTAGAGTGAAGTAAATATAACTTTGTCTTTATGTCACTAATAATTAAACAGAATTGTAACAGTCGTTCAGATCTTCCAGTTGGTGATTTCTTGCTGAATTGTGTTTAAATTCACCACTAGAGATAATGAAGTGATAACCTGAATTAGCCCTTTCAGACTGAAAACTACAATCGTCATGTTCAGCGCTAACATTAAAACCACCTGCCTAATTTTGTCTCACCCCCCCTCACTCCACCAAAATAGCTCTGACCCATTGAGACATGGACGCAGTAAGACCTATGAAGGTATCCTGTGTTATCAGGCACCAAGATGTTGGCAACAGATTGTAATACTCAATACTAGACAATAAGCCTAAGAGCATACCTGGATGCTGGTCCCCGGCTAGCATAGTCAAAACCAGGGTAGCGGTTTAGGAGCGACAAATCAGAGTAGCTCAGAGTAATGTGAACAGGCGTGTGTCACTAAGAAATTTTTCAGGAAATGGAGTTGCTCCCCAGTGCAAGTTTGACAGCAGGCAAGAAAGACGAATGACAGGACCATTATTGAGTTAGTGCTGGCCGATCTGGGGCATAGAGTACCTGTCCTTCACCCTTAAAGAGGTATGGACCTAGGATTTTCAGGTTGCTGTCCCAAAATAGTCCCCAGTAGACGGTAGAGCTGCAGATGGCAGTTTTAATCAATATCATGGTCGAACGGATTCAGGGCGGCAACAGGAAAGAAACGTCAGGTCCAGAAACGATTATCAAGATTAAAGGTCAGGGTCAAGCCTGAGGTCGATACATGGATTATCACATCAAGTGGAGTCAAAACAAAACCATGTTAAACAAAGGGAATCACGGAGTGACAACAGGAAAAAAACACCAGGAAACTCACGGAGAGGGCTGAGAATCAAGTAAGGAACTCCATGAGCAGTTCCTCTTTAAGGTCTTCAGACTCTGACGTCATCCCCTGTGGCCGGGCCTCGATCCAGCCGAACAGTGCAATGGGATGACACAGCTCCAAATGAGCCGACGAATATCGCGGAGGGCCAGGTGAGAAATGTAAATTACGAGGTGGGGCCTCCATGTGTACTTGGTCTGCAACAATCTTTAGGTAGGTGGTATGTGTCAAAGTAACATCCACATGAATGCCAGGACCTAAGGATTGCCGGCAAAATATTGCCCAGAGCATCATGCATCCGACTTGCCTTCTTCCCATAGTGCATTTTGGCTCGATCTCTTTGCAAGTTATGCGACACACATGCACGCAGCAGTCCATATGATGTAAAAGAAAATATGATTCATCCATCCGATCAGACCACCTTCTTCTTTTCGTCCATGGTCCATTTCTGATGCTCGCTTGCCCAAGGCATGTGCTTTCGGCGATAGAAAGAGGTCAATATGGGCACTCTGACTGGTCCGCGGCTACAAAGCCACAAACACAGCAAGCTGCAGCTCACTGTGTATTCTGACACCTTCTATCATAGTCGGTATTAACTTTTTCAGTAGTCTCTGCTACACTACCTCTTCTGTCGGACCGGACCTGACAGGCGAACCTTCGCTCCCCATGCGCATCTATCAGCTTTGCGCCTATGACCATTTACGTAAGCTCAGAAACCTTCTGAAACATTAACCCGGGAAAGATCACTGAAGGCAATACACGTTACCTGGCTTGACTAGTGTATTATGTTGTTTTCAACAATACAACAGACTAGAGTTTAACATTAAATGATTCATTTACGGACATGACAGAAAGGCAATGATTTTCTGTCATTCAGCCTGATATAAAATATGCTTTTTTTAGCATGTTATAATTTTATAAGGCTTTTGATCACATTGGTTTAACTGCCAGCAATATAATGTTTGGTACTGTTTTTCTTTCTTTTTTTCGTTCAGTGTATTAGCCACTGTAAAACTTTAGTGAAAAACCTGTTGTTACCTGGAAGTCCTAGAACCCGACTCATTCAAATATTACTACCTGATGCAGAAATGAGGTATTCATATGTTATTCGTGCTAAACAAATGGATATATTTTTATGTGTTAAATGGATTTTGAAAGAATTTACATTGATGAGACAAAACTGCCAAGCACAGCAACATGTTTGGAAGTGCTTTTGTGTCTGGTACAACAGTGAAGGGGCCATGGTCCCTTTGTTCTGCTGATTGGTATCTTAAGGATAGGCCATCAATATAAATTCCTTGAAAAGTCTTTTAAAGACCAGTCTGCATCGTTTTTTTTAAAAATATTAATACCCTGGGTATTCAGCACTGTACATCCTTGTATACTCAAAGTACTAAATAGAGAAACATAATAAAAATGGCATAATCCATTGATGTCAGATAATTTGATGATGATCTCCAGGTTTCAGCCCGATGATTTTTTTCTACACTGTACCAAGAAGCTGAAAAATAACCAAAAACAGAAAAAAATATTTAAAAAAAACATATTGCAAAGATGCTAGATTGTATCTTTGCTTACATGATCTGACCTGTGAGCAATCTGTGGGGTCTCAGCAGTAATCAGAAATATATAACAAAGAAAATCCCTTTAATAACCGCTAACATTTTAGGGGATGTCACATAGTTTTAGTAGACCCTGAATAGCAAATGCTCTACATAGTTCCAATGCTGATCCCTGTCTAACGGATCTATTTGTGTTAGATTCAAGGTATTTGTGTCAACTAAGTAGTTCTGGTATAATATTCATGAAACAGGAAGATCTGTAATTGCAATCTATTCCCTCTCCTACCAAAATAGTTCTTTAATGGGACAGTACTCTTCTGCCTTTAAAAGGGGTTATGTGGTGACTGAAAAGTATTAGCAGTTTGTGCACAGTATGTGAGTACACTCGCTAATATACATTCCGGTCCTCCATTGCGCTGATTATGAGATTTTCATAGATTTTTATAGCGCTGGGGGTGGACCCTAAGTCTAGTTGCACAGTCTTCTTTCATGACGACAAAACACCCCATCACGTAACCGGCCCCGCTGTACTCTATGTACAAGCAGTAGCAGTACAGCGATTACATAGAGTACAGCGGGGTCGGTCACATGACGAAGAGAAGTGTCGTCATCAAGGCAGACTGTGCAACTAGACTTCCGGTCCACCCCCAGCGCTATAAAAATCTATTAAAATCTCATACACCGTGTTCCAAATTATTATGCACATTGGATTTAAGTGTCATAAACATTTAATTATTAGTTTTTCAATTAAACTCATAGATGGTATTATGTCTTAGGGCTCTTTGGATCATTGTAATCAATCTCAGACACCTGTGATAATTAGTTTGCCAGGTGTGCCCAATCAAAGGAAAACTACTTAAGAAGGACGTTCCACATTATTAAGCAGGCGACAAGTTTCAAGCAATATGGGAAAGAAAAAGGATCTCTCTGCTGCCGAAAAGCGTGAAATAGTGCAATACCTTGGACAAGGTATGAAAACATTGGATATTTCAAGAAAACTTAAGCGTGATCATCGTACTGTGAAAAGATTTGTGGCTGATTCAGAGCACAGACGGGTTCGTTCAGATAAAGGCATAATGAGGAAGGTTTCTGTCAGACAAAGTAATAGGATTAGGAGAGCAGCTGCTAAAATGCCATTGCAAAGCAGCAAACAGGTATTTGAAGCAGCTGGTGCCTCTGGAGTCCCGCGAACCTCAAGGTGTAGGATCCTCCAGAGGTTTGCAAGTGTGCATAAAGCTATTATTCGGCCACCCCTAAACAATGCTCACAAGAAGAAACGGTTGCAGTGGGCTTAGAAATACATGAAGACTAATTTTCAAACCGTGTTGTTTACTGATGAGTGCCATGCAACCCTGGATGGTCCAGATGGATGGAGTAGTGGATGGTTGGTGAATGGCCACCATGTCCCAACAAGGCTGCGACGTCAGGTGGCGGAATCATGTTTTGGGCTGGAATCATGGGGAGAGAGCTGGTAGGCCCCTTTAGGGCTCTGACGGTGTGAAAATGACCTCTGCAAAGTACGTAGTGTTTATGACTGACCACTTTCTTCTGTGGTACAAAAAGAAGAACCGTGCCTTCCATAGCAAAATTATCTTCTTGCATGACAATGCACCATCTCATGCTGCAAAGAATACCTCTGTGTCATTGGCTGCTATGGGCATAAAAGGAGAGAGACTCATGGTGTGGCCCCCATGTTCCCCTGACCTCAACCCTATTGAGAACCTTTGGAGCATCCTCAAGCAAAATATCTATGAGGGTGGGAGGCAGTTCACATCAAAACAGAAGCTCTGGGAGGATATTCTGACATCCTGCAAAGATATTCAAGCAGAAACTGTCCAAATACTCACAAATTCAATGGATGCAAGAATTGTGAAGGAGATATCAAAGAAGGGGTCCTATGTTAACATGTAACCTGGCCTGTTAAGTATTTTTTGATTGAAAGAGCTTTTGATTTCTGTAAATATGACCTCCTGATGCTGCAAATTCAACAAATTACCATTTTAGTTCTCTTTACAACCTTTAAAATGTTTTGATCTCTGTTGTGAATAATAATATGAAACAGTGCATTTTGAGCTTTTTACTTCTAAAAAAAAATCTGTTATCATTAGGAGATTTGTTCAATAAAATTTGCATTATACTCCAACGGTTGATGGCTTGAAGATTATACTGACTGTCATTTGCATCGACTATTTATGAAAATCAGCGAAAAATAACATTTGCATAATAATTTGGAACGCGGTGTACAGGGGACCGGAATGTATATTAGCGAGTGTACTCATATATTGCAGTGAGTACACTGCTAAAACTTTTTGCTCCCCACATAACCGCTTTAGGTCCTTATGACTACTAAACATACACGCCGAATTTGTACACCTACGGCATGTTCTCATGGAAGGCTTGCAGTGCTTAAATGGTAAATAGCTTTTCAGACTGGCTGTCACTGACGTCATTGACGTGAGAGACTCTTGTGCCAGCCCCACGTGAAGAATTTATAGTGGTTGCATATGATTGTAGGGGGAAGAGCTTTACCTTTTTTTAAAAAAAAATAATTCTAAATATTCTCTTTATCCGCATATAAAGGTGACTGTAATAAAGTGTCCATTTTATTAGCCATGTTAATCTGATCATTGCATAAAATTTAGTGCAGGAACGAACAAGATAACATCTATAAAAAATGGGTTCAAGATTTGTGCAAAAGATTTGTATAAGCCAATGACATCACAAATAGCCTCTCTTCTATGGGACACACTCCATTTATCAATATTTTACAGGCTTAGGGGATGCCACTTACTATAAAGTTTATTGTACAAATCTTTTATTTTGGATATATACCTTTTTCAATCTTCTGACATGGTATAGAACATAGTTCAATAGAGAGCCCAACAGTATGGTTCAGTTATACAAAAATCTTCAAATCATGAACTGATAGGGCACAATGGTCAAAGGATGTCAGATCCCATTAATTCTACGAATAGTAGGGGTCTGAGTAGATGCAACTCACTGATGATGATTTTTAATGATAAGATTTTTTCTTAAGATTATACTTGTTTGTAACACCTGAAACAGGCTTCTTAATGTCGAGTTTTAGATTATATTTGTCATATAAAGAAATGGAAGTTATGTTATTTTTCATTAATTTGTACTGAGCCTCTTTATAAGATTGTTTCAATGCTTCTTGAAAAGTCCAATAGACATATTGGTCCAAAAAGAGTTTCTCAACTCACTTTGTGTCAAATACAAAATAGTAGGGATAGTATCAAAAGTGATTTATTGTCATACGGTAAACATTCACCTAATGTTTTACAATTACTATTCAGATATCAAGTGAATATATGATAGTTGATAAATTGGGACAACTGCATCGATGGTCATCATAGAGATTGTCAAAAAGAAATGCATGGACATTGTATGAACTAATTTCTGATGTCTGTAACCCTAATTATAAAGCAGAACTGTTTGATTTAGGTGAGCTATGAATGTGAAGAAGCAGTTCTAAAAATGTCCATAGTTGACCCAATTATAAATGTATTCCCACTTATAAAGTAGTAACAATGGGAATGTAGCACAAACACAACCAGTGGTTTAGTATTTCGCCTTTTATTCTGGACGGAGGGACAGATAAGACATCTTTTATTTCAGTCATTAACTATTGGCTCCTCTCTTCTACTTCAAAGAGTCGACATGCAGAACAGGAGAGAGGTCCCTTGGGTGTGTTTGGCTCTCTCGGGTTGCAGAAAACTGTGTGGTCCCACTAGGAGTGAAGTTACCAATCATCTTTCTTTTATACTGTGTCCCTTGATTGAGGCTGAAGACAATTCAATAGAAGATCTTTCATCACTTCTTCAGAGACGCTCCAGCTTAATAACTACCCCACCATTCTTTAACTCCTTTCAGTTAGAAAGTGTTCCCATGTACTAGTATACTTCTACAATGAGCTTTGATTTAGAATTCCCGAAAATTGAATGCATTTATAATAATGAGAAGGTCAACTATTGCGAATTTGAGATTCCATGGAGTACTGCATGCTTATTATTTGATTTTTCCTGCTTTTAAAGTAGGTCATTTTCATAATAAGTATATATTAAGGAAGTTCTGTTTATACAATTATATAACATATTGATGTTGGTACACCAAAGGAAATCCTAATGGTAAGTCAAACATAATATTACATTTCCTGGACACATGAATGTTAGGTGTAGCAGCTATGAGTAATGCTACAGGGATTTCAGAAGTAGATACCAAGAAAGAGGTAAAAAAAACAAAAAAAACTCTAGAAAAGGCTAACATGTGGTGGACGATTACTCTGGGGTCTCTTGGTGCTATTATCAGCCAAAAGGTATACATCATTTGGCAACAGATTAGATTGTTCATCTGTGCTTAGTTACTTGGCCTCATGGGAACTCAGACCCACATTTTTCCTTAGGACAAAAAAGGTGAATCTTAATGTGTCTAGCTAGGCAGCAATTGTCACATCTGTCAACTTTCATTGTGCATGGCGTACTATGTATAAAGCACAATAATTTAGTCCTACAAAACTGTGGAAGAGAAAATAATTTATTTATGGAAAAGTTGCCCTCCATACTAATCTGACATCATGTCTAGATACGACTGCTCATTTATATATAGTCGAGAGACTGTTGCAGGGCAGTCGCATTTCATAAACAGGAAAAACTAAGCCTGATAGGACCTATCAGCATCCACCTTCTACCCAAATTTTCCATCCCGCTCAATGATGATATTCTTTTATTTGAGAGGATCATTATATAGTAAGAGGAACATTTTAAGCAAGAATGGGTGACATAGCAAGCAAATATGAGCGCTACCTGCACATTTCTATACAATTTCATGGAATCCAATCCTAGGGACATTGTAGATCTGAGGATTAAGAGCTTTCTCCCGAGAAAACTGTCCAGTGGGAAATGCATTCCCTTTGCTTTCTATTTCCACTGTATACTATAGAACAAAATTCTAAGAATTCATTTAGTCAGAAGTACATTTTGAAGATACATATTTACATATTTTCATGTGAATTATTGGCTGGTCAATTCTTTCTACAGCACGTTACTGCCGTGTCCTAATGAGGAACATAGAATGAAAGGTGTGGGTGGGGTGGTGGGGAGGAGTCCTTATTCTGAGAACAGATTCTACTTAAACACATGAACAAACACAAGTGAACAATAGTAAAACTGTAAAAGATATATACAGTGAACAGGGCTTACTAGTGACAGCTATAAACACCATTCTTAGGAGCACATAAATATAGTAATGTGACACATCCACTGTGAGCAGAGTTGACAATACAATCTGCAAAGAAGTTGACAATTTCCAATTTGCGAAACAGAAAAGATAGTAAAGTGTACAGCGTGTTTCTATTACTGCAAAAAAAATTCAAGAAAATATATAAATAGTGCTAAATAGTCCCATTTCCAGGCATAGCTTTTACTACATCGTTAATGGTCACGCAAGTGACTAATTGAAGGTTTAGTCGGCCTTCATTACATCAAATTTTAAACAGGTTGTTCACATTGGACAACTCCTTTTCACTTAGCAGGTCCGTCAGGATAAGGGGAGAATTACATGGCTTCTTCCTAAGTCAATGGGTGTATGTGTAATATATAGAGTTCTTAACAGTGAGAAGTGCTATTTCAAAGGCTCTCACCTCTATATATCCACATAATGGATTTTCTGATCTCACAGAATGGGATATGATCCTGTCCTTGGCTCTAAATATTGCCTCTAAATAGCAATAATACGGTCATATGCATGAGTCTTAAGGCTAAATTAAAGGGATTTTTCAAAGGGGACAATCCTTTTAAGCAAAAAAAATGTTAACTGTAATGCCAGATTCAACAACAATAACACAATTAAATTATATATATAACCCCTGGGCCCAACTCCCTTTCCTAAAGAAGGGTCTAAATGAGCAGATATGCGCCCAAAACGAGCACCGGGAGACGATTATTACAGGTCTATTGGCGCTCGTGTACCCTTTACATGGGCCAATGTAAACAGTATGGGGGCGAACGATCATTAATACGATCATTCGGTCCACATGCAGTGCAGGTTACATAATGCTGGCGGAACGTCCCCTGTTTACAAGGAGAGATGTGCTACCAACAACGATGATTTTCAGGGCAGTATAAAGGATTAAATAAGATGACGAACGAGTGTTTGTTGATCGGGTGTTCGCTGTCCGATCATTGGTCCATGTAAATTGGACTTTTGGTCACTGCCTTACTGGATAAAAGTAATGGGCAGAATTTGTGCCACCTAAAGGGATTACCCCTTCACTTCCCACAAAAGTGCATGGTAAAATGAGAGCTCCTAGACAAACAGAGGAACCACTCAATCAAGGAACTGTTTGAATTTGCCACTTTGAAATATTGAAACATGTCTTGGATTAATACCCAATCTGCATTATGAAAATAACATTAAGGATATGTTCATATGTGGCAGATTTACTGCAGAAATTTCTGAAAATCAGTTCTATAATATTTTTTTACAAATCCCATTCAGATGTATGAACAGCCACAGAAATGTCTGCCATAAATCTGACATGTGGTAACATAACTTTAGGCGACATCATTTTCTGTATCTCTTTTTCCTTTTATATCCAATCTTGATTTAGAAAGGAAAACACACCAGGTGGCAAACACCACAATGAAACAGCAATCTATAACCACAGCCTAAGGACATCGTTTTTTTTTTTTAGCATTTAAAGGTCCTTTTACACAGGACGATGATTGGTTGAATGGTCGTTCATGCGAATGTTTGCTCACAATCCTTGCCCATGTAAACACGTCCAGCGATCAAACGATAAAACGCTTGTTTGACGTTGATCGCGTTTTTTATGGCAATCTCTTTGGGTGGCACAAAATGATGCCTATATTGGCTGTCACTTTTATACAGTAAGGCAGTGACACAAAGTCCCATTTACACGTGCCAATGATTGGGCAACCATCAGTCAACGAATGCTCATTCATCGACTGATTTAACCTTTAATGCTGCCCTGAAAATCATTGTTGTCGGCAGCACATCCCCTTGTGTAAACAGAGAATGTGCTGCCGACAATAATGTAAAGTGTATGAGAGAAGGAACGAACAAACCCCTCACGATCATTGATACATGAAAATAAAAGTAAAAGAGCACCGATAGTGAAACACTCTAAGGGTATGTGCACACGATAACTGGCTTTTACGTCTGAAATTACAGACTGTTTTCAGGAGAAAATAGCTTCGTCGTTTCAGACGTAAATGCTCCTCCTCGCATTTTGCGAGGCGTCATTGCCGTCATTGACGCCCGTAATCTTGAGCTGTTCTTCATTGAATTCAATGAAAAACGGCTCAAATTACGTTTCAAAGAAGTGTCCTGCACTTCTTTGACAAGGCAGTCATTTTACGCGTCGTCGTTTGACAGCTGTCAAACGACGACGCGTAAATGACAGCTCGTCGGCACAGCTCGTCGGCAAACCCATTCAAATGAATGGGCAGATGTTTGCCGACGTATTGTAGCCGTATTTTCAGGCGTAAATCGAGGCATAATACGCCTCGTTTACGCCTGAAAATAGGTCGTGTGAACCCAGCCTTATGTGCATACAATTTGTATTTTACACAGTATGTTTTTTTGTAGAAAAAAGTTGTTTTTTATAGATGTCCGAAAAAATAATTAAATCTACATTCTGTTCTATATTTTTTAGTGAGGTTAAATAATTAAAATATAAAGCCCTTACACATTTAAAATCACATTACAATCCTAAACTCTCGATAAACAACACCTGTTATTTGTCGTATTCTAGCTTCTTCTCATTTTCCTCTTAGGAAAAAAAAACCTGTGATTTTTCACACACGGCAAAATGGCATGTTTCAACTCTCTACACAAAATTAGCCATCCAGATAAACCTTCAAAGGAGCCGTAGAACTCGTTAGTATAATATTTCTTTAAAATGTCAATAAGCAAGTCTGACTGGTGAATGGCAAATCGTAGGTGTTAGGAGGAGGGCAGGAGAATTCCCAGAGGTTCTAATCCAGCACGTTTCTGAATCAGAGCAACGTCTGTTATAAATTAATGAAGCCGTGTCTGGCAACTCTCATTTTCATATTCTTTCAGAATGATGACAAGGGAATGCAAAACATAAATATCTGTTAAAAGTCAGACTTGAACAAGTGAGTTACATGGGATACATTTTTATTGGACTCACTTAAAAAACAATAATGCATTTTTTTTTTCGAAACTGACACATGAAATTGCCTCCTTTATTTCTTTGGTTGAACTCCTTCGGTAGTTTTGGAACGTCAAGTTGGACTCATTTTGAAATAAGAATTTTGTGGGGAAAAAAAGCAGGGTTTTGAAATAAAATTCACTCATTATTTAATCCTTACAAATTTTATTTTGGATTCATTTGATTAAATAAAAACTTATACAGACTTGTTTAATATTTTCACATTGTAAAAATGGACAGATTGAAATATAAATGCATCGTATACCATGCATTTAACTGAATTGGTCCTTTTGTCTGTGCGTCTCCGTGAAAGAGAAATTAGATTGTAATCCCCGCTGCAGCAAGGTCTAAATCTGGTAATAGCCATTACATAGAGATTGGTTGACAGCCTTCAACCTCAACTTTATATATATCCTGTATGTTTTGCTTGATGGAACACACATTTTATATCTGGTACAGATTATCTTAAAAAAATACAAAATAAAAATCCAATCTAACAGTTTTTGTTTCGCCCGTTTCCTCAGAGATGTTTAATTGTTGTAATCGATGGACAGAAATCTACAGTCATAGATGGGCAAATGTCTCAAAAATACTTACTACTTATCTTTTGAACCACTGCAACAAACAGGGCTGGGACAAAGGGTAGGCAGAGCAAGCGGCCGTGGGAAATAGCACAGAATTTATGGTTAAAAAATTGTCTTGGTACAATTGGATAAGTGTTAGTGGTGATAATGCTTCTGGACCTCGTACAGATACGTAGTAGAGTGGTCAGCCGGATCTGCATATGTGTGGGTAGATGGTGGAGGCAAAGACGCAGTTAAACAATGATTGCCCAGCAGCTAGCAATCTAAACTTCAGGGACCAAGACTTGAGTGATGGGGTGAATTGTGAATCCTCTGCCTTACGTATGTAAATACAATCACTTTTACATATGACATCTGTACGGCAAGCTTATCAGAATATAACATTTCAAGTTGTTGTAGAACCTAGCACTGTGCATTTTTTCCCCAGTCTCTTTGGAACACAAGGGATTTACATAGATTGACACCCAATTCAAAGACTTGGATCAGCAGACTTATAAACTTCAGGTCTTGGACCACCCATTATCACTTACTAAAACACAGTTCTGCATCACTTCATATCAACTCCTACAGCTCACCACTTGCAAGGAGAAATAAGTTCAAGATGTGGGACTGACAATATCATGAGGGGCTCGCCCTCCTCCTCACCCTCAACTTTCATTCCTCTTCCACCTCAGAATCAAGTATGTTTACAACTACTTGGTAATTTTAAGTCTATGAAATCATTTGCCTGGTGTGAAATAGGAAAGCATACAGAGCCAAAGTAAATGTGCACATTGCCAAAAAGAAAAGAAGAAAAGGATTTAGTATAGGAGAGGAGAATAAATTGGTGCATGCAATGCATTAAATGTAAGACCCCAATGATATGGGTCTTTAGTTGTGGTCTGGTGAACGTTGACTCCTGGGAGCTAGGCAATATTATGCTGGTTTTCTAGAAAGGATTCCAAGGCAGCAATTTTAGATGAAGTCCTGAAGGAACTTCATGTACAGACAGGAAAAGTATAGACCAAGGCATCTGTGACAGGACTAAACATAAATTGGACTTACATTGGAAAAATTAGGAAGTTCAAACTGTAATATGAGGGGAAAATATTGACCATACAAACTGTTGAAGATCGACAGAAAGTAGCTGGAACTATTGTCTTCAGAGGGACATATAGAAATCGTGTCATATGTTAAAAAGATATGTAGAACAACATTAAAAAAGTAAATAGAAAAATAAAGTAATAATAAATAATGTAAGTATAAATGTAAGTTAAATTCACAGGTGGTTCCAAGTCAAAATCAAGTGGCTGTTCAGTGTCACTAATGTGTATGGGACGGTCAGGCATTTCCTGAATTTATCGTAAAATAGATTTTAAAGAGTACCTCCGGTATTGAGAATTGTATGATCAGCAAAAACGGAAAAATTCTGACTTTGGTGAATAATAATTTTCTCACTGTTCCCATACGCTGTCAGCAGAATACAGATTACTGTTAAGGAGGCTCTGTCACCACATTATAAGTGGCCTATATTGTACATGATGTGATCGGCGCTGTAATGTAGATTACATCAGTGTTTTTTATTTAGAAAAACAATCATTTTTGACGGAGTTATGACCTATATTAGCTTTATGCTAATGAGTTTGTCAATGGATAACTGGGCGTGTTTTACTATATGACCAAGTGGGCATTGTACAGATGTGCAGCCACATAAACACACTATAGCGTTACTGCAGTGTCCTGACAATGAATATACATTACCTCCAGCCAGGACGGGATGTGTATTCAGAATCCTGACCACTTCTGTAGCGTCTCTGTGATTTACAGCACAGCACACAGAGATCTCGCTGTGAATGACAGCTTACAGCGTAATCTCGCAAGACTACGCCTGCTATGCTGTAACACACAGAGACGCTACAGAAGTGGTCAGGAGAATTAATACACATCACGTCCTGGCTGGAGGTAATGTATATTCATTGTCATGACACATAAGTAGCGTTATAGTGTGTTTATGTGACTGCACATAGCGATATAGCTATATCGCTATCTGCAGTGTAAATTAATGGAGAGAAGTGTATGACGCTGATTGGTCACTGATTGGTCAGCGTCATACACTCCTCTGTACAATGCCCACTTGGTCATATAGTAAAACACGCCCAGTTGTCCATTGAGAAACTCATTAGCATAAAGCTAATATAGGTCATAACTCCGTCAAAAATGATTGTTTTTCTAAATAAAAAAACTGCTGTAATCTACATTACAGCGCCGATCACATCATGTACAATATAGGCCACTTATAATGTGGTGACAGAGCCTCTTTAACTGCAGCACGTATCTGCCTATGGAGCTGCTGACAAAGGCTGTCTGGTAGGCTGACAGGAAAGGTGTAGAGAATTTAAGTGCACAAGTAGATGACAGCAATTCCGCCACGTCTGAATGTGCCCTAATTGTTAACCATACGTCTGCATGTTACTAGAACAATTGATAACAAACAATAGGAGGGTGATTCAATAGTGTTAAAAAGGCTCTGTCACCACATTATAAGTGCCCTATCTCCTACATAAGGAGATCGGCGCTATAATGTAGGTGACAGCAGTGCTTTTTATTTAAAAAAAACTATCTGTTTTCACCACTTTATTAGCAATTTTAGATTTATGCTAATGAGTTGCTTAATGCCCAAGTGGGCGTGTGTTTACTTTAGACCAAGTGGGCGTTGTACAGAGGAGTGTATGACGCTGACCAATCAGCGTCATGCACTCCTCTCCATTCATTTAGTCAGCGCATAGGGATCCTTTTAGATCAGTATGTGCTGTCTTATACTAACACATTAACGATACTGAAGTGTTTAGACAGTGAATAGACATTCCACGGGATGTCTATTCACAATCCCTGCACTTCGTTACTGTTTCTGTGGTAGTTAAAGCAGAGCAAGCGTAATTTCGTTGTAACCTGTCATCTACAGCGTAATCTCGCGAGATTACGCTTCCTCTGCTGTAACTACCACAGAAACAGTAACGAAGTACAGGGATTGTGAATAGACATCCCGTGGAATGTCTATTCACTGTCTAAACACTTCAGTATTGTTAATGTGTTAGTATAAGACAGCACATAGTGATCTAAAAGGATCCCTATGTGCTGACTAAATGAATGGAGAGGAGTGCATGACGCTGATTGGTCAGCGTCATACACTCCTCTGTACAACGCCCACTTGGTCTAAAGTAAAAACATGCCCACTTGGGAATTAAGCAACTCATTAGCATAAATCTAAAATCGCTAATAAAGTGGTGAAAATAGATCGTTTTTTAAAAAAAATAAAAAGCATTGCTGTCACCTACATTATAGCGCCGATCTCCTTATGTAGGAGATAGGGCACTTATAATGTGGTGACAGAGCCTCTTTAAATTTGTTACAAAGTGTGAACAATCTTCTACAGGGAAAATTACTTTGGTCATGTTGGTCAAACGCTGATTGTGGGCAAATAACCATATTTGTATTGCCAGCTTTACTTATTTATCACAGTTATCAATACTTATTTGCTAGAAAGCCTGTAATAATGTATAACGTGAGGAATTCTGGAAAAGATATACCATAATCTGCCTTTGCATGTTTTAAACTTTTTGGCAGAACCCTAGTCTTTTGCAAGACCTGCAAATAATATTAGGACAAAAGGCAATCAGCTGTGTTGACTTTATTTAGGTCCGGATGTTGCGACATTAACCCGTCCTCAGAACCCCTGGTTACACTGGCATTGCCAGCAGCCCAGAAAGGGACATCATTTACATCTCTCAAATATTTACAAAATTGTGTAATCATCTTTGAGTGATATTCAGGACTTTTGATTATCAAGGTACATTGCACCATGAATAGGCAGCTTTATTCTCTATGGTGTACCATAGGGCATATTCCATTGAGCTGTCAGATGCAGAATTATTTAAATCTATGGAACAATCAATAAATGACTTTTCAAGCAGTAGTCTAGGAACAATCGCACTAATCTTCTAAGCACATTTAAGTTGATTGTGGACATTAAGATTTATTTTCGACATTGCAAATTACAAATATAATCCACCACTGAAATTATTGTTCTAAAGGGGGTTTTACATAGAACGCTCGTTGCCGATAATTGATTGGCGCTCCCTGCACCAGCCGATTATGGCTGGTGTAATAGGGGCTTAAGGCACCAACATCTACATAAACATGTACTGTATATAAACAACACTTACATAGCCACCAATAGGAAATTCTCTGTCAGTGATCATAACACACAGCGAGGCAGATTTATTAATAGTGTTGTGACGTTAGACAGGATAAAACTAGACAGGCAGAAATTGTGCCAAACGATCAGAATAGCGCAGAACTCGCCAGACATATTAGACACTTTTCTCTTCCTCACTCCATCTCATGGCTGTCCTACTGAAGACCAATATTTTGTGCCAAAACTTGGCACATTTCACAATTCCTCTTAGTTTTCGTTCACATCTGTGTCAGGGCTACGTTTCGTCTGAGCTTTCCATTGGTACAGAGCCTTGACAGACACATACTATAGGCGACTACTCTATTGATTCCATCAAAACGATGGAACCCTTGCACAATGGAGACAAACGGAAACCATTGGCACCAGATCCGTCACCATTGAAATCAATGGTGATGGAAACGGAAACCTATGGTTTCCGTTTGTGTCTGCCAGGGCTCCGTTCCGACGGAAAGCCATGACGGAACGTCGGAACTGAACCCTAGCGAAGATGTGAACGAAGCCTTACTCATACTCTTTTTTCAAGATACTTTTCGAAACTGGTGAGGGAGGTGCAAAAAGTGTCTAAAACACATAATACATTTAATTAAAAGAACAGATTTTGAACCAGTTGTTTTAGTTACAAGGAGACTTGTTGCCTGTTGTATCTGCCACATTATCAGTGCGTCTATACAAACATGCCTGATAATGATCCAGACAATTTTTATAGGTTTACTGCTGAATGATTGGGTCATTTTGCAGTAATCGAGCTTGTGATATCAAGCAAAATATATTGCATGTATGATATCAGGCCAGTATTATCAATGGAGATTCAATTGTCTATGTTACAAAACAATAGACGCATGTAAATTCAGTAATTAATGTATATTCACTAACTAGTGGTGTCACCAAGTCTTCGTCATCCATTGACTTAATGTAGAGTAGCAGATAACAGCAGACTGTGGGGCAAATTTACTATTGTGATTGGTTCTAAAAAGTGTCAAAAAATGCACCAAGTTTTGGCGCAAATTGGCCCAGTTTGGCGCAATTTCATCTTTGCACCTCACTAGACATTATTTAAAAGTGTCCCGAAAAGGACATAGTTAAGTGGGAAAGGGGCATGTCTTAAAATGCGTCACTGTGTGTCAAAAATGGGGCAAAATACGATGCACAAAATTTTGACGCAAAATAAGCCAAATCAAAAGTGGTATAAGGAAGAGAAAAGTGTCTAACAGGTCATGCAAAATGCACCAAACTTATCATGCAGCATGTACCACTGTGATAAATCTGGCACATTTTGTGCCTGCCTTTTCTAAGTATACACTATCTATTAGACAGCGTTAATAAAGGTGGGCCTGTGAATTAAAATGATGGCTTGGTGACTCCTTTAACCAGAAATTAAGGCAATTCCTCAGAGTATTGTATTGTTCTTGTCATGTCTCCTGATGAGACACTACACTCATTAACTTATGATGACATTTTGTGAAAAGATGGAACCTCATAATATGGAACCGTAGGAACTGTGTAGTTTACAAAACAATGAGTGAGGTCATGTCCTTGACGTCTGTTCAGCAGGACGTTATCAGCACCAGGATTAATATTATTAAAAAAGATTTGTGAATGATTTGATGAAGATTGGTGATTCACAAATTATTGTAAGAATTGTATAGCTGCTGCAGAACATACTGACAGCAATGGCTGCCTGTCTAACTAACACACTGACACTGACACTGACTGACACTTCTTTCCCTCTAAAATATATCCCTCATGATTGGCTGTGCTACAGGGAGAGCTGCCTGCAAGGCATTATGGGGAATCCTGCCAGGCTGCCGCCAGAGGTCATGTGATCCTTTTTATCTGTCTTTTTTTCTTCTTCTGAAATGCAAAATGACGGCCACCATTTTAAGCAATTTGTGCGGGATGAAACCCAAAAGTTTTGGATTTGCGAAATTCGGACACTTTTGGGAAATTCGTAACAAATTTGATTTGTGTAGATTAGATTCGCTCATCTCCACTTGTGCCTATGCTTTGATTAAGTGAATATTATACAGACTTGTTAGAGCAAGGATCTTCAAACTTATCCGGTCACGTTGTCCAGACTATGGTACATTCTGTGGCAAAGGATGCCTTTTAACTTAGATATTGGAAAAAACTTTTAAGAATATCATCATCAGCATTTAAAACAAATAAGAGTATTTTTGAACAAATCTAGTACAAATGAGTAGAATAAAACGTTCCTACTTTGAACATGCTATAAGGGCATGTTCACTCGTGGCGGAATTGCTGTGGAATTCCGCTGCGGACAGTCCACAGTGGAATTCTCCAGCGGCCGTTTTTTACATTTTTTCAATATATTTTTAGGCAAGTTAGTTCAGACATTGCGTAAAACTCAGCTTCGGACCATAGGCTGCAGTGCGGAATTTTCCCTCCGCAGCATGAACTGTCTGTTGCAGAGAAGAAGCAGAATTTCACTGTGGATTTCAGCCTTTGCAATGCAAAAACTGAAATCTGTGGCAAGTCCGCTGTGTTTTCTGCAATGTCTGAATTACCTGTCAAATATGCAAATGTTGGTGCAGATTCGTTGCGTAATTGCCCCAAATCTGCACCAACATTTGCAGCGGAAAAACTCTGCCACGTCTGAACATGCCCTAAGAATACCCATTTCATTATGCAACATTCAGACGAGCGTAGCGAACCTCGGACATGAAAAACTGCAGTTGTTCACGTCCGAGATGCACCCGTGTGGGACGCGTTGTCACGGATCCCCCAAGACTAGAGTCTTTGGAGGGATGCGTGACACGCAGGAAATTAGGACATGTCATATTTTTTCACGGACCCTTCACATGCCCTGTTGAAACAACGGTTGTGTGAACGGCTCCATTGAAATACATGAGTCTGTGTGACAGCCGTTGTTTTAATGGCAGTCACATGGATGAGATACACGTTCGTCTGAATGAACCCTTAGGAAGAGTTTGAAAGAGTTCAAAGGAAAAAACAACCAGCAACAATACCGAAGGGATACAATCACAGAAATCATGACATTGATAGGGAGAAATACACAAATAATGGGCACAATATTCTAGAAAATGGTCACGAAGAATCAAAACTGACTGGACGTTGTTAATAATGATATATTAATAATATCTCAAGCATTCCAAGGACAGCCTCTCCTCTAGCGTGCACTGACAGATCTGATGAACAGTCTGTATTCTGCTGACAGTGGGAGCTCTGCTGACAGGTACAAAGCAATGGGCAAGCCTGGACTCTGATGATGGTTCTGCTGGGTACAGACATTATGAATTCTCTAAAGCCCTGCAAGTTATTATCAAAAGGCTCTGCAGAGTTACATTATAACAGTATGTTAGAGAAATCATACAATTTCTTATATAATATTTAATAAAGATAATGCATATAATATGTTTGAGAGACTGGCAAGAAATGTGTTGCTAAAACTCAACCATTTTCGTAACTTTAGTAGACGTTGAGTAGACTGATGTACATATACAGTACACTTTTATAAGGGGCCTTTTATACCGGCCGACATTCGGCCGCTGCAGCGAGCTCTGATCAACGAGACATTTTTTACTTTTTTAAAACGATACGATCAGCAGATGATCGAGCGTTTGCTCTTTCATCTGCTGATCGCTGCCGTGTTTACACATGGAAATTATCGGCAACGAGCGACGCTCGTCTGCACGATAATCGCCCAGTGTAAAACCCCCTTAACTCAGCTCTCTCTACTCTACCTTTCAGCTGAAAAGTTAATCATTTGTTCGCCTCTATCTATGAGAACTTCTTATCTTCTCTCCTGTCACTTTACAACCTGAGTTCTCTTATCACATTGCAGCGAAGCATGTGACTTGAAACAGCCAATGGAGTCCAATAATCTCTCTCATTACATCCCATCTCCAAATGGGACGAATGGTTTACAACAGGTCAGTAATGCTCAGAAGAGTACAGAGTCCAGGCTAAGAAATACCTGTTACTTTCTGCACTAGGCATCAGATTCAAAAAAAGTCTATCGTAACTTTCACTGGGATATGCCATAGTCCATCTCATTCCAAGGCCACAACATTACAGTTTTACAAGTTGTTTATTACCAAAATCGATGCGGTTTTCAGGAAAGTGGACGATTTATACTTTTTGGAGTTGATCATGGCTGCAAGACATGAAAGTGTCATCATACAAGAGCCTATAAAACACGGATATAACACACAGGGTGAGTGTGCATTCTTTGGAATTTCTAAAGTTGACCCACAGGTGGCAGGAGGAATACCTACATTTGTATGATACTGCGGAGAGGCATATTTAATGCATGCACCAAAGGCATTGTGATTCTATATAAGTATGACCTTCATACAAGTAAGGCTTAGCGGGAAGCTTTTTAGAATTCCATTGTATATTTTTATTATTATCATTGTATTATTTCACTGAATATACTTATTGTATGTATTAAGGAAAGATATTAAATGGAGATAAAATTAACTATTTAAGGAAAATGCAGACATGGAGCGTGGAATACATTCAGCAGTCATTATGAGACAAAATGATTATAGTGTGTAGACAAATTGTTTTTCCCTGTTACTAAGACGTATAGAGCATGGTCTGCACTATGAGGAATTGCAAGATGTTTAACAGAATGGCTATATAGGATTATGGAAGAATAAAGGAGGTTTTGGGGTGAAACATTCTGGACCAGTGGGAGGAGTTAAGTGAAGCAGTAGGAGGAGAATGAGAAATAGGTGATGTCATATGAGGTAATGAGAGTACTTTAAATTGTTTTTAAATTTCGCTCAGATTCAATACAGATGTTTTTTCAGTTCTCATTCTGTCACTTTCAATGAGGTAACAGAGGCATCAGCGATGTTACTGGAACTGATCATCCTCCCTACCCCCATTAAACTACTGCCCTCTCCTAGCAGATGGAAATGGGGTGTTCCTTAGAGGAAGCAACTGACATATATAAATAAAGTTATATTCTACTGAACTTCTTAGTTCGTATATAGTCTCTAAACACAGTGTGCTCCATATGATTGAACCTTTACATCCCTATGTGAATCTGTAACGTGTGTGTGTATATATATATATATATATACATATATATATATATATATATATATATATATATTATACATATGTATATATATATATACATACATATATATATATATATATATATATATATATATATATATATACATATATATATATATATATATACACACACATATATATATATATATATATATATATATATATATATATATATATATATATATATATATCATCGTTTCATGTAGGTCTGGCATGGATGACATGGGCAGGAAAGTAAATGTTTGGAAGTGTTAAGTGTTGGGGTCTGGACTGTGTCATTTTGGGTCACTTTAGCTGTTTCCATTCATTTGCAATGTGTTAATTCAGTAATGAATCCAGACTTATTTTATGCCACATTCAAATGTTATCTAAGTGTGAATTTTAAAGCAAGGTCACACCACAGAAATTGCTCCCACCATGTGTTTAAAATGATGCCATTGTACAACAGATGCAATCCAGAAGAGGAAGGCTATATGTTAACCCTATATAAATGACATTTTATATTGAATTGCTATTGAATTAATATTTGACAATCAAGATTCTTTCTTTTAAGATTAAAGGGAACCTATTGTCAGAGAAAGATGTCTTTATATTAGGATATCGATATAACTCTAATAGGATTACACTAGTTTGTGCAATAGCACCCACTGGACTCAATGAATTGGTGTTTGGGCGGCGGATTGACAATGAGGGATTATCCGGCTGGTTAACCAAATGCTTTACAAATAGATGTGGTTTCCCTCATTGTTTCTGTACCACTCCAGAGGGAAAGTAAACTTACTTGCCATGCTGTGTGAAGGGGACCTAACAAAATTAGGACACCTATTATGATGGATGTCTCAAGATAGATCCTTCTAAATTACATTTCAGCCCTGTTTTAGGATAAATCCCTCTAAACATCAACAACATCAACCTTACCCATTCTGTCATTACTGGTATATGCATATTTAAAGGCTATGTAAAACTTTGAACACTTTTTTTTATATATGTATGTAAGTATGTGTGTATATGTATATATATATATATATATATATATATATACACACATACATACATACATACATACATATATATGTATACTATAATCATTGTAGAATTGTGTTTAATGCAACTTTTTAATTGTCTTTTATTTAAAAAAATGTTTTACTTTTTGAGAACTTAAACCTGACAGCGGGTCCTGCATGTCTTTGAAACACAGGATCCAACTGTTATCGATCACATCTAAGTTATGAACTTAGATGTGATCGATAAAAGCTGGATCCTTTGTTGCAGAGATACGCAGGACCCGCCGTCACCGAAGCTGTCAGTCTTGCTGACCTGACGGATTAGAGTTTCAGCACAAGATACAGCTTCTTTTTATCCAAGATACATAGAAGCTGTATCTCAAAAAGTAAAATTTTGCTTGTATAAAAACCAATTAAAGGGTTTCATTAAAAACACCACGATATATTGTTTTATTAGGGGGAAAAAAGTGTTCAAAGGTTTACATAGCCTTTAACGTCTGAAAGTTAGTACAATTACAAAATGTTATGAATTGTACAAAGAATGTAAAGGTTCTCTTACACGGCCCGACGTGGTCCATAAAAACTATCGCCGATCAACGAGACAGCTCGTTGATCGGAGCTTGTTTGCTCCTTTCACAAGAAGCTAGTATCGGAAAGAGCGTTCATTACTACGTTCGCTCGTGCCCATATATTTCAATCATGTCGGTAACACGTCTCCCTGTTTACGCAGGGAGATGTGCTGCCCACAACAATAATACTTTAGGCTGCAGATACGATAAAATCAGCCGATCAACGAGTGTTTGCTAGTTTATCGGCTGATCCTTGCCCCGTTTACACAGGGCAATGATGGGGAACGATTTGCCAGATAATTGGCGTATATAAAAGGGCCTTTAGTCCATTAATCTCTCACTGTCCAAGAGAATGAAGAAGCAAGGAAACAATTGTACTTATTTCTCGGCCAGTGGGAGTGATATAATAGGACAATCGTATCTTTGAGGCTTGTAAAATTCACAGTTCATGAGTCCATGTTTCAGTTTTACAATTTAAAAGCTGAATTTTCATTGGTTCCTATGGTAATATGGCCATTATTTTGATACACCGCGCTCATGTTTCTGCTTCCTCTTTAAAGGAAATTCTCATAAACACATTGCAGTTCTTGTTGCAGTTGTGCAAGAATTTTTTAGCATTTTACTTTAAATTGAATGTTGAATGTACTGCATTTTGTGGCAATTTTTCCTATTTACTTAATATTAAACACTTGTCTAGGTATTATGCAGGGTCAAATCTTCTGCTTTTCATTCATATTAGATAACTATTTATCTCAGCACACAAAGTAAAGCACAAACCAGACGCGTAACTTAAAGCTCCTTAGCCCCAATACAAAATCTGTAACAGGGCCAGTCATTTGTAGTACTGATCTCCTCATATGGGGCAGAGGGACTTTTTTGCCCCCCCCCTCCAGGTTTCAGGGCCTGGGTACGACTGCAATCTCTTCAACGGACAAGTTATGTCCCTTGTTCAAATGTTACATCTTTAATCTGTTCCTTAGAACTTTGTTGGTCTTTAATTCCTGCACTTTACAAAATTACACATAACGTCATGTGTGTCTGTATTCTAGCGATATCCGGTCTGTTTCCCTGCATGACATACGTATGGATTTTAAATAATGGTGGGGGTGGTAGGTCTAAGTTCAGGTTTGTAAATTCAGTCATTTTAGCCTTGTTTTAAACCTCATTTTTCTCTCTGTCTCTGTACGCTCATGTATTATTATAACGCACACTACAGCTACTCAAACAATTGCTGACCACTTGAGAAATGTGACATCTGGAAACGACACTTTGCTTTTCCATTAGTAATCTCTATCGAAAATTAAATATAAGGAAATTGTAAATATTACCTAGATTAATTCTTCCATGAACCATGCAGTTACAGATTATATAGTTAAAGGCTATGTACACCTTTGAAGCAAAACATTTTTTATTATATAATTTAATGTTTTAAGTGATTTGAGACAACTTGTAAATTGACTCTTTTTTAAGATACAGCTCCTATACTTACAAGATACATAGAAGCTGTATCTTTCCGTCAAAGCCGATTCCGTCAGGTCAGCTGAAATGACGGCTAGATTGAAAGCTGGTCCTGCATGTCTCTGAAACACAGGATCCAGCTAATAACAATCACACTGAACTTATTCCGTCTGGAATTTTGAGGCAGAATTTGATCTGCCTGGACGCCGTTTTCCGCGATTTTCACTGCGTTTTTCGCCCGCGGCCACTGAGCATTGCGGGCAAAAACGCAGCGAAATACGCTTTCTCTGCCTCCTATTGATGTCAATAGGTCAGAGATGTAAACGCCCGAAGATAGGGCATGTCGCTCCTTTTTCCTGCGAGACGGTTTTTCCGCTCGCGGGTAAAAACTCCTCCGCCTCCCATTGAAATCAATGGGAGGCATTTTTGGCCGTTTTTTGGCGCGTTTTCCGACTCGGTTTCCACGTCAAAAAACGTGTACAAAAACACAGTGTGAACAGGGTCTTAGATGTGATCGTTAGTAGTGGGATCCCGTGTGTCCCTGACACGCAGGATTAGCATCAGTCAAGCCTTTGCTTTGACAGAGCGATGCAGTATCCTGTATACATAGAAGTTGTATCTTAAAAAGTAAAAAAATAATTTATAAAAGCAAATATAACATTTGTTTCAAATCACCTAAAACATTGATTTAATAAAAAATCCTTTAAAGTTAAAAAACAAGTTCAGATATTTGCTGCATTAGATTCTGTTCACATCTGCATTGGTCAATTTCATTATTCTGCTCATATCTGTTGGAGTGCACGATGGACACCAACGACGTCCAACAGACATTTGTCCCAGTATACAAAATTTTACTGGAAAAAATTGCGCTGCATGCTGCACTATTTTTTCTTCAAATGTGACTAAATCTAAGACGGGAGCTCCAAAGCAGATATGAGCAAAGCCTAACGTTTAGAATTATGGCAGCTGACAACAAACTGACACTTTCTCAGCATATGTTCTTTATGACAAAATGAGTTTGTTGTAACCCTTTCTCACAAAATGACGTGCCAGATACGTGTCGAGTGATGTATGGAGTGGGCCCACGTGCTGAACATGCTCCATACGCTCTGGGTGTCAGCTGATACCCTGGACTAACGGCCAGGAACAGCGATCACGCTGTTTCTGCCAGTTTAACCACGATGCGATTGCGGTGTACCGATGGTTGTCATAGCAGCCCGGGGACCTAATGAAGGCCCCCAGGACTGCTTTCTATCTGCCTCTGGCAGGGCTTAAAGAGGCTCTGTCACCACATTATAACTGGCTATATTGTACATGATGTGATCGGCGCTGTAATCTAGATTACAGCAGTGTTTTTTTAATTTAGAAAACCTATAATTTTTGACGGAGTTATGACCTATATTACCTTTATGCTAATGAGTTTCTTAATAAACAACTGGGCGTGTTTTACTTTTTGGCCAAGTGGGCGTTGTGGAGAGTAGTGTATGACGCTGACCAATCAGTTACCAATCAGCGTCATACACTTCTCTCCATTCATTTACACAGCACATAGCGATATAGCTATATCGCTATGTGCACCTACACAAACACACTATAACGTTACTGCAGTGTCCTGACAATGAATATACTACCTCCAGCCAGTTCGTGATGTTTATTCAGAATCTTGACACTTCGCTAACACAATCCCGACACTACAGTACAGCAACCGTAATCTCGTTTGAAATGACAGTTTACAGCGTAGTGTTGGGATTGTGTTAGCGAAGTGTCAGAATTCTGAATACACATCACGTCCTGGCTGGAGGTAATGTATATTCATTGTCAGGACACTGCAGTAACGCTATATTGTGTTTATTTGGCTGCACATAGCGAGATAGCTATATCGCTATGTGCTGTGTAAATGAATGGGGAGAAGTGTATGACGCTGATTGGTCACTGATTGGTCAGCGTCATACACTCCTTTGTACAACACCCACTTGGCCAAAAAGTAAAACACGCCCAGTTGTTCATTAAGAAACTCATTAGCATAAATCTAATATAGGTCATAACTCCGTCAAAAATGATTGTTTTTCTAAATAAAAAATACTGCTGTAATCTACATTACAGCGCCGATCACATCATGTACAATATAGGCCACTTATAATGTGGTGACAGAGCCTCTTTAACAGAAGCCTGTCAAACTGACAATATACTGCAAAACATTAGTATTTCAATGTATTGTACCAGCGATCTAACGATCGCTGGTTCAAGTCTCCTAGGGGGACTAATAAAAGGTGTGTAAAAAAAAGTGTAATACAATTTTCAGTAGTGAAAAATAACAAAATAAAGTAATGTTAGAAAAAATAAAAGTGAACATAACTGGTATCGCCACGTCCGTAAATGTCTGAACTATTACAATATAACTCTATTTAACCTGCTTGGTGAACGCTGTAAAAAAAGAAAAACGCCCAAATTCCTGTTTTTGCTCCCCAAAAAAATAGAATAAAAAGTGATCAAAAGGCTGCATGTACCCCAAAGGAGTACCAATGAAAACTACAGCTTGCATTACAAAAAATAAGCCCTCACACATTTTTCAAAGGAAAAGTAAAAAACTTATGGATCTCAGAATATGGCGACACAAAACAATTTTATTTTTATAACAAATATTTTTGTATTTATAAAAGTGGTAAAACATTTTAAAAAAAATAGAAATTTGGTATTGTCATAATGATATCAACCCATAGAATAAAGCGAACATGTAGTTTTTACCATACAATGAACGCCGTAAATCATAAACCCCCCAAAAAATTTTGCAATCTCTGTTTTTTGCCCGTTTGACCCCACAAATAATTTTTTCAGCTTCCCAGTACATTATATGTTACAAAAAATTATGCAATGAAAATCGTTAAGTAGCTATGTTGACGAAAAAATTAAAAAGTTATGGCTTTTGGAAGGCGTGGAGGAAAAAAACGAAGATGAAAAAACAAAAATTGGCTGTGGTGGGAAAGGGTTAAGATGCTGAAAAGCAATTGCCAGAATTGGCAAGGGAAGTTCCACCATAGCAACCAATTTTTTTTTTTTTATTGCTCCAGTGCATCTAAAATCATGAAGCAACTTTGTAAATAGTCGAACTAAAGAATTCTTGTGGTCTTTTGTCTTCATCTTCTATTTAGACCTATGTATATTTATGGTAACAGACTATAAACAAACT
This sequence comes from Rhinoderma darwinii, assembly GCF_050947455.1. NCBI lineage: Eukaryota > Metazoa > Chordata > Amphibia > Anura > Rhinodermatidae > Rhinoderma > Rhinoderma darwinii. The sequence continues at coordinate 55,383,512 of NC_134693.1, forward strand.
GTATAGTTAGTTCCTGCAGTCCTGCTCCATTCCATCTGTCCCCTAATTCCTAGTGACTTACTGTTGGTAGTTTAGCAAGAAATTGGGAACAGATAGATGTCAATAAAGTAAAACTTCAGCATCAGAGTTTGTTTATAATCTGTTACCATGGAAATATAGAGGTTTGCATAGGAGCTGTAGACAGAGAAAGATAAAAGATTTTCAGTTAAGACTATAAGTTACTTTTATTTTTAATTCGTGAATTGTAACGCTCCTTGCAGCGCCCTCTGTTCTAGCTAATTGAGGAGGTATCTCAAAGATAAAGGGTTGTCCAAAGAGGACAACCCCAAAAATAAAGGACCTAAAAGTGCCACTGTCATGAAATGGGGCATTTTAAATTGTCCTCCTCTATCCTTCGTCATTAACATGCACCATGCCTAAACAATTTGCACAATGCCCTGATGTAACTTACAGGTGTCACTGTCCAATCCTTTAATCCAACATCATACAACGCTCGTTCATTGGCTATTCAGATCTATTATGCGGCCAATAAAATGGTCGTTAGCTGGCACTACATCTTCCTACAAATGGAACGAATAAGATGTCCATATAAAGATAGACTCCAGAAAACAGGGCACCACCGTACAGCCCTCAACTGTATGACATTTCCTCTATCCTGTTGAAATAGACTGCTGAATGAGGAGAGCCCTATAGATCAGCAGCTCCCCTTCAATCAGTAACACTTTAAAAGGGACCTGTTATCTTATTTTACATGCATACATGGACTTTAAGACATACCTCTCACACTTGTTAGAATAGTTACTAAAAGTTTTACATGTTATTGATGTCCTTTATTGCAATACTCTATAATCTTTTCCTCAATGAATGGTTTTTGGTAGTATTACACAAACAAAATAACAATCTTTATTTCTATTGCCAATATATTCTGTAGTGCTTAACAATTGGGAAAGTAACAAACAAGTGAAATGACAAGTAATCAAAACAAATGAACAAATTAGACAAAATGAGAGGGAGTCCCTACCCATAAGAGCTTACAATCTAAATTGAATGGGAGGAAGTGATACAATAGGTAGAATGGGCTATATTTGTCCAGGGGAACAGCCCCTTGTGTTGGCAAGGGGAATGTAACTACAGCTGCATGAACCCAGTCGGTATCTGAGCCAACACAGATAGAAAGTGCAATTGTGATTTGACCAGGGTAGCTGGTTGAGGAGTACAGGGTAGTGTGGAGAGCTCTGTGACCATAGGGCTCCTTTTTTGATGACTCTTCGCTCTGGCTAATAGTGGAGGTTCCCAAGCAGTGAAATGATGTCCATATGAATAGGAGTTTTCTGGTTTTATGTACATAAAGCCTTATCAGTCTATAATGAAAAGCTCTGCAACTTCTAATATCTAATCTATTTTGTATTTCAATTCAATACCATTTATAGGATCTCAGGATGTTCGCTGTAAGTGAACAGAAACTTTCTGTTTTACATCCAGGGGCAGAAAATCTATACATTAAACCTATAATTCCCACCTTAAAGATACTTTATTGAATTAAAAAAATAAGTCCCATTAAAACATTTCAAAAGGTCTCAAAAAATTAAGTTCAAAATTTCAAATCTACAGTCTACACAATATTTTCCACTTTAATCCAAGGAAACAAATACCAAAAGACATTTAATTCTCAGTTTCCTAGAAGATAAGCCACTTCCAGTTTAGGTCGCAGTTTCTTCCCCTCTTCCTATTGAAATAAACATGATTTGGCCAGATCAAGCATGCGTGTTTATGACGCAGATTTAGGGGTAATAGTGTTCACCCAACAGATATTTTATGTGCTTCATTCACATCTGCGTCGGGATTCCTTTCATGGGATTCTGTCTGAGCTTTCCGTCAGGGAAACCCATGAACGGAATCCAAACTGAAACAAACGGAAACCATAGGTTTCTGTTTGCATTACCATTGATTTAAATGGTGATGGATCCGATGCAAATAGTTACTGTTTTTCACCGTTATTTAAGGGTTCCATCGTTTCATGGAATGAATAGCGCAGTCGGCTACGGTATTGATTTTGTCAAAACGACGGAACCCTTAATCAATGGTGACAAACGGAAACCATTTGCACCGGATCTGTCACCATTGGAATCAATGGTGATGCAAACTTAAACCTATGGTTTCCGTTTGTTTCAGTTTGGATTCCGTTCATGGGTTCTCCTGACGAAAAGCTGAAACAGAACCCATGAACGGAATCCCAATGCAGATGTGAACGAAACATAAACCACCCATACATATGACAATGCTGTCAGCCGAACAGCTATTTCTGCTGACTTGGCTGAGCGTGCGTGTTTATTTCAATGAAAGAGGAGGACCAAATTATCTAAATCCAACATGCCAGAATCCTCCTTTGCCGGACATCTTCCATAGGCCAGGACCACAGTTTTGATGCAGTTGTTGGCTCCGTTTTTTAAACTGAACACAGGAGTGGACACAAAAGAAAGGAGATGTATTAGTCTTTTCTTTATACCTTTCCTTTCTTTTGGATCCACCTCTGGCTTTGGATAAAAAAAAGGAGCCAAAAACTGCACCAAATACTGTGTGTGTGGTCCTAGACTTAGGGGGAGAGTCGCTAAAGGCCCGTTTACACCGGCGCTCTAATCGGCCGGTGCAGCTAGCGCCAATCAATGACACATCGATGATCGGCGCTTGTTTGCTCCTGTCACACGGAGCTATGGATGGGGACGAGCGGTCGTTACTCTGATCGCTCGTCCCCATAAATTATTATCATGTCGGCACCGCGTCTCCATGTTTACACAGGGAGATGTGCTGCCGACAACGATAATATTTTACTTTTTTAAAACGATACGATCTGCAGATGAACGAGCGTTTGGCCGTTCATATGCTGATTGCTGCCGTGTTTACACAGGGCAATTATCGGCAACGAGCGTTCTATGAACACTTGTCTGCCCGATAATCGCCCAGTGTAAAACCCCCTTAAGGCCCCATACACATAAGATCACTCAGTGCTCCCGTCAATATTGACGGGTTTGGACACCTTTCCTCCCATGTGTATGGTAAGCTTTATGTCAGGAGTGCAGCACCCGTCTGGCTCAGCTGTATCTCTTGTACAAACAGTGATTCCCAGCACTACACAGCTCAGTATATTAGTCATCCCTGCAGCTCTTTCTTTTATATGTGTATGCAGTCTGGATGTATCAAAGTGCAATTGTGTATCTGTGTATTTAAAACTATCATTATCACTTGAGCTAATACTTGTGATAGTGTTTACTGGGAGTCATTCTATTATACTTGAAATGTTTAGCACTGATTTTTATCTATCTGGATTTATAAGGCTTCTTAGATAAGCACAGTTTGTGATAACCTTTTCTTTTTCAGGACTAGTTTAGACTGGACAATTCTGTGCCAGTAAGGCTGAATTCACACAAATGTAGCCCACCTCGGACGTGAAAAACTGCAGTTTTCCACGTCTGAAGTGGACCAGTGCAGGACACATTGCCACGGATCCCCCACAGACTACAGTCTATGGAGGGATGCGTCACACACATGTCCAATTTTTTCATGGACCGTTCACCCGCTCTGTTGAAACAACGTTCATGTGAACGGCTTTATTGATATACATGTGTCCGTGTGATGGCCATTGTTTTAACGGACGAGATTCACAAAACTGCATAAGGCCAAGGTTTACACGGTCCGTGCATTGGCTGGGAGCCTGGACTGCAAAAAAATAGGACATGTCATTACACGGGCCGCATTTGCGGTCCGGGCTCACTGAAATCAATGTGGTACGGCCGTGTGCCCGAGACCTAAAAAATCCACTTCAGCAATACGTTCCAGAAATCACAGCCCGATTCACACGAATGTGTCCGTTTTGCATCTGCAAAAACCAGACCGTATTTCATATGTTTCAGTTCCGTGTGGTATCAGTGTGCTTTCCGTGTGGCATCATTTCTTTAGCAACTGGTGCGTGAAAAACATGGACAGCACACAGATGTTGTCCGTGTGCTATCCATGTTTTTCACGCATCCATTGACTTCAATGGGCGATATGGTCTGCAAAAATGGACCAAAATAAGACATGCAGTGAGTTTCACGATACGGACACGCTGCATGAAAAACCATGGATGTGTGAATAGCTCCATTGAATTGCATAGGCCCGTGTGCTGGCCGTTTTTTTAACGGACAGCTCACGGACGTATAATATGCTAGACTTAATTAGGCCTTATGCATAGTTGAGGCTGATTTTGACCTGCCTGCGCTTTTTTGCCTTGGTTTTCTCAGTGTTTTTCGCCCACGGCCATTGAGAACTGCAGGCAAAAAAGACACTGTCAAATCCGCTTTTTCTGTCTCCCATTGACTTCAATGGGAGGTCAGAGGCAGAACCGCGGCAAGAAAGGACATATCGCTTTTTGTTCCCGCAAGCAGCTAAAAGACGCCTGGGGGAAAAAAGCGCCTCTGCCTCCCATTGAAATCAATAGGGGCGATTTTGGCAGTTTTTTTGGCACTGATTCCGACGTGGTTTCCGTTGATCAGCGCCTACTTGCTCCTTTCACAAGGAGCTGTATATGGGGATGAACGATCGTTACTACGATCACTCGTCTCCATACATTTCTATAATGTCGGTAGCTCGTCTCCCTGTTTACACAATGAGATGTGCTGCCAACAACGATAATATTTTAGGCTGATGAAACGATACGATCAGCCGATGAACGAGCCTTTGCCCCTTCATCGGCAGATCGTTGCCCCGTTTAAACAGGGCAATGATTGGGAACGAGTGGCTTATGAATTCTCCTGTATTTGTATTTTTCAATATTGTCAGTAGCAATGGAAAGGTTCATTAAAATGTGCCAGCTCTTGCTGAGACACTGTCCGTAGCTGATTGGACAGTGTCACAGCGATGTTACACGCCCCCTTGCCAATTACACGCCCTATTGACAGTTCAGCAGGTTATTTAAATATCGGGCGCCAAATATAACGGCACCGATATCTAAATAACGGAGAAAGATAGGAAAAAAATGTAAAGAGGGACAGTTTGTACAGCCCTGCCTATTACATGCTGCATTTAGCTGCACATGTATGGGCAGGTGAAAGGTTCTCTTTAACTGGCTAGCGATATAAAATGATTTACTTTTTAACCATTCAATGCATCTTCTTTTTTATATTGATTGCTTTAAAGTAAATATGCAGAGATCTTCTTAGTACACCAAAACAATTTTGTCCACTCCTGAATATTTATGATACGTAAGAACTTAATCTCAAATAAGTCAACTTTCTATTTACAGACTGTAATGCAAATATATGTGAAGCTCCAGTCTTAAAGGGATATTCCCATCTGGGGCCCTCACTGCTTAGGAGAACATTAGTCCCATGAACCCTTTTCGCCAATTCAGGGCTAAGCAGCGATCTAATCTTTCCATATCTCCAAGACGCTTCAACTGAGAGGACAACTCGCAGAGGCGACTACCTCTCTATTGAATTTTATGTAGACTATGGTGGCCCTGAATCAGTGGATGGGGTCCCAGAACCCCTCTTCTCCCAATAGGTGGGGGTCCCAGAGGTGGGACCTGCTCATATCAGGCATGTATGGCATATCACGTGGCTATAACATAAACGTTTAAGATGGGAATACCACATTATATGTATGTATGTGTGTAATGTATGTGTAGTGTGTGTGTGTGTGTGTGTGTGTGTGCGTGCGTGCGTGTGCGTGTGCGTGTGCGTGTGTGTGTGTGTGTGTGTGTGTGTGTGTGTGTATGTGTGTAGTTGACATGTTTCCAATATGTGAATGGCATTACTGCAGTGTTTGTCCAATGTGTGAGTGGCATGTTAGTGAATGTGTGTGGCGTGTGCCCAATGTGCGAGTGGTGTGTGTGTGTGCAGTATGTTCTAGTGTATGAAACGTTTGTGCAGCATGTGTCCAATGTGTGTGATGTATTTGCACGTGTCCAATATGTGAATGCTGTCTGTGCAGCATTTGTCTAATAAATGAGAAGTGTCTGTGCAGCATGTTGAAAGTGTGAGCGACTGAGTGCGGCATGTGTCAAATGTGTTAGTGCCATGTGTGAAGTATGTATTAATGCGTGTGACGTATGTGCACCATATGTTTAAAGAGGCTCTGTCACCACATTATAAGTGCCCGGTCTCCTACATAAGGAGATGGGCACTATAATGTAGGTGACAGCAGTGCTTTTTATTTGATAAAACGATCTGTTTTCAACACTTTAATAGCAATTTTAGATTTATGCTAATGAGTTGCTTAATACCCAAGTGAGCGTGTTTTTACTTTAGACCAAGTGGGCGTTGTACAGAGGAGTGTATGACGCTGACCAATCAGCGTCATACACTTCTCTCCATTCATTTAGTCAGCGCATAGGGATCCTTTCAGATCGCTATGTGCTGTCCTATACTAACACATTAATGATACTGAAGTGTTTAGACAGTGAATAGACATTCCACGGGATGTCTATTCACAATCCCTGCACTTCGTTACTGTTTCTGTGGTAGTTACAGCAGAGCAAGCGTAATCTTGTTGTAACCTGTCATCTACAGCGTAATCTCGTGAGATTACGCTTCCTCTGCTGCAACTACCACAGAAACAGTAACGAAGGAGATAGGGCACTTATAATGTGGTGACAGAGCCTCTTTAATGTGGGTGGTGTTTATGAGCGGGTGGTGTCCTCTTTTCAAAGTATGCCACTCTGTTCTGGGCCGCCGTGGGGTCAAGTGATCTTCATTCTGACAACCCAAATCCTACAGTCTACTGAAGAAACCGGATGTCAGTCTCTCAATGCAAGTCTATGGGATTCACATCAAGGCTCTTATACAATTGCATGAAGAGTTTGACTTCTGGCAGTTACAGCAGTAGGATTTGGGTTGTCAGAATGAAGATCACGTGACCCCACGGTGGCCCGTGTAAATACATAATGTTTTCAGATATTTATTTAAGGGCTCTATAGAACTAGCAAATACAGCTCACTGAAGTAGCCACACAAACCAGTCACCGTTCACAGTAGATATATTCTATGTAGCAAGTCTCTAAGATAAGCTATCAGAGAGCATGGCGGCTGCAGGCCATCTTGTATTAGTTTGCATTGAGAGGGTCTATGGACAAGGAATGTATGCATAGAACATATTTTTCCACTTCTTGCCTATGGATACATGCACTCCAAGTTTTAACATTTCTATTTACTCCTGACACAGTAACATTAATAATAAGGGCTCCCTGGTTTTAATAAAGATGTAGCAGTGCTGACTTTAAAAGGATACTAACTTTTCAAACAATTTATGCTAATCTAATAGTATACATGATATCGATCAATTTTCTCATTTACTTACTGTTAAAAAGTTGTTTTATACATGCAAATTCTGTGTAAAGTTACTGCCACTAGGTGTCTTCCTTCCTTTAATCTGCTCTGCACCCCCTGTTGTCAAGCAAAGTCCATCTCTGGTTACAGAGCAGAATTGAAGGACTGCAGAATTTTGGGGTGTCTCTCTTCACTGCCTGCCAACACAAGTCTATGGAGAGGGGAGGGGGAAAAATGAGGAGAGTGCAGAGAAAGAGACACAGACACGCTGGCAATACAAAGCTATGGAGAAGGGTGGAGGCAGCAGGAGGAGAGATAGCAAGAGCAGAGAGAAAGAAACACAGACATGCTGCCCATACAAGTCTATGGAGAGGAGAGGGGGAAGCAGGCAGAGGGAGCAGGGGCAGAGAAAAAGAAACACAGACATGTTGTCCATGTGAGTCAATGGAGGGGAGGAAGCAGAGTGAGTCAGACACAGACGTGCTGCAGCTTCCTGGTAAGTGTTTTATCTAACCCTAGTGCTACATTCTCGGCTACACTGCTTATTACTGCTGCATAATCTCCTCCATGCTGCAGCTGCTTTTATATATGTTATAGCTAGACTTAGAAGACCAAGATTATCCTCTTCTATATGTGCAGTGCATAGAAGACATGAGGCTTCGCCCAGTAGTCAGAGACAATTGAGGATTAAAGATAGAGCCTGCAGAGGGGAAAACTGCTGAAAATGCAGAATCCAAGTCATATAATGGTCAGAAATAGTGTTATTCGTCATGTACAAACATATGACAGATTATTCTGAAAAGTCCCCTTAAAGTTAGGTACACTAATCAGATCTGAGATTGTCATTCAGCACAAATTATATCACAACATGTTATCTGTTCTCACATACATATTTATGTGAATGTGTACACTTTGCATACATTAAACTTTATATAATAATCAGACCCATAGACACTGTTAGTTCACGTTCAGATGTGGCGGATTTGCTGCAGATATGCGCCACAGATTCCGCATTACAAATCTGCAGTAATTTACAGTACAATACAAGTGGAAGGGGTTTGTATATCCACATCCACATGTAGCAGAAAAAAATATGCAATGACAGCAGAGCATGTTGTGGAATTTCAAAGCCACAGTATACTCATTATGTTGCAGAGAAGCAGCGGATTTTCACTGCCGATTTCAGCCTTTGTAATACATAGAATGGGACCTCTCAGTAAGTCCACTGCTAAATTCGCAACAAAATCTGCATGTAACATATGCGGATTTTGCCACAGATTTATCGCAGATTTGCCACGAGTTTGCAGCAAAATCCGGTAGGGAAATTGTCCACCACATCTGAATGTGCCCTTATAGTTACATAGTTATATATAGATTTAAAAAAGACATAGGTCCATCATGTTCAACATTTCTCAATAAATTACACGTCATCCATTACTAGATTAGTTATAATCCTCAATGCTATTCGTCACTTAATAAACATCTAGCCCTTTTTTCCAATGATGACATAGTATCTGCCATTACTACCTCTTGGGGTAGGACAGTCAAAAGTTTGACTACTCTAAGGGCATGGCCAGACGTGGCGTATTTCTTCCGCCACTGTCCGCATCAATGCCGCACATAATCTGCGTTGCAGATTCTCTTGCGGATTTGCCTAAAATGTGCAGTAAATTGATGCGGATTAGCTGTTGCGTCTTCAGGTGAAGAGTACTTCCCTTCTCTCTATCAGTGCAGGATAAAGAGAAGGGACAGCCCTTTCCCTAGTAAAAGTAAAATAAATTCATACTTCCCCGGCCATTTTCTTGATAACACGTCCCTCTTTCGATATCCAGCCCGACCTGTGATTAGCTGCAGCCGTCACATGGACTGAAACGTCATCCCGGGAGGCTGGACTGGAGGAAGAAGCAGGGAGTTCTGGGTAAGTAGGAACTTCTATTTTTTTTACACGTTGATCTATATTGTGATCGGAAGTCACTGTCCAGGGTGCTGAAAGAGTTACTGCCGATCGTTTAACTCTTTCAGCACCCTGGACAGTGACTATCTCATGACGTCGCCTAGCAACGCTCCCATAATTACGGGTGCACACACGTAGTCACCCGTAATTACGGGAGCCCCATAGACTTCTATGGGCCTGCCCGTGCCGTAATAACGGCCCGTGATTACGCCCGTTTTTACGTTAGTGTGCATGGGGCCTCAGTCTGGCTATAGACCTAGAAATATATAGGTCCAGCCAGAATGAAGAAATATCATGTTCGTAAAACCAATGCGCTACGCAACACACATAACATCTGCATATTTTATTGCAGAATTTTGAATCTCCATTGAAGTCAATGGAGAAATTCTGCAATGAGTCCGCAACAAGTCCGCTACACGTCCGCAACAGCCAGTGTATGCTGCGGACACCAAATTCCGCACCGCAGCCTATGGTCCGCAGCTGAGTTTTCCGCAATGTGTGCACGAACCTAACTAAAAAGCTGTGGAAAGCAATGGAGAAAATGTCTGCTGCGGATTTTGGCAGCGGACTGGCCGCAGCGGAATTCCAGAACAATTCCGCCACGTCTGGCCATGCCCTAACTGTAAAGAACCCTTTCCTATATTGATGTCTGAATCGTCTTTCTTCCACATGCAATGACTGTCCCCTGGTTCTTTGTAAAGTTCATGGAAAGAACAGAGTAAGGCCGGGTTTACACGAGCGTGTGGGTTTTGCGTACGCAAAAAACGCAGCGTTTTGAATGCGCAAAAGGCACTTAACAGCTCCGTGTGTCAGCCCCGTATGATGCATGGCTGCGTGATTTTCGCGCAGCCGCCATCATTATGACACTCCATTTGGATGTTTGTAAACATAAAAGCACGTGGTGCTTTTCTGTTTACATTCATAGTTTGACAGCTGTTGTGCGAATCACGCTCATCCCACGGAAGTGCTTCCGTGTGGCATGCGTGATTTTCACGCACCCATTGACTTCAATGGGTGCGTGATGCGCGAACAACGCACAAATATAGGACATGTCGTGAGTTTTACGCAACGGACTCACGTTGCGCAAAAATTACGGACTGTCTGCACGGCCCCATAGACTAACATAGGTCCGTACGACACGCGTGAAAATCACACGGACGTATAACACACTCGTGTAAATGAGCCCTAAGTGCTAGTTCTTTGTATTGACCACACATATATTTATACATGTTAAAATGATCACCTCTAAGGGCACGTTCAGACGTGGTGGAATTTTTCCGCTGAAAATGTTGGTGCAGATTTGGGGCAATTACGCAACGAATCTGCACCAACATTTGCATATTTGACAGGTAATTCAGACGTTGCAGATATCACAGCGGACTTGCCACAGATTTCAGTTTTTGCATTGCAAAGGCTGAAATCCGCAGTGAAATTCCGCTTCTTCTCCGCAACAGACAATGCATGCTGCGGAGGGAAAATTCTGCAAGACAGCCTATGGTCCGCAGCGGAGTTTTCCGCAACGTCTGAACTAACTTTCCTAAAAATGTATAGAAACAAATGTAAAAAACGGCCGCTGGAGAATTCCACTGCGGACTGTCTGCAGCGGAATTCCACAGCAATTCCGCCACGCCTGAACCTGCCCTCAGAGGACCTTAAGGGCAGTGGCATAACTACCGCCGTAGCAGCTGTAGCGGCTGCTACGGGGCCCGCGGCATGAGGGGGCCCGTGTCGCCCGCCGGCACGGGCCCCCACAATGGCCAGCCGCTATGGCTGCTATAGCGCGACGCCACTGAACACTACGGCAGAGCAGGGAGGTATCTCCCCGCTCTGCCATTAAACAAAAGACATGTATCCCCTATCCACAGGATAGGGGATACATGTGTGATCGCTGGCAGCGATAAGGAGAACGGGGGACTGAAAGTCTCCTGAAGTTCTCCATGACAAACCTCGGACTTCCGGGGTCTGTGTCGGCAGCTCCGTAGAAATAAATGGAGCGCCGGTCGCGCTTGTGCGCATGCGTGACCAGCGCTCCTTTCATTTTTATTGAGCTGCGCAGACGCCGGAAGTCAGAGGTTAGTCATGGAGAACTTCAGGGGACTTTCGGTTCCCCTGCTCTCCCTATCGCTGCCAGCGATCACACATGTATCCCCTATCCTGTGGATAGGGGATGCATGGCGTTACCTACAGGGGGGACTCTGTATGGCGTTACCTACAGGGGGGACTCTGCTTGGCGTTACCTACAGGGGGGGGAGACTCTGCATGGTGTTACCTACAGGGGGGGGACTCTGCATGGCGTTACCTACAGGGGGGGACACTGCATGGCGTTACCTACAGGGTTGGGGGGATTCTGCATAGCATTACCTACAGGGGGGGACTCTGCATGGCGTTACCTATAGGGGGGACTCTGCATGGCGTTACCTACAGGGGGGGCACTCTGCATGGCGTTACCTACAAGGGGGCTCTGCATGGCGTTACCTACAGGGGGGGGACTCTGCATGGCGTTACCTACAGGGGGGGACTCTGCATGGCATTACCTACAGGGGGGGACTCTGCATGGTGTTACCTACAGTGGGGGGGACTCTGCATGGCGTTACCTACAGGGGGGGACTCTGCATGGCGTTACCTACAGGGGGGGACTCTGCATTGCGTTATCTACAGGGGGGGCTCTGCATGGCGTTACCTACAGGGGGGACTCTGCATGGCGTTACCTACAGGGGGGGACTCTGCATGGCGTTACCTACAGGGGGGGACTCTGCATGGCGTTACCTACAGGGGGGGGACTCTGCATGGGGTTACCTACAGGGGGGGGACTCTGCATGGCGTTACCTACAGGGGGGACTCTGCATGGCGTTACCTACAGGGGGGGGACTCTGCATGGTGTTACCTACAGGGTGGGGACTCTGCATGGCGTTACCTCCAGGGTGAGGACTCTGCATGGCGTTGCCTACAGGGTGGGGACTCTGCATGGTGTTACCTACAGGGGGGGGACTCTGCATGGCGTTACCTACAGGAGGGGGACTCTGCATGGCATTACCTACAGGGGGGGACTATGTATGGCGTTACCTACAGGGGGGGACTCTGTATGGCGTTACCTACAGGGGGGGACTCTGTATGGCGTTACCTACAGGGGGGGACTCTGTATGGCGTTACCTACAGGGGGGAATTTGCATGGCGTTACCTACAGGGGGGGACTCTGCATGGCGTTACCTACAGGAGGGGGGACTCTGTATGGCGTTACCTACAGGGGGGGACTCTGCATGGCGTTACCTACAGGGGGGGACTCTGCATGGCGTTACCTACAGGGGGGACTCTGCATGGCGTTCTCTACAGAGGGGGCTGTATGGCGTTATCTACGGGGGGGACTCTGTATGGCGTTACCTACAGGGGGAACTCTGCATGGCGTTCTCTACAGAGGGGGCTGTATGGCGTTATCTACAGGGGGCTGTATGGCGTTATCTACAGGGGGGACTGTAAAAAAGGCACTATCTACAAGGGGGGGTTGTGTGACACCCAGGGGAGGGGGGGCCCCAGTCAAAAGTTTGCTATGGGGCCCAGTCTTTCCTAGTTACGCCCCTGCTTAAGGGCATGTTCAGACGTGGCAGACACTGTCCGCATCAATGCCGCACATAATCTGCGTTGCAGATTCCGTTGCGCCTTTGCCTAAAATGTGAAGTAAAATGCTGCGGATTAGTCGTTGCGGATTCAGATAAAGAGTACATCCTGCTCTCTTTTAAAACATTCCATCCCAGTCTGGCTATAGACCTCGAAACACATAGGTCCAGCCAGAATGATGAAATGTACTGTGCGGAAATCAGGCTGCGGTGCAGAATTTTTCCTCCGCAGCATGTTCATGATGTTGCGGAGAAGAAGCGGAATTTCACTGCGGATTTCAGCCTTTGCAATGCAAAAACTGAAATCTGTGACAAGTCCGCTGTGATATCCGCAACGTCTGAATTACCTGTCAAATATGCCATTGTTGGTGCAGATTCGTTCCATAAGGGCATGCCCCCACGTGGCGGATTTCCTCCGCAACTGTCCGCATCAATGCCGCACCTAATCCGGGTTGCGGATTACGGTTGCGGATCTGCCCAAAATGTGCAGTAAATTGATGCGGACTAGCTGCTACGGACTGCGTAAAAAGTGCTTCCCTTCTCTCTATCAGTGCAGGATAGAGAGAAGGGACAGCACTTTCCCTAGTGAAAGTAAACGAATTTCATACTTACCGGCCGTTGTCTTGGTGACGCGTCCCTCTTTCGGCATCCAGCCCTACCTCCCTGGATGACGCGGCAGTCCATGTGACCGCTGCAGCCTGTGATTGGCTGCAGCCGTCACTTAGACTGAAACGTCATCCTGGGAAGCTGGACTGGAGACAGAAGCAGGGAGTTCTCGGTAAGTATGAACTTCTATTTTTTTACAGGTTGCTGTATATTGGGATCGGTAGTCACTGTCTAGGGTGCAGAAACAGTTACTGCCTATCGCTTAACTCTTTCAGCACCCTGGACAGTGACTATTTACTGACGTCTCCTAGCAACGCTCCCGTAATTCCGGGAGCCCCATTGACTTCCTCAGTCTGGCTGTAGACCTAGAAATACATAGGTCCAGCCAGAATGAAGAAATGTCATGTTAAAAAAGCAAGACGCATCCGCAGCACACATAACATGTGCATGACAGCTGCGGACTTCATTGCGGAATTTAGAATCTCCATTGAAGTCAATGGAGAAATTCCGCCATGAGTCCGCAACCAGTCCGCCACTGCTCTGCCACAGACAGAGCATGCTGTGGACACCAAATTCCGCTCCGCAGCCTATGCTCCGCAGCGGAATTTTACGCATCGTCTAAACGAACACTTCTAAATTTAAGTGGAAGTCAATGGAGAAACGGCTCCGCTGCGGATTAACGCTGCGGAGTGTCCGCAGCGGAATTCAAGTGAAATTCCGCCACGTGTGAACCCAGCCTAATTGCCCCAAATCTGCACCAACATTTGCAGCGGAAAAATTCTGCCACGTCTGAACATGGCCTTATACTGGCCAATTTTCTGGCAAACGAGCGTTCACAGGACGCTCGTTCCAGATAATTGCCCTGTGTAAACAGGGCAGCGATCAGCTGATGAACGAACGACCAAACGCTCGTTCATCGGCTCATTGTATAGTTTTAAATGTGCAAAATATTATCGTTTTTGGCAGCACATCTCCCTGTGTAAACACGGAGACGTGCTGCTGACATGATACAAATGTATGGGGACTAGCGATCGTAGTAACAAGCGCTCGTCCCCATACTAGCTCCTTGTGAATGGATCAAACGAGCACCGCTCAACAAACTGCCAAATTGCCAAATTGGCTGGTTTAAAAGTACCTTCGCTTTACGGCAATATTTTGCAGAAAAGAAAGGAGCATATTATTAATAAATCTGCCACATTTTATGACCTAGCGTTTTTGTGGGTTTTCCACTTAGTGACCTGCAACTGCCTGTGTAACTTTTGTTGCAGTGTTTATTACCTTTTTTATGTGGTTTCGAAACACACCAAACAAACCATGTGTGAAGAAGGCGGTAGGAACCTCAAAACAGTCAAAAGAACCAGACAGAAAAAGCTGAAAAGTGTGAACAACTCAATGCAGCATGAACACAGGGCATATGTTCACACATGGCAGATTTGTTGCAGAAATTTCTACGATTGAAAATCCATTCTATACATGTGAATGGGGTTCTCTCTGACGCATGTTCATGGATTTCTGCAAACTCAGATGTATGAGACAGTCATAGAAATTTCTACAACAAATCTGCCACCAGTGAATATACTCTTAGGGCATGGCCAGACGTGGCGGAATTGCTCTGGAATTCCGCTGCGGCCAGTCCGCTGCGGAAATCCGCAGCGGACATTTTCTCCATTGGTTTCCACACCTTTTTAGTTAGGTTCGTGCACACTTGGCGTAAAACTCTGCTGCGGACCAAAGTCTGCGGTGCGGAATTTGGTGTCTGCAGCATACAGTGGCTGTTGCAGACATGTAGCGGACTTGTTGCGGACTTATTGCGGAATTTCTCCATTGACTTCAAAATTCCGCAATGAAATCCGCAGATGTTATGTGTGTTGCGTTGCGTATTGGTTTTACAAGCAGGATATTTCTTCATTCTGGCTGACCTATGTGTTTCGAGGTCTATAGCCAGACTGAGATGAAATGTTTTAAAAGACATCAGGAAGTACTCTTCACCTGAATACGCAATGGCTAATCCGCATCAATTTACTGCACATTTTAGGCAAAGCCGCAACAGAATCTGCAACGCAGATTATGTGCGGCATTGATGCGGACAGTGTCGGCAGAAATACGCCACGTCTGGCCATGCCTTTAGAGTAGTCAAACTTTTGACTGTCCTACCCCAAGAGATAGTAATGGCAGATACTATGTCATCATTGGAAAAAAGGGCTAGATGTTTATTAACTGACGAATGGCATTGAGGATTATAACTAATCTAGTAATGGATGACGTGTAATTTATTGAGAAATGCTGAACATGATGGACCTGTGTCTTTTTTAAATCTATGTATAACTATGTAACTATATATATCATTCGCAAAGAATCTGCAGCAACATTTTCAGCAGAAAAATTCCACCACGTCTGAACATGACCTTACTATAATAAAAGTTAGAAAATATTGTACCGCTCAACTTAAAATTATAATGTCCATGGGCAGCTTTCATTATTAATTAATTAATTAATTAAATAATATTTTTCATGATGAAAAAACAGCAAAATAGCTGTATGTGTTAAAACATGAAAATGAGCCAATACAAAAGTACAAAGAACACAGGTCTAAAGATTATAACAAATAAATGCATTTGGATATACAAGGTAGATAAAAGCAATCTAAAGTGTTCTCAATCCAAATAATGATGTCTATAAATAATAGTATGGAATAGACAGGAATAGCAGCATCTCCTGAGTCCCAGTATATATAATTCTATATGTACACTTCAGATATGTTTACATACTTCTATAAACCTTTACATAGAACAGTAAAACGAAATTCTTTATGCTTTGTGTCAACGTTTGCAGTGGGCAAAATGTCACTCGGAATTCTTGCAGTATAGTAAAGAGGGATCGGCTGCCTGTAAAGTGCAGGAATGAAGTCAGGACAGTAAGGTTCTCCTGGGATCTTTAAATAAACTTACAATGATGTATTTACATGCAGCACCTTCTATACATGACATAAATACAGACAATTCACAGTGAAGATTCCTGCATAGGATTCTAAGCTCAATAGTCGGCTAGAAATGCAAAACAAAAAAATACATTTCGGAATTTTGCACCAGGGGATTTTCTATGCATGTATTCGATTTTCTTGTTCTAACTTACGAAATATATGTTTATAGGCTGTAAATCGTGGTCTGTTCTAGATAAAACGATGTATAAGCCATAGACACACAGAGATAATATAAAAGTACAACCTGTGTAAAAGCTCAGACTGGCTGCCTCTTGTGCAAAGTAAATTTCAAGTGATTTGCAAACGAAATTTAGATTAGTGGTAAAAGAACTCGACTTTATATAATATAGTAATACAATAGGATGAGTTAATATGTTCTGCAGTTAGATTATTGTGGAATATTCTGCTGATGTACCGATTACAAGCGAATGAAGTGTCCTAACCAGTTACAATAAAATCTGCACATCGATCTATCTATCTATCTATCTATCTATCTATCTATCTATCTATCTATCTATCTATCTATCATGTATCTCATATCGATCTATTTTTTCTATCTCATATTTCTCTATCGATCTATCTATATATGTATCCATTTAATATCTATCTACACTAGATATTATAAATATATATATACACACACACACACACACATGTATATATATATATATATATGTATATATATATATATATATATATATATAGATAAAAAAACGGTGGACTTTTTTATATATATATATATATATATATATATATATATATATATATATATATATATATATGACAGAAAAGATTAATTCGTGTTTTCTTGATATTTGATATTTGTCTTGCAAGGCATTGGATCTGTATTTACTAATTCGTTTATATATATATATATATATATATATATATATATATATATATATATATATATATATATCTTTAAATGTGCAGAAAGTCAATAGATATGTTATGACAGATCGATCATTTCTATAATCACTTGCTGTGTCGATAAAACTTTTACAAATTATTTACATTATTTTCCTACAACTATATTCAATCCTATTCTTATTGTAATAAATAATTCGATTAGAACTAGAATCATATATTGTGGGGGGGGGGGATCTCGTAGGTTTTTTTTTTTTTTTTTCGTTTCTTTGGAATGCTGCTGGATATAAAATGTATGTTTGCACAACCTCTTGACTCCAGCAGTTACATGGTGATAAGGTTAATTTTTAATTAAACTGTGATGTTGCATTGTGTAAAGAGAAGCTTTGTTTACAGAGTGGAATAAAAACTGAGGAAAACTTCAAACTTGTACTTTTCAGGTTGTGCAGTGATATATGAGCAGAGAAGGGGGTTAAAACAGGTACCCCAATGTAAATAGGATACAGGCAGGATCATAGCTGCGAACCCACACCTGGGCTGCATTGTTTATACAAATATTAGAAAAATTTTGCAACTATATTACAACTATTTTTGTGTAATCAAGATTATTATTTCTCTATTTATATAGGATACAGCTATTAGATAAGATAAATACATTTTATGTCATATAGTAGTGCAGTACATTGGAGGCAGATCACATGTATTTTAATATAATGAAGAAAACCCGCATATAATTCCTGATGGGAGGTTGTGCGGTGCAATGCTGTTGTATGTATCATACATCTGCATCAGTACAGATAGGAGTATGGGACATGCAGTAATAATTGTACATCCAGTGCTACATTGATACTACATTATTATAACAGACGGTGTTATAATGACATGGGTAGCAGATAAAGGGGCCAGTGCATGCCAGGAGGACGGTTGCTGGCTGCGAGCTGTCACTTGACAGGCAGCTCTGTGCATTCACCTCTATATTGATATATACAATGTATGGATCGCACAGGGCTAGGTCCAGTGCACGGAGAGAAGTATCTGCTTGTAAACCTGATACTGGCATAACAGTCAGGGAAGAAAAAAAACTTGATACAAATTCATTCATTCAGGGTATGCAGATTGCTTGCACTATAAGATCTAATATAAATGTAAAATAAATATAATATAATATAATATAAATATAAATAATATAAATTGGGGTGATCAGCAAATATGGTAAAAAGCATCAATAGTGATAGGTCAAGTCGTTGAAAATTGTTTTTTGTCTTTTTTTTTTTTTTGTTACATCTATTTCTGATAAAGCTGGGAGACAACCAATATGGCTGCTGTTGCAGCAACCATGAGGGTTGTGTCACCCAGATTTCCCTGTATTCAGAATGATAAATTTACCTATGAGTTTGAGAAAGCCTGGGGACTATCAGTGTGGGAGCTCCAATGGCAGCCTTATTGGTTGTCACCAAACCCCAAAAAAAATTTGATCATCTTGATAGCAGAAAGCAACTCAATAACTTGTATTTACTGTTGTTTTGCACCATTTTTGAATGTTAATATTATTTAAAAGGAAAATAACTCTAAAGTCATATTTATATGTAGTGTGGACTTGAATGCAAGTTATTGTTCCCGGTTATCAGCCATGTTTTATGCTAGAGAGAAAGTTAGTAAATACATTCTACCACATATCTCTGCCTTCCGCCTGCAGAAATAGTGACATACATATGAGTGGAAGGCATCAAAAACCCTGTGTATTAATTGATTCATGTGTGGGGCGAGAAGCCTCTGCCTCTCATGTAGCAGGGTCTCATAGTGACTGGAGGGCTCTGCCTGTCATGTAGCAGGGTCTCATAGTGACTGGAGGGCTCTGCCTCTCATGTAGCAGGGTCTCATAGTGACTGGAGGGCTCTGCCTCTCATGTAGCAGGGTCTCATAGTGACCGGAGGGCTCTGCCTCTCATGTAGCAGGGTCTCATCGTGACCGGAGGGCTCTGCCTCTCATGTAGCAGGGTCTCATAGTGACTGGAGGGCTCTGCCTCTCATGTAGCAGGGTCTCATAGTGACTGGAGGGCTCTGCCTGTCATGTAGCAGGGTCTCATAGTGACTGGAGGGCTCTGCCTCTCATGTAGCAGGGTCTCATAGTGACTGGAGGGCTCTGCCTCTCATGTAGCAGGGTCTCATAGTGACTGGAGGGCTCTGCCTCTCATGTAGCAGGGTCTCATAGTGACTGGAGGGCTCTGCCTCTCATGTAGCAGGGTCTCATAGTGACTGGAGGGCTCTGCCTCTCATGTAGCTGGGTCTCATAGTGACCGGAGGGCTCTGCCTGTCATATAGCAGGGTCTCATAATGACTGGAGGGCTCTGCCTCTCATGTAGCAGGGTCTCATAGTGACTGGAGGGCTCTGCCTCTCATGTAGCAGGGTCTCATAGTGACTGGAGGGCTCTGCCTCTCATGTAGCAGGGTCTCATAGTGACTGGAGGGCTCTGCCACTCATGTATCAGGGTCTCATAGTGACTGGAGGGCTCTGCCTCTCATGTAGCAGGGTCTCATAGTGACTGGAGGGCTCTGCCTGTCATGTAGCAGGGTCTCATAGTGACTGGAGGGCTCTGCCTCTCATGTAGCAGGGTCTCATAGTGACTGGAGGGCTCTGCCTGTCATGTAGCAGGGTCTCATAGTGACTGGAGGGCTTTGCCTCTCATGTTGCAGGGTCTCATAGTGACTGGAGGGCTCTGCCTCTCATGTAGCAGGGTCTCATAGTGACTGGAGGGCTCTGCCTCTCATGTAGCAGGGTCTCATATTGACTGGAGGGCTCTGCCTCTCATGTAGCAGGGTCTCATAGTGACTGGAGGGCTCTGCCTCTCAATGTGCAGGGTCTCATAGTGACTGGAGGGCTCTGCCTCCCATGCAGCAGGGTCTCATAGTGACTGGAGGGCTCTGCCTGTCATGTAGCAGGGTCTCATAGTGACTGGAGGGCTCTGCCTCTCATGTAGCAGGGTCTCATAGTGACTGGAGGGCTCTGCCTCTCATTTTGCAGGATCTCATAGTGACTGGAGGGCTCTGCCTGTCATGTAGCAGGGTCTCATAGTGACTGGAGGGCTTTGCCTCTCATGTTGCAGGGTCTCATAGTGACTGGAGGGCTCTGCCTGCCTCTCATGTAGCAGGGTCTCATAGTGAACGGAGGGCTCTGCCTGTCATATAGCACTGTCTCATAATGACTGGAGGGCTCTGCCTCTCATGTAGCAGGGTCTCATAGTGACTGGAGGGCTCTGCCTCTCATGTAGCAGGGTCTCATAGTGACTGGAGGGCTCTGCCTCACATGTTGCAGGGTCTCATAGTGACTGGAGGGCTCTGCCTCTCATGTTGCAAGGTCTCATAGTGACTGGAGGGCTCTGCCTCACATGTTGCAGGGTCTCATAGTGACTGGAGGGCTCTGCCTCTCATGTAGCAGGGTCTCATAGTGACTGGAGGGCTCTGCCACTCATGTAGCAGGGTCTCATAGTGACTGGAGGGCTCTGCCTCTCATGTAGCAGGGTCTCATAGTGACTGGAGGGCTCTGCCTGTCATGTAGCAGGGTCTCATAGTGACTGGAGGGCTCTGCCTCTCATGTAGCAGGGTCTCATAGTGACTGGAGGGCTCTGCCTGTCATGTAGCAGGGTCTCATAGTGACTGGAGGGCTTTGCCTCTCATGTTGCAGGGTCTCATAGTGACTGGAGGGCTCTGCCTCTCGTAGCAGGGTCTCATAGTGACTGGAGGGCTCTGCCTCTCATGTAGCAGGGTCTCATAGTGACTGGAGGGCTCTGCCTCTCATGTAGCAGGGTCTCATAGTGACTGGAGGGCTCTGCCTCTCATGTAGCAGGGTCTCATAGTGACTGGAGGGCTCTGCCTCTCATGTTGCAGGGTCTCATATTGACTGGAGGGCTCTGCCTCACATGTTGCAGGGTCTCATAGTGACTGGAGGGCTCTGCCTCTCATGTAGCAGGGTCTCATAGTGACTGGAGGGCTCTGCCTCTCATGTAGCAGGGTCTCATAGTGACTGGAGGGCTCTGCCTCTCATGTAGCAGGGTCTCATAGTGACTGGAGGGCTCTGCCTCTCATGTAGCAGGGTCTCATAGTGACTGGAGGGCTCTGTCTGTCATGTAGCAGGGTCTCATAGTGACTGGAGGGCTCTGCCTCTCATGTTGGAGGGTCTCATAGTGACTGGAGGGCTCTGCCTTTCATGTTGCAGGGTCTCATAGTGACTGGAGGGCTCTGCCTCTCATGTAGCAGGTCTCATAGTGACTGGAGGGCTCTGCCTCTCATGTAGCAGGGTCTCATAGTGACTGGAGGGCTCTGCCTCTCATGGTGCAGGGTCTCATAGTGACTGGAGGGCTCTGCCTCTCATGTAGCAGGGTCTCATAGTGACTGGAGGGCTCTGCCTGTCATGTAACAGGGTCTCATAGTGACTGGAGGGCTCTGCCTCTCATGTAGCAGGGTCTCATAGTGACTGGAGGGCTCTGCCTCTCATGTAGCAGGGTCTCATAGTGACTGGAAGCCTCTGCCTCTCATGTTGGAGGGTCTCATAGTGACTGGAGGGCTCTGCCTCTCATGTTGCAGGGTCTCATAGTGACTGGAGGGCTCTGCCTCTCATGTAGCAGGGTCTCATAGTGACTGGAGGGCTCTGCCTCTCATGTAGCAGAGTCCCATAGTGACTGGAGGGCTCTGCCTCTCATGTAGCAGGGTCTCATAGTGACTGGAGGGCTCTGCCTCACATGTAGTAGGGTCTCATAGTGACTGGAGGGCTCTACCTCTCATGTAGCAAGGTCTCATAGTGATTGGAGGGCTCTGCCTCTCATGTAGCAGGGTCTCATAGTGACTGGAGGGCTCTGCCTCTCATGTAGCAGGGTCTCATAGTGACTGGAGGGCTCTGCCTCTCATGTAGCAGGGTCTCATAGTGACTGGAGGGCTCTGCCTCTCATGTAGCAGGGTCTCATAGTGACTGGAGGGCTCTGCCTCTCATGTAGCAGGGTCTCATAGTGACTGGAGGGTTCTGCCTCTCATGTTGGAGGGTCTCATAGTGACTGGAGGGCTCTGCCTCTCATGTAGCAGGGTCTCATAGTGACTGGAGGGCTCTGCCTGTCATGTAGCAGGGTCTCATAGTGACTGGAGGGCTCTGCCTCTCATGTTGGAGGGTCTCATAGTGACTGGAGGGCTCTGCCTCTCATGTAGCAGGGTCTCATAGTGACTGGAGGGCTCTGCCTGTCATGTAGCAGGGTCGCATAGTGACTGGAGGGCTCTGCCTGTCATGTAGCAGGGTCTCATAGTGACTGGAGGGCTCTGCCTCTCATGTTGGAGGGTCTCATAGTGACTGGAGGGCTCTGCCTCTCATGTAGCAGGGTCTCATAGTGACTGGAGGGCTCTGCCTGTCATGTAGCAGGGTCGCATAGTGACTGGAGGGCTCTGCCTCTCATGTAGCAGGGTCTCATAGTGACAGGAGGGCTCTGCCTGTCAACCTGTGCTCCACTTAAATATCTAGAAGTTGTCAACCAGTTATGTTGAGTGTACGGGCTGTAGACATAACAGAAGCTGGAGGGAGAAGAGGGAGGAGCTGCGGTGACAGAAGACGACGCCCCGCCCTTCTCGCCTCACTGACACGGATGACAGGACGGAGAGATCGCAGAGTGGCTGGCGGGGAGGTGCGGGGAGGACCGTCCTGCTCTACACACAGGTGACAGCTCCGGAGTCCTGATTCATACTGTATCCGCACCGCATACCTGAAGAACGTACAGATGGAGCGGCTCTAGTCCCGCACATGTACCCCCATGTTACCCTCACCCCCGGAGCTCACATCCTGACTGCACCGCTCACCCGCACTTACCGCAGGACAACGGGACCCTGTCATGCTGCCCAAAGTGGAGTCCGAGGCTCTGGGACTGCCCCGGTCACATGGAGAACAGGGACAGATGCCCGACAACATGCAGGGTAAGTGCAGCCGGGTCTAGTGACCCGCTGCGGAAAAAGAGCTAGTAAAAGTCATGTCACTACTATATACTGTCATGTCACTACTATATACTGTGGTAGTAGCAGTCATGTCACTACTATATACATTGGTAGTAGCAGTCATATCACTACTATATACTGTCATGTCACTACTATATACTGTGGTAGTAGCAGTCATGTCACTACTATATACATTGGTAGTAGCAGTCATATCACTACTATATACTGTCATGTCACTACTATATACTGTGGTAGTAGTAGTCATGTCACTATTATATACTGTCATGTAACTACTATATACTGTGGTAGTAGCATTCATGTCACTATTATATACTATGGTAGAAGCAGTCATATCACTACTATATACTGTCATGTCACTACTATATACTGTGGTAGTAGCAGTCATGTCACTATTATATACTGTCATGTAACTACTATATACTGTGGTAGTAGCAGTCATGTCACTACTATATACTATGGTATAAGCAGTCATGTCACTACTATATACTGTCATGTCACTACTATATACTGTGGTAGAAGCAGTCATGTCACTACTATATACTGTCATGTCACTGCTATATACTGTGGTGGTAGCAGTCATGTCACTATTATATACTATGGTAGTAGCAGTCATGTCACTACTATATACTGTCATGTCACTACTATATACTGTGGTAGTAGCATTCATGTCACTATTATATACTATGGTAGTAGCAGTCATGTCACTACTATATACTGTCATGTCACTACTATATACTGTGGTAGAAGCAGTCATGTCACTACTATATACTGTCATGTCACTACTATATACTATGGTAGTAGCAGTCATGTCACTACTATATACTGTCATGTCACTACTATATACTGTGGTAGTAGCATTCATGTCACTATTATATACTGTGGTAGGCGCAGTCATGTCACTACTATATACTGTTATGTCACTACTATATACTATGGTAGCAGCATTCACGTCACTTCGATATACTGTGAGAGTGGGACTCCGTAGTACTAAATTATAGAGCTTGAATGGGGGCACCCAAAGCGTGTCTCGTACGTGCGTAAACCTACAGAATCATATATATGTATATATATATATATATATATATATATATATTGTGCATTACACACCTGTGTCACGTGTATAAGCCTCTTGTATTGTAAATAAACATAGAGATGGTGTGTTTTCGGTACATAACAGTGCTCTCTCTATGTGTGTGTAATGTACATATGTGTATTATATATAAATATAGATAGATACATATATATGTGTGTGTGTTTTGTAAATGTGTCAGTGTATACTTGTTTGTGTCGCATACAATAATTATATTGTGTCAGTCCCCGCTTCCTGCCCTTGGGGAGGTGACAGTATGTATATAGGATATCCTACTATAGGATGATGGTGGCAGTATATGAGGAGACATGAGCACACGGGTCACTAGCCGGACTACATTCAATGCATACACATGGAGGGGAGGCAGGGGATAGATCGTGACTGCAGCCACAGGTATTATACTACATTACTATGCTAATACAATGATACATGTGCAGGTATACAGGGGAATGATCCTATCACCGTTCAGGGGGCAATAATCCTAATCCTCACCTATTCATTACACACTCTGCTGTGGTTATATTTGCGGTTTCACGCATGTTGCCTGCGTTGGAGCTGTATATACATATATATATAGAATACATTCACTACTGTCCTTTGCTTTATGTACTTTTATGTTTATGTAATTCTCTTTAGCATTCTTTTTTATGACACAGAGTGTAATCATATCCTTAAGTGGTTGTTATGTGTGATAGATAGATAGATAGATAGATAGATAGATAGATAGATAGATAGATAGATAGATAGATAGATAGATAGATAGATAGATAGATAGATAGATAGATAGATAGATAGATAGATAGATAGATAATATTGAGAGAGATTTCATAGATTAATAGTGTCTGCATTGATAGAGAATCAGAACTTGGACTTCTGTGTAATTTCCTCTTTGCTGTTGTTATTTAGTTTTATTGTATTTTTTTTATTTTATTTTATTATTAATGCTTCAGCATCATGTAATCTGAAGTGAAAACCTGGATTAAATTTTAGATTGTTTTTTTTTTCCAGTAAATGCAGAATGATGGTTACTCCAGTTCTTGTGATTTCTAAGTCATTCATTGATAATTTGGTTATCTGCAATATGCAACTGGAGATGATTTAGGGCAAAAAGCGCAGAAACTGGAATATACCAAACTACTTACTTCTGGATAACCTATAGAGTCAGCACTTAACAGTCAGTAGTCTGGATTATTGTCATGGAAGGAACTCTACTTTTTTACATTGTCTGTTGTATTTAGCATGCATAAGTAATAAATAAACAAATATATATACATATATTTGTTTATTTACATGTATATATATATATATATATATATATATATATATATATATACATATATATATATATATATATATATATATATATATATATAATGTGTGCAAAAAAAAAACCATAAAATTTAATTTACCTGTTTTCATTTCCATGTAGAACTCAGTACACCATTTCATTATTCTGTATGGATGTCTAAATGCACTAAATTTTTATATTTCTTTTTTTATTCATATTCTTTTAGAAATTATGTTTTTGCTCAAAGAAAATTCAGTACATGGCTACAATTTTATAACTTGGGGTTTATGCATTACTAATAACATTGTCAGCCTCCATATGAAATGTCAAAATGACACCCTAATATATATACATATATATATATATATATATATATATATATATATATATATATATATATATATATATATATATATATATATGTGTGTGATTGTGCATATTTATTATTAATGTTTTATTTTATTTTTTTCTTCAAAATAAGTATATTTGCGGTTCTTGTTGGGGATTTGGAAAAAGAGATTGTATCTGTTCTTGTGCCATATTTGACACCATTTGGAGCTGTGGTTTTGGTCACTAAATTCTACCAAATCTATTTTTGCTAAATTTCAGTAATTTGAAATATGCAGGAAGCAGCAAAAACATTTGATAAAAAAAATTTAAAAATAATTTCCACACTTATTCAAGAGCTACAAATGTCCGTGCTTTCCTGCCTGATTTACCAGTTCTGAATGATTACATAACAATTCCAGTTTTCGGTCACATTTCAGAGCTTTACTGTGGAGATTGAGCAGACATAAGTTTCTTTTTAGTGAGTGAAATGTGAAGTTTCTCTGCAGACATCTCTGAGGAATATACTAATGTCTATAACCTGCACAATGATCTGGGCTTTTAAATGATTTTCTCCTTCCAGCTCATCTGAAAGTAAATGGACTATTAATGTAGAGCCCTTCAATAACATATTCTATTATTTTTTAGGGAAGCTGCAAATGGTTCTAATTTCTTAAAAAAATATTTTCACATTTTCTATATTAATGTAGCGTACAAAGTTATGAAAGATGATATTATGAAATGTAACCAATATACAATTAGATATTTATTCCAATGTGCACTAAAAATTTACAAGACCTTGAAAGGTCTGAAAATATCTAATTTAATTATTTTCTTTTATACATTTTATTTATAATTGTTTTCTGAAATATATACGATATATATATATATATATATATATATATATATATGTACACATGTATAAATGTTATTGATAATTGTTTTCTGAAATATATACGGTATATATATATATATATATATACATATATATATATGTATATATATATATATATATATATATACGGTGTATATATATATATATATATATATATATATATATTTATGAATATATATATATATATATATATATATATATATATATATATATAAAGTAATTCAAAATTGTAACTTTTTAGTCTGTACCTGGTAACAGATGTCCTCTGCAGCGTTATGCTCCACTATTCATAGATGGCAGGCATTCTTCATACGTCTGGCAATGTTTTACAAGACAAAGCAACAATGACCATGAGCAGCAGTTAATGACAATGTAAATATTATTTAGCAAAACGTTCGCAATTGTACTAGAACCGTTATCTATAGTTTTGACGTAATGTGGATTTGGATATAGTTTTGGAGCAGATAAATATTTTAAATATTACATATGGGAGGAACCGGTACGGGTAATAACAATACATATGTGAAAGTTTGGAGTTCACTTTCACAGGATTATGTGCGGCAGCTCGGATCCGTACACCACTTAGTATAGCATATCAAGGAGTAAGCCTAATGGGTGTGGTGTAACCTTCATGTCTCAGCCATCAGTAACATTTCAGTGGCCATCACTGACTGTATCTTACAAATTACTAGACACATGTCTGTGTCAGAAAGATCCCACACTTGAAGTCCATCTGAACAGCAGCTTTAATACATTGATACATGGTATACATCTTATGGACTGGGTTGTTGTACAAGTACTAAGTTTGTCCTTCATCTTCGTTCAGTGTCGCAGTTTAAGATGATGGGCTACTCATACGATGAGGACTTGGAGGAGATGTGTCCGGTCTGCGGGGACAAGGTTTCTGGATATCATTATGGACTGCTGACCTGTGAGAGTTGTAAGGTGCGGAGTTATTGTTACTTTTGTTTTCTCGGTTATTGCCATTTTCATCCCCTCTTCTCCAGTGGCACTTTATTGTCTCTTTATCCCTAAATGTTTAATACTGATAGCTGACGTGTCTTTCTCCTCAATGGACTAGAATATTATTTATCCTGTTTCATTGATTGGTTTATAAATGTGCTGCTATAAGTGAAAAAAATAACTGTATTTTTATAATTTTGTATTAGAAGAATATTGATACATAGTTGATAAAGTTGAAAAAAGACACAGGTCCATCAAGTACAACCTATAAAATATGTGGACTATGAACTAGTAATGTGTTGTATTAAGGGATACAGATAGACATGATATAGATATATTGGACGTAGATGATAGATAGATAGATAGATAGATAGATAGATAGATAGATAGATAGATAGATAGATAGATAGATAGATAGATAGATAGATAGATAGATAGATAGATAGATAGATAGATAGATAGATAGATAGATAGATGATAGATAGATAGATAGATGATAGATATGAGATAGATAGATAGATAGATATGAGATGATAGATAGATAGATAGATAGATAGATAGATAGATAGATAGATAGATAGATAGATAGATAGATAGATGATAGATAGATAGATAGATAGATAGATAGATAGATAGATAGATAGATAGATAGATAGATAGATAGATAGATAGATAGATAGATAGATGATAGATAGATGATAGATATGAGATAGATAGATAGATAGATAGATAGATAGATAGATAGATAGATAGATAGATAGATAGATAGATAGATAGATAGATAGATAGATAGATAGATAGATAGATAGATAGATAGATAGATAGATAGATAGATGATAGATATGAGATAGATATGAGATAGATATGAGATAGATACATGATAGATAGATAGATAGATAGATAGATAGATGATAGATAGATGATAGATAGATAGATAGATAGATAGATAGATAGATAGATAGATAGATAGATAGATAGATAGATAGATAGATAGATAGATAGATGATAGATAGATAGATAGATAGATAGATAGATAGATAGATAGATAGATAGATAGATAGATAGATAGATAGGCACACAAGCGTATATATAGATAATGTTTGGGACACGCAGATTTCTCGAGAAGTCCGTGTAATTTGGAAAAACAGCTCTAAATGTAACGAAACGATAGATCAATATTTTAAAATCTGTTTTACATAAGTATTCCTGAACTTTCAGAGCAGATGTTGTTCAAAAAGAGATTTTTTTTTAGATATTTTATTTATACTGAATTTTTTTGAATATTGGAAATATTTTCTCGCTGTCTTGTTGAGCTGCAGTTCATAAGTTATAAAACAACATATTGTAAAGGGTTTTCAGGTTTTATGTAAATAATCACCGTATAACGGAAAAGTTGAAGTCTTCCATATGCCAAGTTGTGCTGTTCTTTAGTAATTAAGAGAAAGAGATCCATCATCCTTCATGTGTGTGTGCTAATTATTCTATCTTTCCCCGTATTCTCCAGGGTTTTTTCAAGCGGACGGTTCAGAACAATAAAAGATACACTTGTATTGAAAATCAGACCTGTCAGATTGATAAGACCCAGAGGAAGAGATGTCCTTACTGCAGATTTCAGAAGTGTTTGAGTGTGGGGATGAAATTAGAAGGTAAGATGATAATGGTCCGGATCTGAAAAGGTATGTGCGGACAGGATAGATCGATAGATAGATATTTTCATCAGAATAATTGTGTAGTTATCCCATATACAATTGTGTCACCTGTACCAAAAACCATTACGATTGCTTTCATGCATTGAAGCACCATGTGAATCCTTGGTTGATTTTTAATGCAGAAGTGACCAACGGAATAATTTTTAGACACATCGGATAAATTTTAAAGCAATGGGACGGATTCAGATCATTCATTAATCACAAGGCTGTGAACATTTAATCCTAGTTGGATGGACACTATGTCCATGGCCACTCACTTAACTCTGCAAGTGGCGAGAGATAAACACGGATGTTGTGTGGTCATTGTCCGAACCAGCGTCACAATAGTGTCCAAGAGGAGCTGCCTGTGCAATTGTTAGGCTGTGTTCACACACTAAAATAAAAACGGCTGTAAAATACGGAACTGTTTTCAAGGGAAAACCAGTCTCTGATTTTCAGCTGTTTTTAAAGCATCAAATGTTTTTTTGATGCGGTTTTTGGAGCCGTTTTTCTATTGACACAATGAAAAATGGCTCCAACAATGGCTCATAAATTGACATGCACTTCTTTTTATGGGGCGTTTTTTTACGCGCCGTTTTTTCAAGTGGCCGCATAAAAAACACCCCATCTGAAACACCACTTTTCCCATTGAAATCAATGGGCAGATGTTTGGAGGCATTCAGCTTACGTTTTTTCCTAGGCGTTTACACCCGAAAAATGCCTAAAAACACTGCGTGTGAACATACCCTTATAGAGAGCCCATAATGGGGTTAATCTAACCAGACTGTGCAACTGCAATCTTACCGCGTTTGTCCAGCTTTAGTTCCGAGGTTTACAGTTACAGACGAGAATTTCTATAAAACCCCAAAACCACGCAGATCCGTGTTAACAATGACCTCACAATCGTTTAGCAGAACAACCGCTTCCTCGATGACTCTATAAATATGCTAAGAAAAAATGTTAGCTCGAATTTTAAAAATTATGGACGCAAAACATTTAGTCCGTTTTAATTTCCCTTTATCTTTCTATTTTCTGGATGATGACAAACTGTTCTGTTTATTGAATACTTCAAAACACGTAAATTGGTGACCCTTTTTAAATCATATGGAACGTATTTAAGGGTCTTGCATGGTCACTATGGGATAATACATATATGTGTATCATAACAGACTACGTTTGCGATAGGAAAAGCCTAAGCAGCTCTGTTTGTAATACAATAGTGAAAATATTTGTAAACTTTTTTTTTTTTTTTTTTTTAAAACACCAGAGACATTTCCTATATTAACTTAAAAACATAACCATCCAGAGGCCATAACATTATGCATTCAGAATATATATAGTGTTAATATCAGAGTTTACGTTTTTCAATTAAGGAGGTGAGATTCTAATAATGTACATTAATTTTCAAGTATTTGATTCCTGACATTTAGCAAACATTTTTACATGTTGTTTTAGCAGTTAGTACATAAACGAAAATAATTTTTTTCCCCCGTAAAATAAAGCCTAAATGACGTACATGTAGGTCTTCAACAGAAGGTATTTACCCAAAAATGGCGTGCTTGTATGTGAGAGCAATTGCACGGGTGCAGCAGCTGTGCCCGCGATTACCAGGGTAATAGGTGGCTGTGATTACAAATCTCTGATCCTGGCCGTTTAACCCCTTAAACAGTGGTTAAAAACATGGTTTTTATTTTAATACTTCACTTTTATTAAATAAAAATTGCAGTAAAAAACATATACATAGCAGGATAGCATTTGTATTCATTACGTCGATATAGAATATTTACAAAATTAACTGATAACTTACATGTACCAGAAAATTAAGGCAAAAATTTGCCCTATAATCTATGCCCTGCATTTCACTGATAGATCTAGATATTTTTCCCATAATTCTCTGCAGTGTGAAAAACAAATCGCTATAAGCTATTAGGCCTCATTCACACTTTCGTATTTGGTCAATGTTTTGTTTCTGTTTTTTAAAGCCAAAACCAGGAGAGGATCCTGAACACATAAAAATATATAATGGAAACTTTTGTACTTCTCCTTTTCGCTCCTATTTATGATTTGGCTTAAAGGAACATTCTGGTGATTTTTTTTAATAGTCACCCCATTAGGAAAGTATACCCAGTAAAAGGTAGGGCAGGTTAACCTCTTAACGGGCGCGTTGTTGCTGAATTATCTCCTCCGATCCCGGTCACCATTATGTCACGTGAACGCAATGTGACTGTCCGATTCCTACAGAGTCTGTTGTGTGGACCGAAGGTCACTTTCACTATGCAGTCCTATAAGACTCACATTGAGCATCTCATAGGAAGATGTAAAAGTGACTTCCGGTCCACACAGCAAACGCTGTAGGAATCGGGTGTCACGTGATATAACGGCGGCTATCAGAGGAGATTGCTCGGCAACAAAGTGCCTGGTAAGTGGATTACCTGCCATAACTTTTACCAAGTGTACTTTTCAAATGGTGGCCACATATAAAATAATTTCTCAGGGTGCTGCTTTAAAAAAATAAATAAAAGCAAAATACTTTCAGTACTAGAGGCAAATAGTTAGGCCTCATTCTCACTTGTGCATTTTGCATATTGAAGTGTTAATGATCCAAGATGCAAATGAGTCTTGCTGCCATAGGTGTTTATGCTTTAATGCAACAGTCCGCACAAGGTATCAAGGCGCTAACGTGCCAAATAGACCCATAGAACAATTAGAAAAGTAGACTTTTGCGCATTTAAAATAGAGGTACAAGCCATATGTACAATAAACATTTGCTAGTCTGCTTGCTGACAGTTTCCTTATATCAACAGGAAAGAAATACATTATTGAAATTTAAAAAAAGAAAAAAAATCTGTGACAAAAAATCTATATATATATATATATATATATATATCGATTTTTTTTCACATATATATATATTTTTTATATATATATATATATATATATATATATATGTATATATATATATATATATATATATATATGTTTATATAGCGTTTCTTCAAAGGGAGAAGCGTCTCTTTAAAGTTATGCTATAAATAAATACATTTTTAAAATTCCTGCATTTCTACAGCCTGAGAAAACATACAGTATATGCATATGCCTGGACCAATCAGTATTCACGCTGGCTCCCAAGTAGCTACCTTGTTTAATATCTAAAAAAATATTTTGTTTGTTTCTTCATTCCTTGAGGCCAAGGAACTACATATAGAGCTCAAATTATTATTATTTTTTTATATATAAACTATAAAATAATTAAATAATAATGTAAAAAAAAAAAAGAATCTGACAGTTTGCCTATTAGTCTACGGGCACATCAGCGTATACATGGGGAGATTTTTCTTCTCCATATGTAACATAGCAGTTTGGACTAGCTCCCTGTCCGGCAATCACCATTCAACCCACATCATTTTTTGTATTTTATCTGTTATCTAATGTTGGACACTAATAGCTTTATATAAATGTAGAAACGACACAGCTGAACATACTATTCACACACATGCATGCAGAATCACGAACGAAAATGTAGTTAACGCAAGAATTTTCTTTCTCTAGTTCTAAACCTTTATGCCATTGATGACGGCAATTCATTTGGCAAGAGCAGGTTTAGAGAGAAAGGTCAATCAGGTCAACCAAACCACAAATACGTTTTCTGATTATCACTCTGCAACCGATCTGTTCATTTGGGACGTCAAACTTTTTTTTCACTTAAAAATAAAAAAGGACACTTTTATAGGTTTCCAGATGTGGAAAGTATAGTATATAGAAAGTCTGAAAAGAAAAATAAACGTGGCAGACAGGGAAATGTGAGCACACTGCTTTTTCCTCTGGAACTTTATTTTTCCAAAAATAAAAAAAACCCTCTGTGTCTAATTATTGAAGGAATTTTGGAATTGTTAAATCTTTTTTATATATATATATATTTATTTGAAAAGCATTATTTCACACACACACACACACACGCACACGCACACGCACACGCACACGCACACGCACACGCACACGCACACGCACATGCACACACACACGCTTTGATTTAAAGCTCCTGTCTTATATAAATCATTCTCCTTGTAATGACTCCGCAGTGTGTACTTTCCTAATAGCCCTATTAAACCTAAATTGTAGCCTATAAATTACTGAGATTCATTAATTGCAGAAGTCTTTATACAAGATGTGTATCTGAGATCTCCATGCATTTTTAATGGAGGTGTAATCACTCCTTTGCATAAGAGCCACTGGCCAAGGTAGGCACAGTCAGTGTCACTCGCTATCCCATTAAACTTGCACCACAATGGAACTTACCGCTGTGACAAACCCCATTAAAATCCCCCCCCTGGCTGCAGCTGAACCACATTTCTTAATTATTCCTAAAACTGAAGACTTTGCTTTTCAGAGACTTTAGTAAAAATAAAATCAAATTGTCTGTTCTGCTTTGAGAAAGTAACAAGCTGACACTATTATGTAGGTATCCTAGTAAAAAAAAAAAAAAAAGAGGTCTTTAACAAAAAATCGAAAGCTATAGAAAATTCATGAATAGGAAAAAGTGACAATTTAGTAACTATATACATATATAGAGTGTATAGGAAACGCTCTTTACATAGGGAGTCATTATATAATATAAAAGTAGCATTGACATATGTTTTTATTAATTGCACCCCTTGAAATGTTGTTGATTGTCATGGAAATATTCGGTAATCATAAGTTTGTGTCTTAACTTTAATGTTAGACTTTTTTTATTCTACAGCTGTGAGGGCTGACCGGATGCGTGGAGGGAGGAACAAATTTGGGCCAATGTACAAACGGGATCGTGCTCTCAAACAACAGAAAAAAGCTCTAATTCGAGCTAATGGACTTAAACTAGAAGCTATGAGTCAGGTCATTCAAGCCATTCCCACCGATTTGACCATTTCTTCGGCTATCCAAAATATCCACTCGGCATCCAAGGGTCTACCTCTAAACCATGCCGCCCTTCCACCGACAGACTATGACAGAAGCCCCTTTGTGACGTCACCTATCAGCATGGCCATGCCACCTCATGGCAGCCTACAAGGTTACCAGGCCTATGGTCATTTTCCCAGCCGTGCTATCAAATCGGAGTACCCGGACCCTTATACAAGTTCTCCAGAGTCTCTTATGGGATACTCTTACATGGACAGTTATCAGTCCAGTTCCCCTTCCAATATCCCACACCTTATAGTGGAACTCTTGAAATGTGAGCCTGACGAGCCTCAAGTCCAAAGCAAGATCATGTCTTACTTACAGCAGGAGCAGGCCAACAGGAGCAAACATGATAAACTCAATACATTTGGACTCATGTGCAAAATGGCCGATCAGACATTGTTTTCTATTGTTGAATGGGCGAGGAGTAGCATATTCTTCAGAGAGTTAAAGGTAAGACTGCTCAAAAACTATAACTTCTTCTGGCTGGTAAGCTGCTTTTTTACTTATTATAATCTGATAATATAAGAAATATTAGAATAGCAACTAAGGCTTCATTTATATCTGCGTTAGGGTACCGTTCCATCTGAGCTTTCCGTCGGAACGGGGCCCTGACTGACACAAACGGAAACCAAAGGTTGATTTCAATGGTGACGGATCCGGTGCCAATGGTTTCCGTTTGTCTCAGTTGTGCAAGGGTTTGACGGAATCAATAGCGTAGTTGACTACGTAGTTGTGTCAGTCAGGGTCCCGTTCCGACGGAAAGCTAAGACAGAATGTCGGAACGGGTCCCTAGCGCAGATGTGAACGAAGAGTAAGAGGGACTGGCAGAGCAGCAACTTTTTTTAGTTTATCTTTGACATCAGTATTGGGTGAGTTTGCCGTGGTTATGGGGTGAAAGGGCGTTTATAGACATAAAGTACATCAAAGAATCCAATTGACTCAGTTTCAGTAAATGCTATATTTGTGCATAGTACAGTGATGTAGAGTTCACTGAAAAGCTCATTGGAGTTATAGGAAATATTCATGTGTGACCCATAGGGTCAGGATTTTCCACGGCAGTGCTGAAAGGATGTTTAATTATTTAGGCTAACAAGTCACATAGAATTAGGCAGCCCGAAGTGTCTTACATTTTTTTAAGTTATAAAAGCAGGAAACGTCTTTAACTGGCTTGATGAAAGAAACGTTCAGGTCTGTTCTTTCAATTACTGATCGCATACAGCAGACACAGCAGTGGGCCTATTGTACAAGCAACTGAATGGTACAACTTCCCAGTCAGTTGTTAAAAAACAATATTCACTTTACAGCTCCTTGTCATGAGCATGAAATGACTGGAGATTGTTAAAAGCACAGCAACTTCTGTCAACCGTTACTTAACCTTGTCCCTACACAGTCCGCTCACTCGTAGTACAGAAGGATCATTTTCTGTCCTCTCTACACTGTCTGTCTCCCACTTCCTATTGACCCCCCTACTGTCAATGGTTAATGAGGATAGTGTTTAGCCGAGAGGAAGATCCGCACTAAAGAAAGGGCTAGGGGGTATACTTATAGGAGCATACAGAAGGCTTGTGTGATCTCATTGTCAACGCAATAGGAAGTGCATACATTTATATATGCAACTTTAAGATGTTCCTCAATTGGGTTTGATAATGTGTTTTTATTGGTCAGTATGAGATATACAGTTACTGTTCATAATCATTGTGTGTGACAAGTCCAAAAGTCTAAGTGTGAATTGTTGACCTAAACGAAGGTAAAATAAAGGACAGTTGTCGAGGAGGCATCTACTCGTAGTGTTGGGAACTTCTAGATTGTCTGGATTATCCTGAGACAGTCAATCTAACAACTAAGGGTCCTATTAGACGGCTCGACGTGGGCCGTGTAAACGAGCGCCGATTAATGAGACAGCTTGTTGATCGGCGCTTGTTTGCTTTGACATGGAGCATTGATTGCTTATGTATAGGGACGAGCGATTGTAACTCCAATCGCTCGTCTCCATACATTTTCATCATGTCGGCAGCGCATCTCCCTGATTACACCGAGATCTGCTGTCGACAATGATGATTTTTGATTCTGCCTAAAAGAGCAGATCAGCCGATGAACGAGCGTTTGCTCGTTCATCGGCTGATCATTGCCCTGATTACACAATGATCGGGAAAGTGCGTTTGCCTGATAATTGGCCCTTGTAATGGAGCCTGAAGGCTCTGTTCACACTTCTGTTAATTATTCTAGTTTAGGTTTCCATTGCTCAGAAAGAATAGCACAGCCAAGTGCCTTATTTTATCCATTAAGAAAAATGGACACCTGATGGAAACCTAACAGTTATATTATAAGTCAATGGGATATAAGTCCACAGAACAGAACAGAGAAACATAACCGAACAAAACTGAAACATGGTTTTATGCCTAGTGCAGGGGGTGCATGACACGGACTATAAGAACGCCAAAGAGAAAATCCATGCATAATGCAGCACCCCCTCAGGGCGTGGACTAGGCGATGTATCAGTTTTGCGATGAGAGTTCCTTCAAGAGTACTGTCATTTGCTAATTTCTGGACAGGGAATCTTTTTGTATGCCAGATAGAGTGCCAATAATGTATTAATCAGATCTGTTTCCTTTAGTATATGGCCATGTTCAGACGTGGAAGAATTTTTCCGCTGCAAATGTTGGTGCAGATTCGGGGCAATTACGCAACGAATCTGCACCAACATTTGCATATTTGACAGGTAATTCAGACGTTGCTGTGATTGTTGCAGATATCACAGCGGACTTGCCACAGATTTCAGTTTTTGCATTGCAAATGCTGAGACCCTCAGTGAAATTCCGCTTCTTCTCCGCAATGTCATGAGCGTGCTGCGGAGGGGAAATTCTGCACCGCAGCCTGATTTCCGCACAGTTATTTTTCGCAACGTCTGAACTAAGTTTCTTAAATATGTATAGAAACAAATGTAAAAAACGGCTGCTGCAGAACTCCACTGCTGACTGTCCACAGCGGAATTCAACAGCAATTCCGCCACGTCTGAATGTGCCCTAATTCTCCACACTTACCGTAGTGATATTGTGAACAGGTTACTATTCGTAAGTCTCTACATTCCTATGCATCTGAAATAAAGACCTAGTAAAAACAAAAATGTCATAACTTATTAGTTGCCAAAACACAATAGTTCAGCAATAAAATGTAAGATAGAGCTCAGTTTTTCTGCTGATGAAAAAACAAGTGCAATATTAAAATATTAAAAAATACTTAGATTCCAAGTATTTGTGAATGTATCGTTAATTCGGAAAATGTTAATATATGGTGACAGGTTCACTTTAAGAATAATAACCTGATCTTAATTGCTTAATGAATTTCTAATTGAATTCTAATCTTTTTACAAGAAGCACATACGTCCGTGTCCTGGGAGTAACCCATTCAACACTATTTAAAACCATGTTAAATAAACCCCAAAGAGAAGAGTGCCTGGATCTGGATTTGCCTCATAAACAGAGGAAATATAATGAATAAAGTGTTCTGCCCCCAGCTCATTTTTATATTTAGCACTTCCAGTAATATGAGCCAAGTAGGAACAAAAGGAGGGATAAATATAGAAGTGGTATAATAGATAGCCATGAATATTCTTCAGATAGTGTTTCCATATCACAAGGAGCGTTCAAAGGGGCAAGGGTTATTTTTACAGATTTCTTCATTGAACAATGGCGCTCACATGACGGAGACATAACTATTGTATGTATGCTTTATCAGGTTCAGGGCTCAGTATATGACAAACTTTGATGTCACATAAAACAGGCCTTGAGGGGTGTCCAATATTTTGTGGGCTGAAAAGGCCCTTCAAAATCGGACTTTTAGGCTATGTTCACACGGGGTCTTTTGCCGAGTTTTTTGACGCGGAAACCGCGTCGCAAAACTCGGCAGAAACGGCCCGAGAACGCCTCCCATTGATTTCAATGGGAGGCGTCGGCGTCTTTTTCCCGCGAGCAGTAAAACTGCCTCGCGGGAAAAAGAAGCGACATGCCCTATCTTCGGGCGCTTCCGCCTCCGACCTCCCATTGACTTCAATGGGAGGCAGGAGAAAGCGTGTTTTCTGCCCGCGGCGCTCAATGGCCGCGGGCGAAAAACGGCGCGATCATTGCTATTCACACGGAGTATTTTGGGGGAGGAATATCTGCCTCAAAATTCCGTTTGGAGCTTTGAGGCAGATATTCCTCCCCCAAAATACTCCGTGTGAACATAGCCTTAGTCACCAGTTTGGGCAGATTTTTTTTAGATTTTTATTACAGTTGTTATTACCATTGCATTTGTAATCCGGCAATTAAAATATCTGCAATATGGTCATACATGGGTTGAAAATAAGAAGTCAGGAGATTTGAGAACTATGTTTTTGTATGTTCTTTTCTCTGTCACTAAGTTACACAATAAAGCTGAATGCATACGTTGCGTAACTTGATGCGGGAAAATCCGCATAAAAACGGCAGGTTTACGAACGTAATTCCGCAGCTAAAACCTTATGGTGCGGTTTTTTAAATTACATTTTGATGCGGAAATAGGTGCGTTTTTGCGCTGTGTATTTTGGTGCGTTTTTCTTTAAAACTAGACAGATACAATTCGGGAGCGGAAACGCAAGATAAATTGACATGCTGCGGATTTTAAAATCCGCACCACAGGTCAATTTTTGTGCAGAAAAAAATCGGCACTGTGTAGATGAGGTTTCTTGAAATCTCACTTACTTTGCTGGTATTGTATTACGCTACGGATTTGCCACTTGAAAATACGCGCTGCAAATCCGCACGTAATACGCAATGTGTGCATCCAGCCTAAAGCCTAAGGCTGGATTCACACGAGCACATTACGTCCGTAATTGACGGACGTATTTCGGCCGCATGTCCCGGACCGAACACAGTGCAGGGAGCCGGGCTCCTAGCATCATAGTTATGTACGACGCTAGGAGTCCCTGCCTCTCCGTGGAACTACTGTCCCGTACTGAAAACATGATTACAGTACGGGACAGTTGTCCTGCAGCGAGGCAGGGACTCCTAGCGTCGTACATAACTATGATGCTTGGAGCCCGGCTCCCTGCAATGTGTTCGGTCCGGGACTTGAGGCCGAAATACGTCCGTCAATTACGGACGTAATGACCTCGTGTGAATCCAGCCTTAGGGCTCATGCACACGACTGTTATTGTCTTCAGTGTACTATCCGTGTGTCCATTCCGCAAATGATAAAACAGGTCCTATTCTTCTCCATACTTGCGGTCTGTCTCACCCATTCTAGTGTATGGATCCGCAAAAAAAACAAAACGGACAGCACATGGAAGCCACTAGGATCCGCGTTATGCGGTCTGCAAAATGGAAACGGTCATGTGCATGATGCCTTATTCACATGGGTGATTTTCTGAGCCACACGGAGGGTTTTTTTTCATGGATTTCGGAGAGCATAAGGTATCACAGAGACACCACATGGATTTTACGGGTTCGTATTGCGGACTGCAAATCATTTCCCATGCCGTCCATGAGTTGGTTCAGATGGCACATTATTATGGACATAGGCGATGCAATTTCTTCACTACAGTTTGTGCTGAGTTTGGATGTATCTTCCACATAGATGTTTGGGTGAATTGAGCGATTCACCCGTAAAACATT
Source organism: Rhinoderma darwinii (assembly GCF_050947455.1). Lineage (NCBI taxonomy): Eukaryota > Metazoa > Chordata > Amphibia > Anura > Rhinodermatidae > Rhinoderma > Rhinoderma darwinii. Next base: position 55,423,630 of record NC_134693.1, read on the forward strand.
ATGGGTCCACATTTTCGGACCATGTAAAATATATCCGTTACACATTTACATATGTATGTAGATAGGATCCATGTATAAGTATGTGTTAGGTTATGTTCACATCTGCGTCAGGGCTTCGTTCCGTCTGAGCTTTCCGTCGGAACGGAGCCCTGACTGATAGAAACTAAAATCATAGGTTTCCGTTTTCATCACCATTGATTTCAATGGTGACGGATACGGCGCCAATGATTTCCGTTTGTGTCAGTTGTGCAAGGGTCGACTACGGTATTCATTCCGTCAAAACGACAGAACCCTTGCACATAGGAACGCAGCCCTGACGCAGATGTGAACGACGCCTAAGGGTATGTTCACACGTAGTCAACAAAAACATCTGAAAATCCAGAGCTGTTTTCAAGGGAAAACAGACCCTGCTTTTCAGACGTTTTTTTACCAACTCGCATTTTTCGCGGCGTTTTCACGCCGTTTTCGCGGTGTTTTTTACGTCCGTTTTTGGAGCTGTTTTCATTGGAGTCTATGAGAAAACAGCTCCAAAAACGTCCAAAGAAGTGTCCTGCACTTCTTTTGACGAGGCTGTATTTTTGCGCGTCGTCGTTTGAGAGCTGTCAAACGACGACGCGTAAATAACAGGTCGTCTGCACAGTACGTCGGCAAACCCATTCAAATGAATGGGCAGATGTTTGCCGACGTATTGTAGCCCGATTTTCAGACGTAAAACGAGGCAAAATACGCCTCGTATACGTCTGAAATTTGGCCGTGTGAACATACCCTTAGGTGGAGATACTTTTTAATATACAATTACTAGTTGCACAGGAAAAATCCTTTTTCACTTATTTTGCTAATCCTCTTGTACGAAGCAGCCGGCAGCTTGGCGTATTAGTTCTTTTTAATAGAAACCATAGTTAAATTGTTTTTACAGAGATGACATTGATTTTATTCATTAATAATTCATTAAACAATGGAAACGATCTTAACAATTGTTGAAGCGAAACCTTTGAACATGTGCTGGTTCCATTTTCCTGCGACATCTGTTATTACATTGTAACACTGGTAGCCGGCACATAACACATTGTGTACTGTATCCTGGTCTCATTTCTCATTGTAACGCTCAATGTCTCTGGTAGAGTCACTACAAGGTAACATTGGTTTTTCTCACGAATGTGTTACACGGAGAATATACCTGTTTATCATTATTGTTGTGCCTCTGTATCAGTGTCGGTAATTTATTTTCCCTTTACATGCCGATGTACAGAAAGCTTTTCAGGAGCTGTAAATAGTGATATACTTATGGAGTACATACATTGATAATTTAGGGACTGGGAAGTACGATATACATATTGATACAATATTTACATTGCTTAGCTACACTGTGACAATATACCAGCTCTGTTGAGTGCTGTCATTTTATGTTTGTAAAAGGACTTGTTATATTTTGGACATATTTTTTATCTTTGCTGTATCGGTTGCCGGTGTTGGGTTTTTCATACAATTCTTTGTTAATGAATTTTGTATCAGAATTGGTCGTGAAGGGCATGTGAAATGCGAATTTTGTAGTTCATTTGGTAAAGACATTCTTATTGAGGGCATCATAGCCGTTTATTAGGTGTAAAACCCTTTGATATAAGAAAGCCTATACAGTTTACATGTTCACTTTAATAATAGGTCTGAAGCTCTGTTCGAACTAATGTTTTTGTTTGCTATTTAATGTTTCTTTTATTGGCCCCATTGATTTGAATGGGATTATTTTTTTAATAGCAAAAAGTAATTTAAAAGAAAACGGTGTCCAAAACTGGAACAAAAATGTCATGTGGAAAAGCAGCAAAATAATGCTATTTTTTAGATTTACGCTGTATTTCATTCCATTGGGGTTCCGGTATTTTTGACAGCAAGTGCAACATAGTCTACAACACTTCTTGCCGGCAAAAACACCAGAACCCCAACAGAAACCTTATAGACCCATAATAAGTTAATGGGATCTGGCAGGATTCTTTGGGATCTGTTTCAAAACGCATCATTCATACCTGTCATGGCTCCCTTAAGAACTGAAACGCGACAGTAATGTAAACAGACTCTACTACTAAAAAAAAACCTGCCGTTTGGCTTCTCCGAGCATGGATGTAAAGTTGGCTTAGTACTGATATATCAGGTTATCGAAGCCGTTCTACCTAATAAAAAAATAGGATCCTAGATATTTCCACATTTTTGTTCCAGTAATTAAAACAGCTGCCCATAAGTTTGCATCTGCTTTTTTTTTTACTAAATATTTTCATAAAATAAGCATCTTCTGTACGGCTGGGTTCCAACGGGTCGGATCCGATGTGTAAAAACTGCACAGTGTACCCGACCTTGAACCCGCAATACATTCCGTCCAAAAAATTGTACCAGATTGTGGTGTATTTTTTCAGACGGAATTTCCACTACGGAAATCAGCGGTAAAAAAAACGCTCATACTTAAATAGGTCATTGTTATGGCGATGCATCCCTCCTGTGCAGTCCGGCCTTCCTGGATGGCGCTGCAGCCCATGTTACCACTACAGCCTGTGATTGGCTGCAGCGGTCACATGGGATTGGGATGCAAAGTCATCCCAGTAGGCCAGACTGGACGAAAAAATACAGACTTCTGGGTAAATATGTTAATTTTAAAATTTTTCCATAGTTGCGATTTTTGCGGCGTAATCGCTGCAATATGTCGCAACACTTGGCTTTCTGTTGCGGGCTTTGCATCCCCATTTAATTGAATGTGGCAAACCCGAAACGGAAAATCAACTTAAACGCAGCATAAATTGACATGCTACGGAATTAAATTTTGCACCGCAGATCAATTTATTAACATTTACGCTGCGTTTTTTTTTTCCGAAGCGTGGGCATGAGATTTTCTAAATCTCATCCACTTTGCTGCTACAGTAAATGCTGCGGAATTTCAGCACCCAATTCCATGGATATGGTGTGAACAGAGTCTTATCTGCTGGTTTTTCGTTGGTTTTTTTTTTCGTTTTTTTAAAACTTGTTTCTGTTTTCTAGAGTTAAATAAAAAATGTAAATGCAAAAACAGACGTGTGTGCAGGCCTTCACTTGTAGACGTAGAGGCAGCTTCCTCCGTAACCTCACGCTGTGCTTGTTACCATCTACAGTTGTGATCCTGAACTTTACATACACAGGGAATATTTCCAGTTGTCCTTCGAGGTTTTTAGTGCTGTTTACTTTAATAAAGTGGCTCCTTTATGTCACATGGCCAACAAAAACATGTCTTTTCCTTACAATCTACTTGTTGCAGCCAGTGAAAAATGACTTTTGCCCTTCAAGTGACAATCACTTAAGGAAGAAGAGTCGATTATTCTCACACATATAATGTAGAATTGCATTTATCTTTGACAGTTTTTATAATTTTATATTCATTTTAGTATTTCTAGACCCCTTGAGTTAAGTATATTACAGCATAGCTGTAGTAATCCAAGACAAAATCGTATCAATAAGGAACTGTTTCTTTTACATTACTGGGCCGTCCGACTTTAGGGATACATTTTACAAATTTTTATTTTTTTTATTAGAAAGTTAAGCTTTGGGTTTTTTTGGTCGTTTTTGGCTGTCTTTGCAAACGGACTCAAATTTTTACTGTGCAAACATATAAAAATATATACAGTATATTTTTATTTAACCATTGACTTATTTTGTAAAATTTTTGTTTTTTTATGCATTGGAGAATAGAGTAGCAGCTTACACTGTACCTTTAGTAAAACAATATTCAGACGTAAAACCTATAAGAACATTACAGCATACATTTGTATACTTTTCATTGTTATTTCAATGTATGTCAGAAGTATGGCCCATATGTGGCCAACCATTTTATATACTGAATCTATATTTCTGTGACTGCAAATCGGAATGTATTGACTGCTATTGGAAACGTGGCTTTATTGTTAGGTGTTGACCACAGTCTTCCTCATGCTTGTTCTTATCAAATAACTATAGGCTGAATATAAGATCACCTTTATTTAATTTGAGAAATATTTTGGATGAGAAAGACTTCAGGGACGTAGCTAGAAATTGCTGGGCCCCATAGCAAACTTTTGGACGCCCCTGCTCCCCGAGCATTTACCAGCTTCATGCGAAAGTTTAGGCTAAGGCATACTTGCTGGCCGAGTGGCAGTAAAAACAGTACAGCTCCATGCATGGTATGATAAATGACTCAGAATACTGTGTACCTGGAATATATTGTGCCATACATGTGCCCCGATATTTACTGTGCCACCCTATGTGCCCCCAGATATATACTATGTTGCCATATTTGTCAAAACACCGTGCAGACAAGACCTCCAAAAAAATTAAGACTCCCAGACCAGGCTCCAAAAGTAATTCAGAAACCAGACCAGACCCCAAAATTAATCTAGACACCAGACCCTGAAATTAATTTAGACCCAGACCTCAAAATGTATTCCTACCCCAGACCGTACCCTAAAATTAATTCAGATCAAAATAAATTAAATTCAAAGCCCCAGTCCTCTTCACTTTAAGGTGTTGCCGCACACAAGGTCCTGCCAGTGGCCAGTGATGGTACCTGTGTGTGTCGGTGCCCGGAGGTGTAGCTGACCCGGAAGCAAGGAGCGGTAAGAGATATCTAAGGGTATGTCCACACGCAGTGTTTTCAGGCGTATTTCAGGGGTGTTTACGCCTCGAAAAACGCCTGAAAAAATGGAAGCTGAACGCCTACAAACATCTGCCCATTGAAATCAATGGGGAAAACAGAATTTAGTTCATACGGGGCATCTTTTTACGCCGCTGTTTTAAAAAACGGAGCGTAAAATTAAGCTCCGTAAAAAGGAGTGCATGTCACTTCTTGAGGCGTTTTTTGGAGCTGATTTTCCATTGAATACTAGAAAAAAAACGCCTCAAAAAACGCCTCAAAAGAAGCCTGAAATGAAGCCATAAAAGAAGCTCCAAATTAAGGATATGTTCACACACTAGACTAAAAACGTCTGAAAATACGGAGCTGTTTTCAAGGGAAAACAGCTCCTGATTTTCAGACATTTTTTAAACAAAGTCGCGTTTTTCGTGGCGTTTTTAACGGCTATTTTTGGAGCTGATTTTATATAGTCTATGAAAAACGTCTCCAAAAACGCCTGAAGAAGTGGCATGCACTTCTTCGCGCCCGTTTTTTTACGTGGCCATTTTGAAAAACAGCCGCGTAAAAAACGCCCCGTCGGAGCAGAACGCCGTTTTTCCCATTGAAATCAATGGGTAGATGTTTGGAGGCGTTCTGCTTCTGATTTTTCTGCCGTTTTTCAAGATGTTTACGGCCCGGAAAACGGCCGAAAATAGCCCGTGTGAACATACTCTAACTGTAAGGCTGGGTTCACACGTGGCGGAATTTCACTTAAATTCCGCTGCGGACACTCCGCAGCGTTAATCCGCAGCGGAGCCGTTTGTCCATTGACTTACACTTTAATTTAGCAGTGTTCGTTTAGACGAGGCGTAAAATTCCGCTGCGGAGCATAGGCTGCGGAGCGGAATTTGGTGTCCGCAGCATGCTCTGTCTGTTGCGGAGCAGTGGCGGACTCATGGCGGAATTTCTCCATTGACTTCAATGGAGATTCTAAATTCCGCAATGAAGTCCGCAGCTGTCATGCACATGTTATGTGTGCTGCGGATGCGTCTTGCTTTTTTGACATGACATTTCTTCATTCTGGCTGGACCTATGTATTTCTAGGTCTACAGCCAGACTGAGGAAGTCAATGGGGCTCCCGTAATGACGGGAGCGTTGCTAGGAGACGTCTGTAAATAGTCACTGTCCAGGGTGCTGAAAGAGTTAAGCGATCGGCAGTAACTGTTTCTGCACCCGGGACAGTGACTACCGATCCCAATATACATGTATCTGTAAAAAAAAATGAAGTTCATACTTACCGAGAACTCCTTGCTTCTGTCTCCAGTCCGGCCTCCCAGGATGACGTTTCAGTCTAAGTGACGGCTACAGCCAATCACAGGCTAATAACAGGCTGCAGCGGTCACATGGACTGCCGCGTCATCCAGGGAGATCGGGCTGGATGCCGAAGGAGGGACGCGTCACCAAGACAACGGGCGGTAAGTATGAATTTCTTTGACTTTCACAAGGGAAAGTGCTGTCCCTTCTCTCTATCCTGCACTGAATAGGGAGAAGGGAAGTACTTTTACCGCAGTCCGCAGCAGCTAGTCCGCATCAATTTACTGCACATTTTGTGCAGATCCGCAGCAGAATCTGCAACGCAGATTCTGTGCGGCATTGATGCGGACAGTTGCGGAGGAAATCCGCCACGTGTGGTCATGCCCTTACAGAAGTAGTTACGCCCCTCATAGGGACAATTCTTCAGTTTTATTTTTTATAGTTTCCAACTTTGAACTGTTTTCATTGGTTTTCACAATAATAATCATACAAACATTGTATTACTCGTTGTATGAAGTAATGTAATCAATAAATCATCCAATTCCATATAGTGGATATTGAATATTGCGGAGCTCCAGAATAAACCTGTTTTTTTTTAAATATATCGTGAGATTAAACGTGTCACCGCATTATAAAGTTCCATCCATTCTGTGCATTTGAAGCAGTATTTTTTTCAAGCAAATCCCTCTTAAAGCAGAAGTCCTCTTTTTTTCTTTATTACCGCTTAGTGGACGCTTTCGTGCCCAACAGTGCAGAATGATCTTCTGCAGCAACCCATATAAACAGTATATACTTGTCACTGCTATGTCCCTGCTCCATGTCTAATATTAATTATTACAATTATTAATTTAATGTATGCAGCAGATTTATCAAATGTCACACTGCCCATGATAAATGTCCCTAATATTAA